>NW_021940796.1:2186729-2378822 GCF_001715985.3 Manacus vitellinus
GGAATTGTTTGGGTTGAAAGGGTTGAGAGTCGAAGGTGCTTTTCCAGTTTGTCATGCAGGTCTGTGGGGTGTTTTTTTGCTTCCACAAACACTCCAGGAGCTGCAGTGACTGAGATACTGCAAAGAGGAATCGCTGCTTTGGCGCGTGCTTTTCTTTCGCTTAGAAAAGAAGTGCTGTGAAGGCGCCTACAGGTTTGTCTGGGTGGAGTTTCTCTGCTACCACCTTGAAGAATATGCCAGGGAGTTTGTAACAATCAATCCTGCACAGGTGATGCTAAAAAGGGCTGTGTTTCCTGCAGGTGTGAGCACAGAAACGATGGCGACAGAGTCCCCGCGCCGGCCCAGCCGATGCACAGGAGGGGTGGTGGTTCGGCCTCAAGCTGCCACGTAAGAACCTTCTAGAAGAGCAGCCCTGAGTGAAATGCTCTTTATTTTCTTGTAGAGTTCCTTGCCTGAGTTTTGTGGGGTGTTTTTTTTCCAAGCCAGCTGGGAGGGTTTGTGTTGCCACTGCGGTTTTCCAAAAGTCAGCACACGTTTCATTCCCATCTTTTAGGTGCAGGTCAGACTTGTCTCCCTGCCTGGGATGCTTTGCACTTGTACACCAAAGCAAAGCTGCAGGTTTAGAAAACTGAAATGTTGCATGGTTTTGTTGTTGTTTGCACCATTTTGCTGCACAAACCCTGTCCTGGCTGGAGGTTCAATGGTGCAAACTTCCTTAGGCCAGAGGGACATGCTGCACAGGCTCCTTTCCTGCTGTTCTCTTCAATAACACCTTACCCCCTGGACTGGATATATTAAAACACATAAAACTTGTCATTAAAGTCCTTCAGTAAGTAGAGTTGAGCATTCTATTTCTTTTTTTTTATATACTTGAAAGAACAAAACCAAGAGGAAAGGAAGCAGCTCTGTCTCTTTGGCCAGAGCTCCCAAGAGACCATTTTTGTCCTTGGGCATCCTGACTTTCATTGTGTTCACATGGAAATACTTTCATGGCAAAAGAGCTTTTTGGCTGTAAGACAGCCTAGAAGATTTATGGTCTTTTTTTCTGTCTGTTAGAGGATTTTTGTAGCAGTTTTTCTTTCTTGAGATGCTTACACTGCTGCAGGATAACACTCCATTGAAATATTCCCTTCAGTTTTTACCCCTGTGTGCTTAAACATCAAGATTCACTTTATTTTTACTGGAGAGCACAAGAAACTGATTGTTGTAGCACAGAAAGTTGTGTTAGAGGTTTGTCTTGCAGCCCTGTGACAGAGGAAGCATTTTTTATTTTTTTTTTTATGTTGCAGAATTCCTCCACAAACACACTTCCCTTTGTAATGACCTTTTCTTGAAAATAGGCTTTAAGAATATACTAGAACAACACTGCAACAAGCTGATTGTGATGGTTATCTGTTCTTTTTATTTTTGTTCTTTTTGAACCTGGTGTCTTGTTCTTGAGGTACCAGTGCTCACCTCACAAATGTCAGTGGTTTTGAGGCTGTGTGTGCTGAGCAGCACAGCAGCATTCTGCTGGTCATGTCAAGTTTCTAGATCCCTATTAGGGAAAGATTTATATATATATCTATATATATTTTGTGGCTTATGTTGTTTTTAAGCACTTTAAAGACCTCTTCCTGGAAGTTCTTCAGCCTCAGGAGGGATTTAGAGCACATACACTGCATAAAACATTGCCCTGACATCAAATTTGTTTTGACGTGTAGCTGGGGGAGGGAAAAGTCCATTCCAGGAGCTGAACCATGGGGACAGGATGACTCTGGCTGGGAGGCATTCCCAGACCTTCAGACACTGTGTTTAACACCCTGCCTGTGGCCAAGCATTATAATCAAGGGCTCTGAAGGTGTGCAAGGGCAGTTTGGGTGACCTACATAAATCAGAGAGGAGTCAGCACCAGACACCCACAGCTCGTTTGTGAGGCCTCAGCCTAAAGCAGTGGCACAAACTGGGATGCAGAAATCCTTGGGTTACTGGACAGAGGCTGATTTGGCCACGAGCTGGAATAAGCTTTCTAAAAGTTAAGACTTTGAAAACACAGATAAAACTAAAACAGAGAGCAAAACTAATCCAGCTGGTGCAGCATTTGGCTTTGATACCTTCTGTATTGCTGTGTGCAGTGCTTAATTCTTCAGAGGACTTCACTCTTCAGTGCTAAACACTCCCACTTCTATTAAAACACTCTTGCAGAGCTTCAGAAAGCACCTTTGGCCATCCAGGAGTTTACAGGTTCCCTTTGTTGCTCTTAGAAATCTGGAGTTAGCACAGAAAAAAACTGTGACAGCATAAAAGTTAATTTGGGGGCTGCCAAAGCTGTTGCCTGAAGAGTTGTTTTGTTTTGGTTTTTTTTTTTTTTTTAAGTAGTCCCAGACTGTGTGAAGGTAGTTCTTGCTGCCAGAGTGTCTCTAGTGTTACTCACTGCATAAAAACCCAAACTTCTTGCATAGTTTCAGCACCATCTGTGTGACCTGCTCAGCCCACACCACGTTACTCAGCACTTACATGAGACACTCCCCACCTGGGCAGGGCTAAGCTAATAAAAGCATTACTTTAAATCTACCCCAAAAAAATGCATCTCATGCTTCACACCATCCTAAATCATGGCTGCTGGTGAACTTCCAAGAAGGAATAAGCTTTCCCAAGCTATAAAATCTCTTCTGAAAATACCTCTCCCCCTGCTATTCTTAGGGAGGATGTTGCTCCATCTCCTGCCCCCCCTCGTGCTGCCACTTCCTCCATCCTTGTACATAATGCACAGGAGGGCTGGAATCTTCCTTGTCCCACCATCCCCTGTTTAAATCCTCATTTTCATGTTGTAACAGCCAAATCAGGGAGAAAAATACTGAGAAATAATTTCCTGATGTGGAGAACGTGGCTTATTCCTTCATTTTTAGGTTTTATACTTCCCCCCCAAGCAGTTATTCCATAAGCAGGTGTCACTGAGCTTTTTTATTACTTGTCTTTAGTCCTTTCATTACTTACAGGCCAATATTTATATTATCAGTGTTTGGCAGTATATTGAATAACTGCATTGCATACTTGGTATTTTCCTTTCCGTGTTTCCTCTGGTTCTGTGTGTCTTATTTGATAATTGTCATGACCATTTCTGAGCTTCAGTGGGAGTTGAAATTCTCCTTCTGTTTTCAAGGGAACAGTCCTACATGGAGAGTGTTGTTACCTTCCTGCAAGATGTTGTGCCACAGGTATGTGCAGGTCTTTAAAACTGGGGTTTTCTTTTGACTGGAAATGCATGTCAGGTGAACCAAAATAAAGTAAAATAACCCAGAAAAAACAAAAGCCAAGTGTTTTGGCCTTTTGAATGTGAATCTTGAGATGGGGTTTGTGAGCTCAGGCTGCAGAGCAGCTGAGGGTGGGCCTGCACACTTCCTCTGATGAGTAAGAATGAAATGAAAATCACAGCCACACAGTGGAAGAACTGCAGTATAAATAGCAGGAAGAGGATTGCAGCTTTTCCTTGGATAATTTGAACAGTGGAAGAGCTGGTGGAGGGAGGGACTGCCTGTCATACTCACTGTGCCTCTGACAAATATGTGTTTTCTGGGAGGAGGTGGTTGTAAACCTGTGGCTGGATTGGTGCAGGACAACTTGGTGCACACCCTTTTATCATTGAAAAGGAGAAAGGGAGGCAAAAGAAACTTGCTCCTGCTTTTATATCTTGTTTCCTTAACTTGCCCCAGCCTGTCCTGGCTGCTGTGGGACTGTCAGCTCTGCCTGACCCCAGCTCCTCCAGCCTGCTGGGGAGTCCTCACTCTTTGTCAGTGCATTATTTAATATAATAGATAGATTTCTATAAAAATATATTTAGATTTATCAATACAAATGTGTGGATATTGAATTTATATATAAATATTTTGATATTTGTATATAATAAATGTGGAACTGGAATGGTCCCTCCCATGGGCCTCTCGGTAGCAGAGGAGCAGAAATTCTGTTCTCCTCCTTGGAAAGCTGTGGTCCATAGTGGAGGAGCCCTGCAGCTCATTGGAGCCTCAGGAAACAATCCTGATTGTGATCTGAAGGATTATCTTGGTTAGTTGGTGCCTTGGTTTCCTCGTGGAGTTCCTCCTGGGAATTCCCAATGATTTAAATGATAATGATATAAAAAAATACCCTGAATAACAGCAATTTGTGCAGTGCATTTTGGACTCAGGGTTAAATTAAGCATAGTCCAGCTTTCATTTAGGAGGTTGCTGCATTCCACAGCCACCCCTTTCCCCCTCTGGAGTTCCAGGATCCAGCCTGTGTTTTATTTCCCAAACCAGTTTTGCCTTTGCAAGCCCGGAATGTGATTTGTTTTGAAAAGTAAAACCCCACGCTTATTTTTCAGATTTGGGTGTTTTTAGCTCATGTTATTGCTTTTCTGGCAATGTGTGAAGTGATTATACAGGCTCTTTTCATATTTAATCCCAAATACTGCTCAGCATTTTGTTGTAATTCACTTGGAAGTGCTGGTATTTCTGCTGGAGCTCACGTTCTCCCCACCACAGCTTCTCCTGAGAACTGTAAAACCTCCAGCTTGGAAGCACTGCAGGGGCTCCTCCACAGTTCCTTTTTGTGTCTCATCTTTTTATGGGAATGTGTGGAACCCAGAACTGAAACCTGGATCTGTTCTGCTGGAGTTAAGAGTTGATTCTCTTTTAAATGGCTGCATTAAAGGTGTCACAAACGGACCTGAAAGGTGGCAGTGGAATAAAATGTCCTGTAAAGGTCCCTTTCTTTCCTCAGTCTTGCTTGCAAAGCTTTTAAGTGAAAGAAAGAGGATTTTAATAATAAAACACCTCATGTGAGAGCTCTAACACTGCTTTTGGAAGCAGTGTACAACTGCTGAAGGTAAAGATTATAGAAGCCACTGTATTTAACTTTACTAACCTGCTGTAATTCATGTGGCATTTCTGACCTGCCCCAGCACATTGATTGCTGTGTATATTTTGTCATTCCTGCATTAGTAAGTGGTGTTTAACATGGTTATGTTGCTCATGGAAACATTCATTCCTGAAACCCAGACCTCCCAGGAATACTGGGGACAACGAGACACATGGATCAGGTTTTTCTTTTTTAACTTACATTCCCTCTTAGAGAGGGAGGGGAAAAAAAAAAAAAAGGATGTTAAACTTACTTATTTCAACCCTTTTGCTTTTTTTGTCCAGGCCTACAGTGGGACCCCACCAGAAGAAAAGGAGAAGATTGTTTGGGTCAGATTTGAAAATGCAGATTTAAATGGTATGGCTTCATTTTCCCCTCATTATTTTAATGATTTTTTTGGGGGGTCCATGTACAATAATTCCAGTCAGTTTTATCCATGAGCATTGCTGACTCCAAATTAAGTATTTAATTTCCCTAAGTTCTAAGTGATAGCTGCACTTTTGCCCAGTACCTGCCAAACAGAGTCAATAGGCCTCGTGATTCATCTGAAGGCAAACAAACTCTTGCTTGGGAAGAAATGCAAATTAGGAAAAAATCCATTTATTTTCCTTAAGGTAGTTGAAAACAAAAGCATAGAACTGAATTTATGTCACCTGCAGTTTGATTTCAAAGCCACATTCTGTAACTGAATCCAGTCCAGGTCCCAGGTACGTTTTCAGTGGTGTGACAGAACTCGGAGTCACCTGGAAAGGAAGAGCAGTTGGATAAAATGAGCAGGAGATTCCAGGAGGTCTTTGAGAGAAATAATAGAGCAAAGCCACAAAATACTCTTAAAAGGTAATTTGTTTATCACTTCCAGTGTACATCAGTAAATCATCCCTGCTGACTTAGGGCAGAAAACAGATTCCAACCTTTTTAAGAGGAAATGGTGATTAATTCCCACTTCAGCTCTGAGCTGTTCTACTGGTCTATCCCAGTTCCCTGGTTTTTAAAGGAAGGGTAGGGACTGAGTGAGAAGTGGTTGGATGCTGCAATCAGGTAGTTACTTCTTAATTAATTGAACACACCTACAAATACTTCTGCCCAGTCTGTGCATTTCTGTAATTTCTCTATCTGTTAATGTTTATTTTGTTGGTGCTGTGCAAATTTGTTCTCTATTTAAAAAGTTTGCCACGTTTCCTTAATCCCTGGAGGAAGAAATAACCCATGTTGTAATGCAGAATATTTTTCTCCATTGTTTTAAATTTTAAAGCTTTTTAACTTCTCTGTTAAAAGTCTTTAACGTTTGCATTAAAGAACATATTTTGGTGTTGTTCCAGCATTAAAATTTCAGCCCCTTTGGTTGCTTTAACTTCTGCCAGCAGAAAGGGGCAGTGAGAAAACACCCTCTCATGTTCCTGACCTGCTCCTAATGGCTTTGCTGTTTAACCCCCTTTTAGATACATCCAGGAATATGGAATTCCATGAAATCCACAGCACTGGGAATGAACCCCCCTTGCTGCTGCTGATTGGGTACAGTGATGGAATGCAAGTCTGGAGCATCCCTGTGAGTACAGAGCTCACCTCTCCTCCCTGCCAGGGGGTTTTCTCTCTGTGTTGTGCTGCTACCTTAACATTTTACTTTTAATTTTTTCCTTCTGAAGTGCCAAAAGCCAATATTTCCCATCAGGATCACGTGGCTTGTGTGCAATGTGCTTGTCTGAGGATAACACTGAGCACAGATCAAACACTTGAATTCATGTACCTTCACACTGGAGGGTTTTTTACACATTATTTGTGTTAAATACACTTTGAGACTTAAACTGAGAGCTGTGTTTGACGTTAGGGAATAATTTGTAGCCCAGAAGGGGCAGATCTTTTATTTAACAGAAGAGAATAAGGGTGGAAAAAAACACAAACAGGGCTTGTTTGTCCCAGCAATGCAGGTGTGTGACAGTGTTCATAATATTCCACAGTCACATTTGCCATGTGTGTGATCTGCAGTTTTAATTTCGTTAAAATTAACAAAATTAATTTTTAATTAATAAAAAAATATTTTTTTAATTAATTAAAATTAAATTTTAGTTTTAATTGTGTGCACATGGCTTTGATTTCATGCTGTCACAACCTGTGTTGCACAGTAGTTCATGGGCACGTGGTCCTGATTTGGGGGAATTTACCCCAAATTTCACCAAACAACAGAATAAAGTTTAAGACAGCAGGTCATAAAATTCTTAGCTTGAAAAAGCAGAGTGGCTCATGACACCTTGCCCTTCAGAATAAAGGAGAGAGGATGGAGTTCTCTGCCTTTTTAAAATGCCTTTTTTTTTTTTTTTTAAGAAATATGTACATTTTCCCAACTTTTTGTTTGCCTTAGTAGGACATATGTTTGTGTAGCAGTAGTTTGTAGAAAAAAGAAAGTTAATTTCTACACCTAAAGTTCAGTTAAATTGAGTTTCAGGAAGTGTGGGAGTTTTTTTCCCCTGTTGATTGCATCTTTTTGGCCGGAGATGAGGAAATAAAAAAAAGCTGCTGGGCTTTTGCATTGGATGGAGGGTTTGACAGAGATGGAGTAACACCTCATATACTTCACTAAATTTCGTTATTTTGTAACTGTTTGCTAAAATTTAGGAGCTTAATCCAAAAATTAGGGACATTTCAACCAATCCTGGGTTTGTTTTCAGAGGAGCAAAACCTAACTTAGAGTCGGGTTTATATTTTATGTTTTTAAAGCTGAAATGAGACACTAAAGCTGCCTTGGACACTCTTTTTTTTTTTTTTTTTAATAATTTTTAAAAAAAATCTGCTTTTACACTGGATTTTGTCTTTCAAACTTCCAGAGGGCAGGGTTAGTTGGGATGTTGGGAAGGAATTCTTGGCTGGGAGGGCAGCGAGGCCCTGGCACAGGTTGCCCAGGGAAGCTGTGGCTGCCCCAGCCCTGGAAGTGTCCAAGGCCAGGTTGGAGCAACCTGGGCTAGTGGGAGGTGTCCCTGCCCATGGCAAGGAGTGGAATAGATGATCTTTAAGGTCCCTTCCCACCCAACCCGTCCCGTAATTCCGTGAAAACTCAGGGAATCGGGTCCCTGAGGTGGTTTTGTGTCGCGGTGCATTTACACGAACCCCCCACACGGGGCCGCTGCGACACCGAGCGACGGGCGCTTCATTAATTAATTAATTAATTAAAGCACCCTCAGGAGCACATCTTGAGCTAAAGAATCCTTACAGAACACCCTGTTTTATCCAGCTGAAATGTTCTCGTCTGACATAAATCTGGAACGGTTCTGTGCCCCTCTCCTGAAGGGCTTTGTGTCCAAACTCTGTCAGAGTGGGGTTGGATCTCACCTGGGTGAGGGAAGGAAGAATGAAGTGTTTCAGTTCTTTGGGATGGGGACGATCACCTCGGTGTAGCCAGCCCTGCATTCCCTGCCTGCGTCTAAACTGCAGTGAATGTGAAATAATTTGATGGAGATTGCCCATAAATGACAAGTTAAACGACTTTGTTTGTCCTGGCTTAGAGTCCTCAGTGTCACTGTCAGCCAGGCAGTGCATTAAGATACAGATTTCTACTTCTCCTAATGGGGAAGAAGGGTTTTCTTCAGGTTTATGGATTTTTTTTCCTTTCTTTTTCCCTTTTTTTTTTCTCATTTTTTTCTCTTTTTTTTCCCTCATTTCTCTTCCCCCCCCCCTCATCTTCACATCTGAATGAGCAACAATTTGGGCTGTTTCTACCTTCTTTTTTACATTCTTTTCAGTAGGACCATACAACCAGGTTGTCTTTTTTCTTTTTCTTTTTTTTTTCACTTCTTCCTAATTCCTAGATTTTGCTGGTATTTAGTATTTGAGAAAAAAAATAGCAAAACTGAAATTGCAGGGCAGTTTCTCTGAGCGTTGTTCAGGTTTTGCAGGAGTATTTGTGATGAGCAGGGGAGAAGGGCAGTGAAATGCAGAAAATGCCAAACTTGGAGATGTTTTGCCATCAGCCTTAAGAATATCAGCTGTAGAGATACTGGATCACTTTGTCAGCCCTTCATTTGTACATTCTGTGAAATTCTGAGGCCTCATCCAGGGATGTTCAACTCGGACCTGTGCAGGTTTTGTCAGTACAAATTCACTGTTGGAGTGGTTCCTGTGTTAGTAAGATGGTCTTGGGGACTGTCACAGTCCTTAACATCAGTTTTAAATATCTTTTCAGAGCAGGATTTGTATATCCAACACATCCAGAAGGAGCATAACCCGGTGGGGTTTTGTCCACATTGTTGTTTCTCCTTTGCATTTTTTCACTCATTTAGTTCGAGCACAACAAAATTTGGCAGTTGTGTGATTGACTTGATATTTAAGAGCTTATTTGGCAACACTTTTTTGTGTCCTTTGGTATCAGACAAACCTTTCTACTTGGCCTTGCTGAGTATTTAGCTTGTAATTAAGCAATGTTATTCCAGCTAAGGGGGGGGGGGGAAAACCCCAAAAACCACCACCCTGCATTCTCCACTTTATAAAAAAAAAAAAAAAAGCTTTTAATCCGAAAAAGCAACAATCTGACATTTATGTGAAAATCTCCTCGGGAAGGCCATTATCTGCAGCATTGTGCTTTTTTTATTCCTACAATTGAAGCTCTATTCAGCACTTAATAAGGTGTTGCAGGCGGTGGGGTTGGTGGGTGAGTGATTATGAAGTGTTTATGACAGGTCCTAAGCCCACACTCCCCGGTAATGGTGTTACATTGACTTGCCCACACCTCGGCAGCTCTCTCTGCAGTCTGAGTGCTTTCACATTAACATCTCCTCGGAGTTCAGGTCTTTGACTGCACGGGTGTGACTTTGCAAATGGGAGATACCATTAAAGCTGCTTCAAAGGGCCGGGAGTGGTGTCTGGAACCCCGGGAGCGGGGTTGGGAGCGCAGCCTTTGTTGCATAAGGAGCGGAAGGTGCCCGTCCAAAAGGGCTCTGCTTTGATCTCTGTTTGGAAATGGGGGTGGGAAGGTTAAAAGTGTTCTTAAAATCCGCCTCACCGAGCGGGGAGAAATCTGGGAATGCACCAAAGCGAGGCTGGGAGTTCCTATTTGATAACTGCGCGGCGCGGTTCTGTTTGGAATTCGGTTCTCCCCTCGCTCCCAGCTCTCTGTTTCGAGCACGGTTGGAACTGGTTTCTGCCTCATGTGGTGTCCAAGTATCTGCTCTGGATGTTCCTGTTCAGGGAATGCACGTTGGCTGCTTTTGGGGCAGATGAGTTTTGTTTCGTTGCAGGCTGGACGTTTCAAAAGTGGAAAAATCGTCTTAATTCAGTGGCTCATGTTGGAATTAAAAAGGAAAGATCAAGCTGGAGTTGAATAAAGCAGGAACTACCAAAGGGGACTTTTAATAACAAGCACAGATGTGTATTTAGCAAAAATACTCCAAGGCTGTGGTATCCTGAGCTGCAATCCTTCCTCTGTCCAGACCTCCTGCTAGAGGGAACCACTGTCCAGGCTTGCATTGGCCACTTGGAAAAATGAAATAAAAACCTGACCTAGTAACCCTGGGAAATGTCTGAGGGACTTTACAAACAATTTTCTGAGGCTTTGGGGTTTTCACACTGAGGATGTGTGCACAGTGTGCAAGAAATTTTTATAGCCTTACACAGTTATCAATAGCACTGCCATAATTTAAAGTACTGGGTGCCACTTCACACTCAGTCCAGTCACTAGAGTAGATGTCTGTAACATCCTTTGAGCATCTAAATCCTTATGATCTCTAGATAATTAAAGATATTTGGTTTGAATGGAAATGCAGACTGTTTGAATTTCTAAACTAAAGTGTTAAAGTTTATCCTTTTGCTTCCAGTCCTTCCCTACTCTCTTCTTAGTGCAATGACTGCAAGTTGTCTTTAACCCAGTGTGATTATATCCAGCAATATTTTGTGGTGGTATCTGTCAATTGCTTATTGTCATAAAATCCCAGTTCATTCCCTTTTCCTTTTACAGACTCCCCAGTTTCCTTTTCTATAGTTGCACAGAAGTTTAAACATCGAGTTCCGAACTCAATTTTCTTTCACTTTGGTGTATGTTTGACTTTTTTTTATTATTTTTTTTTTCCCCCCACCATGTGAAAACCATTTTCTATGGTTGGAAACTATTAGTTTACCCTTGGTGTGAACAAAACTTCCTTTGTTCAGTGTTTTTGATGGGTGCAAACTGGTATGTTCCAAACAATGCAGCTCTGTCATCGAAAATTAACCAGCGCTCCAGATTTCTGGGCTGTCATATTTTAAACTCAAGATGTCTGAAGTGGAGGAGAGAGGAGCTCTTCCTCCTTCAGTCTGGCATTGGAACATGGTGCTGAAGACTTCAGTGGGGGCTGGGATGTGAATCCATGTGTTCTTTGCTTCCAGCCTTCCACGTAGGCCTGGGAGTTGTGGAAAGCTGAGATGTTCTCTCAGACCAGCTTGGAGCCATCAGTTTGGATTCCCCCTTCCACACAACAAGTACCTGGAGCTGCTTTTACAGCTTAATATCCAATTCTTGAAACCTGCTTGGGGAAGGATTCTTGGCTTTTGGAATGGGGAAAGGAAAACCTTTTTAAGAGCTCTGAGAGCTGCCACGGGGACTTGCTACTTAGCTGGAGCCCGTCCAGAATGGCAGCCCCAGCCCCGCTCCTCACAGGTGCTTTTTGAAGAATTTACAGCTCTGTTTTCAATTCACAAAGTCTATTTATGTTTTGTCTGTGCATGTGTGAGACTGTGGAGCTCCAGGGACTGGTAATGGGATGTGGAGCCTTTTTCCTGAGCCTTGCCCAGCCCACGTGTGCCCCGGGCTGGCAGGGAGGGAGCTGGTGGGGCTGCCTGGGGTCCCCTGTCCCACCTGAGTTCCTGGAGGAATAAGTGTCCCATTCACAGGAAAACTCAGCTCTCTCATGGCTGTCTCAGGGCTGAACTGGCAGGAAGATCAGCCCACCCAGCCCCTCTCCCCTGAAGAGACAGGTTTGATCTGTGTGGCCTCAGCACTGGTGATAAAGGTCTGTGTTATCCACAGATAAATGAAGGCCATAACATTAACCACAGTTAATTCAGAATTTTAGGAGATTGCAAATGGCTGAAGCTTCTGCTGCTGGTAGTAGTGTTTAAAAAAAAGATCATTAAAGTCAGAGGAAATCTTGAACTCAAAGCCCTAATGCATTTTTCAGTGCCAAGCAAACCAAGGCACAACCAGGCTCTGACTAATTCATGGCACAACAATGTGCAAAGCCTTCTGTGAGTCCCTGTCTATAGAACAGTGAAGGGCACACAACTTAAATCCTTAAAAACCCTGTTAGGGGTTAAATATTAGTGTTTTAATTTGCTCCATGTTGTAGGTCCAGACTTTTTGTAGACTTTTCCTTTTGGTGCCTGTTGCTGAATTTGAATTTCCTTCACAAACAAGATACCAGTGGTTGGGTGGCATCTTGTATTTTCATTATAGAATCTCCAGTGGGGGCATGTCTTAAAATTTACTCTTTTTTTTGCTCCCAGGAGCACATGAGCTGTAGAGTTGAAGGTTTTTGGAACCAAACCATGCCACAATGTAGGATCCTACACAGGCAGAGAGGAAAGGACCTGTTACCCTGCAGTATTAAACATTGCAGTGGTCTCAAAACAGGAGCTAAATACTTATAATCTCATGTTTGCCACTGTCAGATCCTGTAGCTTTGGTTATTCCACTGAACCTTTCTCTCTGGCAGTTCCCCCCAGTATGAAATAATAAATTATCTTTCAAGTAGTGATTATTAATTATTAAAAAGTAAAAGCATTACATGCCTGAGAAGAGCTGGGCTGGGATTTTCATGTTAAATGCTTCAGAACAAATGAACTACATTTGTATTTGGACATTTTAGGCTTTTCTTTGAAAATCTCAGCTTTAAGCTCTACCAGGTCTTGGCATCCCAGTCTAAATAAACAGACTCCTGGAGTTCAGGATATTTAAGAGCAGAACCTGAGCTGAGAGGGTTTGGCCTTCTTAGTGTGCCTTCCTTTGGGGACCAGCACTTTATTGGAAGTAGATGGGAGCTGGGGCTGATGTGCTGGCAGAGCTAGAAAGGAGCAGGAGCTGTCTGGATTGGGTTGGGGTATTTTATGGGAATCACTCCTTCCGTACCTTTGTTGTGCTGGTTCCTTTCCCTCCTGTTTTCATTCGTGGCCAGTGTTGTGCAGACACGTGTGAAACAGCATTTTCACCATTTGAGGGGAAAAAAAGCTTTAATTGCCAATAATAATAGTTCCAAAACCCTTGTATTTTTCTTCTTCTCCATTTCCTCCCTCCCCTTTTCCCAGAGCTGCTGTGTTCTGATGAATAGAGAACGTGCTGCTGTCTTCAGTTTTTTCATCTCTTTATTGCTCTTTCTCTCTTTAATTTTTTCTCATTTTCTGCTTAGCTGTGCTCTACATTTTTCCAAGCTGTTTTTTCTGGATGCAGATGTTTTTATCTTGATGGGTTTTTTTTTTTTCCACACTGCCCTCCCAGCTCACCAGCAGTTAAAATCAATCAGGAAACCTTCACTGAGCTGATTCCTGACCATCATTCCTGTGTCTTGTGTAGAATCTGGTGGAGAAGCTGTTCAGAGCAGAGGCCTCTGGCTGTCCCTGGGAGAGAATTAAACTTGTTTTGCAAAAGCTGAAGCACCTTAATGTGTGTTCAGAGGATGCTGCTGGAGGGCAGAGGAGAATCCACTGTGATCAGAGAACATCTGGCTAATAAAATAAGAGAAGGGTAGGCCAAGGGATGAATTCTCATATTGATTAGAGTTTTAAAACTGGTTTTGTTCATCAGGAATAACTCTGATGGTGTCACTAACAGCAGTGGTAATTGATATCATTGAATGCCAACTGGATTTCAGTGGAACTGCTACCTGTCTGCAAAGCTAAAATGGCTTAAAATGTGATTTCCCCACATTTGTGTAGCTTTGTTATTCGAGGCTTAACAGGGAAAAGCAGGAGTTCTCTACATTGGGTTGCTGTGTGCAGAAAGGTGGGCTGGCTCTGTAGTAAATAGTGTTTTCAAAGTAATTTTCCTAAACCTTGTGCTTCACTGGGGTGGGGTTCATTCTCCACGTTATCCAGAGCAATGATAATAAATAACCAGGCTTGAGGTTTAGACTAGACTTGAGCTGAGAGCCTGGAGTGCTGCATTTAGGATTTGTTGGTCAAACAGTAGGAGCATTTAAACTTTCTGAACGTGTGAGCTGGAGTGCAGAAAGAAATGGAAACAGCCATAAAGTGACATTTCCAAAAGTTCACTTGAATTTACGGTTTATTGACTCCTAAGAACCTCGTTCCAAATCGTGTTCCCCTCTGATATTGTAAGCTGCCTGTTTGGCAGAACTCTGTGCCAGCCTTGGCTGTGCTCTGAGCCTCATTACATCTGTTTTAAGCTGTTGGTTGGTTGGAAATGAGCTTCATAACATTTGCCATTTTCCTGGAGTTTGACGTTCCGTGTCGGATCCGTTACCAGGCAGTCATGAAAACACGCTCTGACTGACCGTTGCAGGAAGCCTGCAAATCCATCTTTTAACCACTCCTGGCTTAATCTTTTCAAGATTTGCCATTAGTGACACACTTCAGCAGTTTGCCCACCTATTTTTATCCATGGTTTTCACACCTGGTGGGCCTGGAATGAACCAACACACGGGATTCTCCCGTCTCTTACCCCCCGTGTTTGCCGCCCTCGGGCACCGGGCAGTTGGCATCTTTCTCAGAAGCAGGTGAAATGTGGGGTAGATGCTTGTGTGGCAGATTGCTTGGATTTCTGTGAGTTTTACTCAGCAGTCCCCTTCAAGCCTTGCTTCTTCCACAACATGTGTAGTCACCAACAGTTAATTCAAGAGATGTTCTCTTTTAGAGGAGTCTCATTTGAAAGGCAGAGTCTTCCCAACCTCCTTCCCCACCTCCCTTTGCTACAGTGTCTTTGTACCTACTGTCTAAATATGTCTATTTTTATAAGTATCTGTGGGTTTTTATGCTGTTTGCTCACAGCCCTTGTGTTTTGCAGATCAGTGGTGAAGCTCAGGAGCTCTTCTCCATCCGCCACGGGCCCGTTCGAGCCGCCCGGATTTTACCTGCCCCACAAATCAGTAAGTTCTGAGTTATGTGGTTCATAATCCAGCAGAACTTCTTCAGAAAAGCTTCTTTTCCCCTCTAGTAGAAATAACAAAACAACAGAATGTGGGGTTTTTTTGGGGGTTAGCTTCTGCTTTGTTCAATTTTATGTAAACTTTCCTCAGTTTGACCTTTTTAGGGGTTGAACTCTTGTCATCCCTCGAGTGCCAACAGGCACCTCCTCTCTGTCCCTGCTTAAATACTGGTTTATCAAGTCCTAAGCCAAGCTGCTTAGTTTAACAGGATTGTTCCAGAAATTGAGTTAACCCTTGGAAGAACTTGATGCAAAACTTAAGCAACTGTACAATGAGCAAATCCCTTTAAAAATGACCCTCTTCAGTCCAAACACCATCTAATTGTAGAGTTCTGAAAGGCCTCACAGCTGTTGGGCTCTGGTTTAAATGGGTTGCCAACATCTGATATGACCAAGGTGTTTTGGGGTTATGCTGGATTACAATTTTCAGTAATAAGTTATGAATTAATTAGTGAACTCAAAAAATAACAGCCTAAAATCTAATTGTTCAAAGTATTACAAACCCAGTAAATTATAATAATTTTGTGTGCTTCAAAGAAAACAAAAGGAGAAAGTTCAAGGTTTAATGGACTCATTTTTTGTTGTCTTGGTGATTTTTCTGAGCAGAGGAATATACAAAGCATGAGTGTATGTGGTTCTGTAACTACTATAGGTTAAAATAACAAGGTAAAATACTTCCCAAGCATGTTGTGCCTCTCATTCCATTTACAGGAACACTGCACAATTCCTGATGAGCTGGTCTTTTGCTATTATATGTATTAAGTAAGGGATGTCTATGCCCCTTCCTCTCTCAAAGGGGGGGGGAAAAAAGGAGAAAGGGAAGTGTAAATGGAAATGAAGATGAATTAACTGAGGAACCTGCAAGTTCTATTTTTTTCTGACAATAAAATAGTGCTTTTTGGTTTTTCAGTCAACTTCCACTGCTCATGAACTCCTTCAAGAAGTTACTGTCTTTTTGTCTCTAAATTCCATGTATTTAGAATCTGACAATGGTGGTTGTTACATTAGAAAACTATTCAAATTAGCTCATATTAAATTAAGCCAAACCTTTTAAAAACATGTTTTGGTCTCTTTTTACATGGCTTGCTTTAAATAAATCTTTGATTAAAAGTACATGAATGTATCATTGACCAGTATCTGGAATCAGATAAAAGTAAAGCTGTAATAAGAGGCCTTAGATAACTAACACATGAGCTTTAATGATTCTGAACAAAATAAAAGGAGTTTGTAAAGGAGAAGCTGATTACCATCAGCAGGCTCAAACACTATTTTACTGTAAAGCTGTAAAAAGGGAATTATTGAAAATAGGAATCTCCGGGTGGATGGATTTTGGCACGTTCCTGAAAACAGATCTTAGTTGGTGATAAGCAGCTCATTCCCAGGTGTGAAAGGAAAGCTCATGGCTTCAACTTGGTGACTTTACAGTAGCAGAACTTAATAGTTTGTCAACTATTCTGTTCCAAACCCTGTGATCCTTTGATGTGAGATCCTGTGCTGCGGCGGGCGCTGCCCGGCACAATGCCCCAGTGTTCCAGCTGAGCTGGGCTCCTGCACAGGAGGCCTCCTCCAGCCTGATGGAGCAGGTTCTGAGTGCTCCTCGTGGCCCTGGAGGTGGCCCTGGCAGCTGCCAGCTGGGCTGTGGGCAGGTCTGTGTGCTCAGGAGCTGTGCCAGGCCGGGGCAGCTCGGGGGCTCCTGGAGCTGCTCTGACCTGGCAGCTCTGCCAGGCTGAGCCAACAGACCAGGCAAGGCCTGACCTGGCCCAGCACTGCACAGCTTTGATGTCTCATGCCCATGGCAAGGGTTGCTCTGCAGCCTGGCCATGAAAAATGGACAGATCTCTGTAAATAATGCTAAAAATCTTTCAACTCTTCTCTGGGGTCAGGCTGTTCCTACTAGTGCCTTCGACAGGAGACATGGCTTTAATTACTTTGTGCAGTTGACAGTTTAAATGGCCTTCTTGGGGACTGAAGCTTTTCACTCTGACCAGATTTTGGGCTTGCAGAGCTGATATTTAGACTATGAGAGAATAATTTCAGCCTTAGGAAGAGGATTTCTGAGCCCTGGCACTGCTGTGCCACAGGTAATACCTGCTGAGCCATCTGAGCTTGCCTGGTTCTTCTTCCCTTCCAAAGCTGGGTGCTGGCATTATTTCAGCATTATTTCCTTGTGTCCAGGTGCCTGCTGGGCTGGGCACTGGGGTTTTCTGTCTCAGTAAAAAATAAGTTCAATGTAGCTACAGTTCTCTGTGAAGAGGAAACTGCAGTTGGGAAGATCACTGTAGTTAGAGATGGTGAGAGAACCAAGCAAAAGTCACTGATAAAAAAAGATTCAGAGCTCTTTTAGTAGTTTTAAAAATGTGTTGTGTTTTGACTTCATTTTTGGGGTCCATTGCAGATATATCTGTAAGATCAGTGCTGAGGAAATAATACATGTACTTCAGTTGTCTTTGCTTTCTTTTACCTGCAAAATCAGATTATTGATGCTTTCTGAAGTAAGTCAGTGCTACAGCCTCCCATTTTTCATTCCTTACCCCAGGTCATTTTACAGCCCCCTGGCCAAATACCTGCTTTGCTTTGTGCTGTCCCATTTAAAAATCAATCCAGAAGCTTGGAAAGCTGCAGGAGCAGCACTGTGTGTGGGAATTCCTGGGGAGAGGGACACGGTGACAGGCTTGTGTGATGGAGTTTAGATCAGTCATTGTCTGTAAAACCTATTTCCACGTCTCAGCATTATGAAAATAAATTCCCCCAGCCAGCTGAATTAATTTATTGCCATTTTCTAGATTGTGCTGCTTGCAGGAAGATGGTATTATAGCCCTGCATCTCCCAGGGAACTGGACTGTTTAGTCAAATTGACTGATAAGGGGGATGGGGAGAAAGCAAACAGGAAAGGAAATAAAAGAAATCAGAGGGACTAGAAACTGTTGAAAGTTGCAATTTTGCAGCAGATTTATTGCTGTTCTCCACTGCTCCCATCTTTGGTGTTGAGAAAACGGGATTTGAGGCTCCAGAGCTGACTCAGGTTTCTGTGCAGGTACACTCACAGAACTCTGATATTTGGGTTGCTCTCTAAAGGGAGGCAGATGTGAGGGTTGTGCCTGTTCAGCCACGTGGGTGGCTCAGTGGTTTGAGATCCCCCAAGGCCAAACTAATTCCAGGCTCTGTCTGGCCCTGCAAAGCTGAACAAGCAGCACTGGGGACCGGGGTTGGTTTGGTGGAGGTGGGTCCTGCAGGTGTTTGAGTTTTGGTGTCCTCTGCCTGTTCTGTGGGTTGTTCTGGGATAATGAATGTCCCTGGATTGCACAAATTACAGGATGGAATTGCCCAGCACAGCAAGTAAGGTTCCCACAGATATTACAGGGGAGAATTTTGGAGCACAGCATTTTAAAATACCAATTTCTCTGAAGCTTTGGACTGACCTGTTTGCCCCCATTTCAGTTTTGGCCACATCACGACCAGCACCCCTTAAACTTTCACCCAGTTAGACTGGTAGGTCTTTTAAGTAGTTTTTTCAAACAAGATTCAATCAAAATAAAATCTTTCTATCCATCTTCAGTTCCTGAGGGACTCTGGAA
The DNA here is from genome assembly GCF_001715985.3 of Manacus vitellinus. NCBI lineage: Eukaryota > Metazoa > Chordata > Aves > Passeriformes > Pipridae > Manacus > Manacus vitellinus. Next base: position 2,205,297 of record NW_021940796.1, read on the forward strand.
ACGTTGATCTCTAACAAATGTTTCAAGATCATTTTTAAGATTTTTTTTTTGTAGAGAAGCTGTATAATTATCAGAGACTAAAACTATGATGCTGGCAGAAAAAAAAGAGGAAACCCCAACTTTCTATAGTGTCTGGCAGAGCTGTCAAGATCATGTTCTCCAGCCACTGTTGCTTCTTGGACTTCACTGTCTTGGAAGTGGGAGGGTGGAATGGGCTGAGGAGGGAGCAGAGCTGGAAATAACAGGAGTTTGAAGGGGTTTTTTTAGGATGATAACTTTTTTGGGGGTGTAAAAAGCAGGTATTGTGACGCTGGAGAGGGACTTTTAAAACTTGGAGTGCCTGGGTGGTGCTGGGAGTTAAGGGAGGTGGGATAACGGGATGTTCACGGTCAGGAACGTGAATCCTAAAGGAGCACCTGAATTTCTGGGGTGAGGGCAGCAGCCACAGCACCACTGATCAGGCAGGGTAGGGAGTGATGCAGTCAGAGTTCATCCCTGCAGGAAATGGAGGGTTTGTAGGTGCTGCCCTGGAGCTGGGGGAAGAATTCACCCACTGTTTTTAGGACTGACTTGAGTCACTTCTCTTTCAAGGGTTTTTTGTTTGGTTTTTTTTTTTTTTCATTTGTGTTCCATAAGAAAGCAGACACAAAATCAGAGCGATTGAGAAATGGCAAGAAAGATATTTTCTTTTTTAATCAACCCTCTAGTCATGAAAAGAAGCAGGAAAAGAGGGAATGGAAGCCATACATAGTGAATTCCAGCCTCGTGCATTCCCGGGTTCTGCTTGGCTGCTGTGCTGATGTGGGGCAGGACCACAAATGCAACCTGATTTTCGAGGACTAGGAGGAAATAGGAGGGGTTCAGTCAGGCAGGGGATACACTGCATTGTGAACTGGCTGTGTTGGGACTGAGCAATGGACTTACAGAGCAGAGAAACACAGCCCAGGGTGCAAATGTGCCACTGCTGAATAGATGTGAAACACAGCCAGTTCTTACTCCTGGGAAATGGGGGGAATTTTCAGAGCTTTGAGCAGCTTTTGAGTTGCTGTTTAAATCACTGGGGTTCATTTTTATTCTGCATAAAGATGTGCTGTTGTTGTTGCTGTTGCTCTCATTATTGGCACTATTGGGAGGCCTTAGCAGGCCCCAAAATCTCTGTTCACAGTTTCATCAGGACAGTGCTTAAGCTGCTTTGAGCTTACGTGTGGATAACCTTTTGACTTCATAAAGTTCTAAATGTTGATTTGTGTGACATTTCCTTTAGCCACAGATGTGTTTTTGTTTTTTTTTTTTTTCAATTTTAAGTCTCCTAACTGAAGTTACATTTAAAAAAAACCCCAAACATACATCATTTAGCTAAATGGAGCTGTAGATAAGGTGGTGCCTCGTTGGCAGGAAGGGCAGTTTTCATTACTTTAATTGTGTGATTTGTCAGGATTTTCAGCATTTTATAAATGCTGTAGTGTTATATGACAGAATTAAAAGGATTTAGAATAAAAGGAGTTTAAGAAAGAGACTTTGCAACAGGATTTCAATACTTTTTGTATTTGGGGGGATTTAGGGAGCTGCTTTTCATTTCAATCATCCCCCTGCATTTCGTTAAACACTGTGTGTGCAGCAGGTGTGTGCAACCTCAGTGCATCACACATGCAAATAAACACAATTTTACAAATGAGAATTAATCCCCCACAACTTGGAGGATTAAATCCCACCCCAGAACTGCCTCCATTAAGCAGCACAGAGCCCAACACATGGCACTCTGCAATCCCATGAACGGGGCAGCTATTAACCTGATTTAGTGCCCTCCCAGTCCTCACCACAGTGATCCTTTTCCACAGTATTAATATTTCCATTCTGAAAGTATTTGGAGGAGAAAATGGATTTTTTTTTTTTTTAAAAAAACGAAGGCCTTGGTGGTTACAGACCAAAATGAGAAGTTTAAGCACCTATTGTAGAAATTTTGCACATCTGTGCCGTGGGGATTAAAACTGGCATTCCTTTGGATTTGGTTTCCCTCTGCTCCCCACCACCTCTCTTCCCCTTCCTTGTCGTTAAACTGAGAACTACACCCTAAAGAAACGTATGAATTCGTTCTAATAAACCTTAAATTAAACCCTAAAAAAAAGAATAAAAGGAGAGTTAAATCCTTCAGGTGAAATCCTGGCTCCACTTAAATCAGTGTCAGAACTCCTGGTAACCAGCATTTCCCCCTCACTGAGGGAACAGAACAAATTCATGTGTTCCCTGCACATGAAGGCAACAAAGGGGTTGCCAGATTTTAAGAAGGCTGCATGTTTCATTTATCAATTCACAGGTCAGTACATACAGTCCAGGTTTGACTCACAAAAGGCCTTGAAATAATAGGAATAAAAGGAAAATCCATTTGGCTGTTTTAGGTTACTTGCAAAGCTATTGTTGATGTTGGAGTTATTGATGGGACCCATTTGACTTTTTCTAAATACCCAAATGTGTAGGAGGGAAGACTTCTCCTCCTAAAAATGAGAGGACTGAACAGTGTTTGTTACAAATTAAGTGCATGTACCCGAGTTACTAATAATTAACAGAGTCTGCTATGTGAAAATGTATATTGTTAATTGTTGTGCCCTTCTGAATAAATGATTTAGTGCTGTGCACCAGCATTTGAGAATTAAGTTTTCAGCAGGCTACATCACTGATATTCTTTAGAGATCAAAGGGTTTGGCGTGTAAGGGAGGGGAAAAAAATTGAAATTCCATTGTTCACCACACACATCCAGAGCTATGGAGAGATAATGGAAAAGGCAAAGGTTGAAAGAAGACGGAGGAAATTCAGAAGTGGTGGTGTTGGTTGTTATTCTGCTGTTTAAGTTGGGGAGGAACATGCCCTGGAATTCAGGAAAACACCGTTCACAGGCAGAAGGGAGAGGGTTTTTTTTTCAGCTCAATTTCAGTTTTATTTCTGTTTGTGCAGCAGTTAAAGCAAAGTTCTCCAAACTCTTAAAGCCCAATTTTAAGAAGTGTGGCCTCTTTAACAGTCTGACTGTGCTGGGTGAAGGTGTGACTGAGCCCGGGGGCACCCAGGGCTGCTTTTCATCAGTGGGGTGGGAGAGGATCCCAGGGCTGGGAAAACTGGCCCAGCAGCTGAGTTAGAGCAGGGCACAACCAACCTGGGGCTGGGCTGGGGAAACCACTCTGAAAACCAGATCAAACCTGGCATTAGAGGTGGGGTTTCCCTTGGAGAAGCCTGAATCTCTACTAGATGTTTCTTTCTTAAAGGCTTAAATCTCTTGCTGGTGGAACTTCTGTGAATGTGACCTGGTGTTGTTCTCTTGGGCACAGGGAGGGAGAAGGGGTTTCTCTCAGGGCTGACACTCTTTGCTCCACTTGCCCCTCAGCAGAACAAGGTGGAGAGTGAGGTGTGAGACCCCTCCCAGGGCTGGGGACACCTCAGCACAGCCAGTCCTTCATAAAACAGTGCAAAGTCAGCAAATATCACTCCTTAAACTCACAGAATCCTTAACCCCCAGGGAAGGAACCAAAATAACTCCCCAGCCCTGGCCAGGTTTTGCTCCTGGTGTTGTTATTCTGTCCCATCTCTGCCAGTTCTGTAATTTGTGTTTCTGTCACTGCTCTTGTCCAGGCTTTATATTATCTATTCACAGGTTTATGTTGTATATTCAATATCCTCCCCATAGATTTGGCCCCTGCCTGTGCTTGGGAAGGTGGCACAAACAACTCTGTCTCACTGTTTGTTTTCCCTCTTCCCAGGTGCCCAGAAATGTGATAATTTCTCTGAGAAACGGCCCCTGCTTGGTGTGTGCAAAAGCATTGGATCCTCTGGGTAAGGATATAAAGTCATATAGAAAATCTTAACATCATCTAAAAGCCCCAGGAAATGACATCTTTAAAGCTCTCTTCTTTTTTTTGCTCATGGGATGTGGTTTTATACTCCTTTTCAGTGTGTCAACAGGCATTTTCCTATGATCTGAGCTTTTGGAAAGGAATAAAAAAGAGATGTAAAGTAAATAAAGAGGTATTTTAAGTTTATTTTATTCTCAGCGTAACCACAGTTCTATGATTAACCTTTCCTGACATTAATCCTGGTCAGAATTATTATTGTGAAGTGTCTAAAGCAATCTTTGTGTCTTAAAAAGTAATTAGAAGATGCTTTCAAGCAGCAGTCACGTCCCACATGAACTCCAAGCACCAAATGATTTCATTGTTACAGCCACACACTGTTTATCAGCAAAATATGTGTTAAATCCACTTCTTTTGAGTTAGAAAAATGAGTTTACAGTCTCTCTGGCCAGTGTGGTTGTGTCTCTCCTCTTCAGAAGAGGCCCTTAAGATATTTTATGCCTGTTTGATGCCTCAGTTCAGACAATGCACAGGATTTATATCTCTACCTACAGGAAAATATTTGCTTTTCAGGGGTAATCCCCTACACAGCCATTCAAAGGCTGAGCAGCTGAAGCAAATCTTCTTACAGTTGTAAGACTAATTCAGGGCCACACCTTTTTCAATTAAGGATTTAATCACTCTGGGTGTGGAGGAAGACTGTCAAACCTTCAGATTTCTCTGGTTTATTTCTGTGTTTTAACTACAATATTATTGTTACCCCATTGAAATGTTTAAATTAAAAGCCACAGCAGAGAAGTGATTATTTTTTTTTTAACGTGTTTGCAACTTGCAAAACTGTTTATGGTGATTTTTTTTCTCCTTTTCTCCCCTACCCTGTGAGAATAACTGTTTATAAATTAGAGTGTGTGGCACCAGAGATGTAAATATTGCTCTTGTAGGAGTTTGTCTTAATCCAGGCAGTGTATTTATATGTATAAAGGATGTGTTGGTTGGAAAAAACCTTCCTTCACACCCTGGTTTTAGAAGCTGAGATACCTCAGAAATGGACAAACTATAAGGGTCATTATTTTCACTTTTTAGTTAATAATTGTATTATTGTATTAATATTTTATTATTGTATTCCTTTAGTTAATGGAAAATAATTCAAAGATTATGGGTAGTTTCTGCTTTTCTACAAAAAAAACCCCAAACCCTCATATATTTTCAGAATGGATGGAGAGGTTTGGGTTAGTTCTTATCAGCAGTGAAATATCTGAAACAGATAATTTAAAACCAGACTTTCCCCTGTGAGCAGAAAAACCATCATTAAAAAAAAGGGGATTGATAAAGAACCAGTTTGCAACAGAAAACCCCAGAACACTTTTCTGTATTTCCTGTTTGCTGCAGGTTGGTTTTGGGAGCCCTTTCAGAGCATTTTTCTGTGTGGAGCTCTCACATGAAGAGATCTTTGATGCTTTGCCCTCAGCTGGAGTCACTCTCCTTTCAAACTGGCTCGAGTGTTGCACTTGCTTTCTTCTCCTGTCACATTCACAGCTAATTTGATTATATTTCTGTTGTGCATAAGGAACAATTTGTGGAGGACCCTTCAATGGCTCTGTTGGGAACCTCAAGCAGGATTTTAGTTCTGCTCTTAACTGGAGGTTTTGTTCTGGTTTCCTGTAAACCTTTCTGGTTGTGGACACATAAACAGATGCTTAATCATCAGTCTGAAGAAAATACTGCATTTCTCCTGCAGCATTTATTCCAGAGCACTTGGTATTTTTACTCCAGTCACCTGGATTATTGTCTAAAACGTGTCAGGGTCATGTGCCAAAGGGAATGATTCTGGAGAAAAAAAACAGTTCAGCTTTGATCATCACTTGGATTTTTCCTATTAATTCTTCCAGATTTCTGACCTCTAATTCCTCTGCTCAAGTTTGCACCTATTGCTGCTCTTTTCCTGGGAACACCCCTGGTGATTTTGGCATTTCCAAATAAGTTTTTATTGTTACCTGTTATTAATTTCCAGATGCTGACAATAGATTTTTTTTGTTCTATTCTCATCATTTTGTGCTTAGCAACAAGATGGAACTTCTGCCTCCTACCTGTGTTTCTGGCTGGCTTTTGCTCCACACATTTTTTGTACTTTCAAAGCCAGGTTTTCCACCCAGTGGAATGATTGCAGTGTCTTCCCAGGGGGGGTTGGACTGGAGGATCTTTAAAGTTCCCCTTCCAACCCAAACCAGCCCGTGATTCACTCCATAATCTTTTCAAAACAACAGTTTTCACAGCCCCCAGAAAAGGATGCAGTCCTGACACATTAAATGGGAACCAGACTGTGTTTTTTGGCTGATACATCCCTGCTGCTTTGGAGGTTGGTTCAGTCAACTCCAGTCTTAGATTACAAGATTTGCAAATTGAAGGAGAGCCCAAAAAGCAGGAACATGAGTTTGGGTTTTGGGGAGGTTTGTGCAGACACGCCTGCTGGTTCCTGGTGACAAAGCAAACATCTTTACACACACACAGAATTAGTTGATGGGCTTTGGTGCATATTAATGAATTTTCTGGCTGGAGAAACATGAAGATATTCTTGTTTTCCCCCATATGGGTTGTTGAAGCCACAGTGTGGAACACACTGGATGTGTAAAACACCTTCAAATACTCCAGAGATGTCCAAAGTACATCAAATGTGCTTTTTGTTGTGCTCAAATGTAAATGCACCAGTATCTTTAATTTCAGTAAATGCTTCGTTTTAGCCAAGGGAGAAATTTAAAGGGAAACCAAGCAGGATAATTTTGATTTATTTTAGATTATTAAGGAGTAAATGCTGGTTTAAATGACTGCAGATCTGCCCTCCAGTAGACAATACAGGTAACAAGAAAGCTAAAAAAAAAAATAGAAGTGCCCATGGCAGGAGGGAAATAAAAGTGTGTGGAGGAGCAGAGGAAGGGAGAAGGGGCAGGGAAGAGAGAGCTGAGTAATTGCAGTGTCTGATGAGGAAACCACCTCTCCTGAGCACAGAACATTTTAAACACTTTAAACCTGATGACTCAAGTGTTTACCCCATCATGTTTAATTATGTGTTACCAAACTTTGTTTCTAGCCTAAAGATTTTTTTTTTCCTCCCTTATGTTTTTTTGGGTTTTTTTTTTTTGGTTTTTACATTAGCTGAGCAGTTTATCACAGGGAGGGGGCAGAATTCCTGGAAGGAAATGCAAACCAGGCTTGTCTCAGCACAGCTGTGGGTTTGTGGTGGTTCTGGGGTTCACTGACTGGCAGCAAAGACACCTTAAAACCCCTCCTCACCCCCTCAGTGCTGCCACCTCTGAGCTGCTGCTGTGGCACCTCAGCTGGTTGTGAAGGAAAGGGGATGGCAGAAATAATCCAAGTATCAAATAATGCTCTTTTTTTTGTTTTAATCACACAGATGATTTCAGTCACCTGGTTTGCAAACAGCTGCTCACAAAGTGCAGCTGAGTCAGCTGGAGGGTGAAGGTGGGAGTGAGCACAGAGGGTGGAATTTCTTGGGTTGACTTCAGCCCTGAGCTGTGGCCTCACTCCTTCCTGTAATGTTTTATTCTGTTGCCCACCCCTCTTTTAACAGAGCAAAACAAAGGAGGGGAAAGTCCTACGAGTGATTTGTCCCAACCCCCGCGTTCCTGATGGGAACATTTCATCTCCTGTTAATGAATTGTTCAGCAGGAGATGGGAAAAAACACCCTGAAGATCTCCTTGAGGTGCAACTCAGGTCATGGAATCCCAGAACCCCAGACTGGTTTGGCTTGGAAGGGACCTTAAAGATCATGTCATTCCAAGCCCATGTCGTGGGCAGGGACACCTCCCACTAGCCCAGGTTGCTCCAAGCCCTGTCCAACCTGGCCTTGGACACTTCCAGGGATCCAGGGGCAGCCACAGCTTCTCTGGGCAACCTGTGCCAGGGCCTTAATGGGATAAGGATCAGGTGTAGCTGATTGAGCAATGAGTGGCAGAAGATTAAAAAGTCAGAGTTTGGGGCCAGCAGACCTCGTGGAGCTCAGTCGGTTGTCCACGCTGCAGCCTCTTGGCTCTCCAGCATATATTTTTAGAAAGAAGCATTAATTTGATGGTGTCAAGTGATGGAAAATTTTGGATGACTTGAAGAATTGGATGGAGGTCACTTAAGGGCATGAGAAGCAAGAGGTAATCTTTTTTTAATCATGGGAGGAGAGAGGAAATTAGGGTAAATTAAAGAAGGAGGAGTAGCTGGAGCAAACAAAATGTATAACTTTGGCTAGCCAGCATTTTTTTTTTTTTCCCTGCTGATCTGTTTACAAGGCAAATCAATTGGCAGCAGATTTTCAGGAAGCATGTTTTATTCACATGGCTACTGCAGATTAAATCCTGCTAACCTTAACCCAACTGCAGCTCAGGAATGTGCTCGTGGGAGTGCTCAGGTTTGGGTAGAAAGCAGCTCTGTGTGAGTAAGAATAGAAAAAAGTGATTAAAGCATTAATATTTTCTCACATTAATATGTTAAAATCACTGGGCAATGCTAAAATCCAGTGTCCAGCTCCAAGTGTCTGGTGGCTTTTAATGTTTAAAATGAGTTGGCTGTGAAATGGTTTGTCAAGGAGCAAAGCTTTGGGGAGGGATCCCCCAAGGGAAGGGAGTGCATGAATGGAGCCCTTGTTCACAGTTCTCACCCTGCTCAGGGGGACTCTCCCCGGGATATTTTCCCTGGAATGCCTTTGCCCAGGCCGTGGTGATGCCATGGGCTCACCTGGCAGTGCCAGAGGCTCAGCCATGCCATGGAGAGGGCAAAGGGTGTCACCACTCTGGATCTAAAACACAGGGGTGGGCAGCTGGTTGTGATTTTCCATTGTGTTGGACACCATGACATGGATTTCATGAAGTCTGTTGAATATTTGTGGTCTTTTATTGAAGGCTCCACAAAACTCAGCCGGATTTTTCTCCCCGGCCTCGCTTTTTAAAGGCTCCCAAGCCTGGAGAAGTTTAAATTTCTAGAGAGCAAACTTTAATTGGTTTTGGTCTAAAAAAGTACAGTAGAACCTTTTAAGCTGGGCAGAGCTCTCTCAGTTCTGTTACCTTTGAGGGATTGAGTCCCTTGTGCTGCTGGAAAAGTGTAAGGAATCATGAAGTGCAGAGAGTGGTCATGTCAACTGCCCTGCAAAGATTTCCTTCCCTTCCAAATGAAAAACATTATCCTTGCAGGAAAATTCAGTTCTTAGCAGGTTCTGTGGTAGCTTTAAAGATCCTGAGAGGTGCAACCCCTGAATAAAGTAGCCCAAATTGCTTGTAGTGATGTTGGATGGGATTGCTGTGTGCTAAAGATGGAATGCTCTTTATCTTAAAAAGAGCTCTTCAGATCCCAGGATTTTTTTTCTTGGGAGTTGTTTCTGTGATTATAATAAACTTCAGCTGGCTTTGTGATGCTGAAGTGGTGTTTACTGGCAATTCTGTGAGTTTTCTCACAGTTCCAAGTGCCAGGAGATGCAGCTTTAAAGGAATAAGGTGGTGTTTCCATGTGTAAATACCCAGGGTAGGAAAGCTCTGGTGTTCCTCTGCCACACCAAATGTTTGCCTGAGCGAACCAGAGTAAGAAATAACCTTTGAACTATAATAAACTGCTAATCTTGGATCAAAACTGGAAGAAAACGAGTATTTGGGGTCAAGCTTTGACCAGTTGGTGAGAACTATGGGTAGTTTTGACCTTCTCAAGCTTTGATTTATGGAGCTGTAAAAAGATAACCCTTTTCCAGGCGATCCTTGGGATAGTGAGGAGATGTCTGAGCCGAGGCACAGTTTCATTTCCCTGCCTGTGACGATCCAGGAGGGGTTGGAGGGGGAGGATAAATGGGAGGATAAATGCACATCCAGATCCAACCAGCTGGAGCACAAACCTCCCCCCAGTAACTCAGAAAGCAGCACCACGGGGAAAAGATAATGCACAGCCCCATTCCAGGGGCTGCTGCTGCTGCTTCCAGGGCCACTCCAAACTCCCCTCTTAAATTATTCAACACTGTAAACGCTATAAAGTTAATTAGAAGAGGAACAAACTCCACGAAGAGAAACGTGGTTTCTCGGGGAGGGGACAGGAGGAACCCGGCGCAGGAGAGGAAATTTCTTCCTGGCAGGGCTCTGGTGGTGGAGCTGGGGTTGAACTTTTTACCCTAATTACGTCCCCACCGATGCCTGCGGGGCTGGAATCAAAGTGGCCCTTCAGGCCCCGCCGAGCCTCTGATGTGGGGGCCGTTTGTTGTGTGTGCCGGGAGAGAAAACGGGAATATTGTGACAGGGGCGCTCCGAATCTCTCAGCTACCACCCACCTCACTTGTTGCCTACAAAAATAGAGTAATTGTTTGCATCTGGGGTGGGTTTTTTTGTCCCTCTTGGAAATAACTGTTATAAATCAACGTGACAGAGCCGGGGAACGGCCGGGGATTAGGTTTTCTTGTATGTTTGAGGGTTGTTTCTGTGTTATATGCTGCAAAGAGGATTTAAAGTGCTTTGCAAACCAGCAATTTCAGGATGATTTAAGTTTTTGGGTTTTTTCTGAGGACCAATCAATCCATAGAAGATGCTGCTTAATCTCTTTTTTTCCCCTAAATTAGGGCTGTCACTTCTCACTGGTAGTTGGAGCAGCTGATTGCAAACTGCTTCAACTTCCACCCCTTGTGTCTGAATTGTTCCACAACTGCTGCCACTTGAGGAACTCACTGCAGCTTGACAGTATTTGAACTTGGCATCTCTCAGTAAATGCCATTTTCTCTCTTACCCTGGGCTCTCCGAGTCCTTCTCATCCTTTTTCTCTCCTTCAAAAATATCTCATGTGCAGAGAAAACGTGTGGGGAGTTTGCTGAGCTCAACCATTCACACGTGGAGGAGGCCCCTTTAAATCTCCAAAGTACAGAAAAAGACAATTAAAACATGATAAATGGAATCCAGTAAAATCTGATATCATTATTTTTTCCCTTAGTTCTGTGGGCTGTTTTTTCTTCTGAAGCACAATGAATAATACTTTAGTAGCTTTACAATTCCGAATTTAAATGCAGAACGCAGTAAATGTTTCTTCAGTAATTCAAAATAGAAATTTAAAAGGCTCCTACTTCATGAAAAAGCTGTAAGGCATGTGCTTAAAAATGATCTTGTTTAATCCCTTCTTTCTTTAAATTCTGACCAGGTAATACATTCAAAATATCACCTGAGGAGACCCCTTGTGCATTTTTGGGTGGTGATTTTAAAAGGAATTGTGATTTAAGTTATTAATAGAATATTTGTGGTGTATAATTATCCTATTTTACAGAGGAGGCATTAACAAAATAACACTGAATGTTTCAATCAGTTTTGCCTGCACAGTTTGAATGAGTGTATCTGACATTTCAGCATCACTCTGTTGGGTGACTGGGAATGTGGTATTTCTGTGTGCCTTTCCTTGGCAGCTGTAATTCCCCCTGGGAACATCAGCCACATTTAACTATTAAATTACTCCCAATTTAATGAAAAGTTCTCCAGGAAAGGATGTGGCTTCACCGAGAGAAAGGCTGCAACACAAACTAATGCTTTCTGTGGTGTTAAGCGATTTGTGGAGGATTTCAGCTTTAGGAGCAGTTCAAGGAAAAGCAGGAGATTCCTTTTGCTGCCCATGGGGCTCCGTGTTCAGAGGAATTATATTCAGGTATCATTTCATAATGTCAGAGCTTTCGGCGAGTTCGTTTACGGTGAGAATTCTGTCGAACGTGGTCTGTGTGGAGTCATAAAGCAAAGCAAGACATAAGAACATGTAATTAATGGGCACTTGGGGAAAATTGGACCTACCTGGTGTGACCAGAACCTCGGAGCTTTGTTGTTCCCGGCACTTTTATGCTTTACCCATCAGATCTGAGCTCATTCCTGCTCAGCTTTGGTTCATACGCACTCTAAAACCCTCTCATTATTTCTTGGAGATGGGATTGTTTTCAAGCTACTCCAGAGTTGTAATTTGAGCCATATACTAGCATCGAAACAATTAAGGTTTAGCAGAGCCCTCAGCAGCTGACAGATCCCTTCTCATGATCCCTCTCCTGCAACCCGAGGCAGAGGCCGCTTAATTCCGAGGTGATGAAGTGTTGCACAACCCCAGGAGTTCCCTGGGCCGTTAAGGACACCAAGGGCAAACATATTTTAGATGGAACAGGTCGGGACAAGGGTTTTGTGCTTAAAGTTGAATCCCCAAAGTGGTTGGTGCGGGCTCGGGGACGGCGCTGTGGAGCCGCCGGCTTAGCGTGGCCTTTGTTGGGGGTGATGGCAGGTGAGGGCAGGAGATGCCAGCGGGCCTGTCAGCCCCATGAATCACAGGGGGAGAGCACAGGAAGGGAAAAGCAAACCCGAAACCCAGAGAAATCTGTTACAAGAACCGACAGGATGGGATGTTTGGTCCCTCACAGTGCTTTTGCCATGTTAACAGTAGCAGGTTGTTGAGTATTCCCCCACAGACAAGCCTTCAGTGTCCGTGGGCTGCAGAGGAACAGGCCTCAAATACACACAGTTAATTGGAGATGTGTTGTGTTAATCAGCTGCCCTCTGTATTACCTGTCCTGTCTTCTGATCAGAAAATACTGTCCATTAAAGTGCCTGAAAATAGAGCAAAAATAAAAAGCTTTGGTGTTGGTTTGGAGTGTTGGAAGTACTGGCAGTTTATAAAGTCTGGGCCTGGCTGTGGCTCCACAGGATTCTCTGCTTGGTGAGATTTGGCTGGAGCTGAGCTGTTCCACCCTCAGTTTGCCCTCAGGGTTGTGCCCCCAGAATTCTGATCTTTTCCTATTAAATTGTGACATCTGGCTGTTGATCTGCAAAGATTGCTACACTGTTGGGTTTGGGCCATCTTGGATGATCTTGAAGGATCTTTGTGGCTATTTTGGCAGTACAAATGACTTCATTTCGTTCATTGCATTTATTTCAGTGGTGAATTCTCCTTTACAGTAAAGAAGGGCAAGACAACTCTTTAAATTTGCTTAATTTTGTGGTTTTGGGGGAAACATCTGCCAGATTGCAGCTTAATCATAGAAATCATGCAGCTGATCATAGAAATGTTAACCTTTGGTAGAGGTGTGATAAATGCAGCTGGGTTCTGCTCTGAAGTTAATCTGTGTTCTCAGACATTGACAGAAATCTCTCCAGTTTTGTGTGTGTTTGTAGAATGACCAAAGGCAGCCAGGGCAGGTTTGTAAATTGGGTATAAAAGCAATTGGGTATAACACCAATATGTGCACAAACCTCTCTGTTATGTGCCCATGAGATGATGAAAATGCTGAAGTAAAGGATAAAGTGGAACTTTTTTCCCTGACCTGACAGAGTTGATCAGAAAATTTGAGGGAGATGCAACAGTGATGTTTGTGTCTCTTGGTATTTAGCACAAATATTTTAGTGCTGTATTGAATAATTCCCTGCCTTGTATTTAAAGGATTAGATTTTAGTAACTTGTGTCTAAGGTTGGTACAGGTTTTTCTTATTTAGAAATAAGTGTTCCCATGCTTTTCTGCAAATTTGTGGTGCACTTAAAATGTCTCTGCTGCTTTGTATTTCTCTGGTGCACACACATTTTGGGGGAAGTGGCACTTTCTCAGAAATCTTCCCCTGCTTTTGCTGGTTTGGAATGAATCTGTTAAGTACCATGAATTAGAAAATTACTTACAGAGTGGAGTTTTCAAGCTTTTGTTGTGCAAGGGTGGGATGCAGAGAGCCCATTAGATAATGAAAGTCCCAGTGAAAGCTTTTTCTGCACTGGTGTTTAAGGAATGAATAGTTGAATTTTTTTATTTTTTTTTTTAAGTTTTCATTCTGGTGTGCATCCTTCAGAAAGAAGTTGAGAATTGCAGTACTGATGAGGGCTCAGAGGAGGACTAGGGCTGGAAAACAAACCTTACAACTTCAGGCTTAAAAGTCTTTTTCACTCTATTAGTTATTGCCTGGATTGCTCTGGGTCATTAGTGACTTACACAAAAGATAAGTGAATGCAATGAGCTTTTCTGTGTTGTTGACAGAGACACAGAGGCCAAAAAGCAGAATATGTACACATTCTGTCTTGCACTGAGAAGTGATTTCATAAAAATGAAACGATCTAAATGTTGGAACAACTCACCATAAAAATAGAGGCCCCATTGTTGGTCAAAGTCTTTTCAGACAAGATTGGGTTGCTTGGTAAAGAATCATTTCTTTGAGCTCCTGGGACGTTCTGTGCGTGGCCTGGAAAGAGAAGATGGTCCTTCTGGTCTTGAAATCTGTTAATCTGAGCAAACTTCCAGGGCCCTTGAGGAGAACAGCATTGCCTTTGTGGCCTCAACAGATTAATAATATTACTCCAAAGATCACAATCAAATCGTGCTTCAGCTTCCCCGTGGAAAGGTTCAGGCTGGGTTTTTCCCAATATACCATTAATTAACTCTGTCCTCTGGGTTTGTTTTGCTTTTCTTCCCTTTCAGAGTGCTGACCTGTCCATACTTCATGTCCCAGGCCAGCTTGGACAGGGTTTGGAGCACCCTGGTCTGTGGGACGTGTCCCTGCCCATGGCAGGGGGTGGAACCAGATGAGTTTTTAAAGCCCTTCCAACCCAAACCCTTCTGGAATTCTGTGATTCCATGATAATACTTGGTTGTTGGCACCAGAACTCTGTTACTGGTTTTTACCCAGAGTGGTTGAAAAAACCATTGGTAGGAGGGTCTTACCAGGATGAGCCAAAGGAAAGGTGTGACAAAATAATAATTATTATTATCATTTGAGCGACAGGATTATCACCCACAACTTGGAAAAATGGAACTGTTCAGCACAGGCTGGTGTGGAAATAGTGATTTTATCAATTCTGCTGAGAGAATTCTATCTGTATCAACTTTGGTGATTCCTGATTTGAACTCAGGGTCTGTGTGCCCTTCTAGCAACATCACCATTTGCTGTAGGTAACAAATTACTTTAATTAAAGAAGTTTTTTGTGGTTTTGAGCAGCAATGAACTTTAATGTGAAGGAATTAGACTGTTTCACTGTTTTAAAAGTGTTTTTGAAGAGCCTTTGAAATGCTGGAAGTAATAAATAGCACCCTCTAGTCCTTAGCCCGGGTATGTGCCTAGAAAAATGTATATTTTGGGAAGAATTGAAGTAGGCAAAATGTCAAGCCTTATTTTTTTCCTCTTATTTCTGTGCCAGTTGTGTTTCTGTGCATGTCCTGGGTGTCACCCATTGCTGGATGAACCAGCTCATTATCTGGAGGCACAAACAGTTGGCATTTGTGCCCCAGCCCTCCTGGACGTTCCCGGGCAGCTCCGAGGGTGTCGTGGCAGGAATTGTGTTAAACTCTGTAAAATAAAGCAGATCTGGGCAAGGGGAAACACCCTCTTTTTACCAATGCTCAGGAGATGTTTGCACAGCTGGCAGCTCGTGCTCCCTCCTGTTCCTTGACCCAGGAGGAGCCAACATTTTAATGTGTTCCTGGAGGGGGAAGAAGGTGTTGTGGAACGGAGCTGCCACATCAAAGCCTCTGCTCAGCCTGGAAAATGGTTTCCACCACTGCCTTCCCCGGCCCTATCGGAGCACTCAGCACTTTCTCCCACTCAGCCTTTTTATTAAGAAATGGCCTGGAGAGAGTTTTATTTATATTGAAATGATAAAAGTGACGCAGAGCAGTTGAAAAGATCTGTGTGGCTCAGGAGACGAGGCCGTCAGGGATGTGATGTGAATTCTGGGTGATGTGCCCCTATCAAACCAAGCCATGTGGGTGAAGGAATTCCTCCCTGGAGGACAGTGTTGCTCTCTGGAGTAGTTTTTAACTGGAATGTCCTCTAAAATTTCCTGGCTTGTATTTTGCTGCTGTTCCCAAGTCTTCCTTGTGGCAGGAGAAATCATGTGTTTGATCAGTGGTTGCACAATAAAGGTTCGTGACCGTCGTGGAGATCATAATTCAGTTTTCAGCAGACCTTCCCTCTGTAGAAGGCTTATATTGACCCTTTGTTCTCCAGCATTTCTCCTTGGATTGCTGGAATTACGAGTCCAACCTTGGGTCAAGGGTTGGACTTGATGGTCTTGGAGGTCTTTTCCAGGTTTAATGATTCTGTGATTTTTTTCCTTCAGCGTGCTCAGCAATATAAGGAGGCTGAAATAATTAAAAAGCAATTTTTAAAATACCCTTATTTCCATTAAAATATCTTTTTTTTTTTTTTTTTAAATTCCTTTCAGCACCAGCCCTCCCTACTGCTGTGTGGATCTGTATTCCCTGAGAACAGGAGAGATGGTCAAGTCCATCCAGTTCAAAACTCCCATTTATGACCTCCACTGCAACAAGAGGTAAGGAGGGGGTTACTCTGCATTGCTTCTGTGTTAGGGCATGGAAAATTTCAATAATAAATACAATTATTCTGTCTTTCCTGCAAGCACAGCACTGGTTCTGCATTTCTTGTGGAATATTTCAGCTGGGATCTCCCAATGTGCTTCCCCAATGGCTTTTGTTTAAGGAGCTCAGACCATTTTGCATCTGAAATCATTTAAGCTCCTTTCAGGGTGAGCAGGAATCATTGAAATCCTTGATCATCCACCTACAGCTGGAGAAATGGGATCATGGAGAGTTTAACCAGCACTAAGGGGTTTATGTCCCTCTCCTTTGTGCTCCCTTGTCGTGTCAGACTCTGCCTTCCTGCCCAAAGCATTCCTGGTGTGCAGGCTGTGGTTTGCAGGGAATGATGTTCCAGTGAGTCAAATAATAAAGCTGCATCTCTCAGTTGGGGTGGAGAGAAAACAGCTCTGCAGGCTGAGGATCCCAGAGCTCAGACAGAATCTCTCGTGCTCACGGAATCACGAGTCCGGCTTTTTTTCTGAGTTAATTTTAAATTCACATCTCTGCCAGACACGCACAAAACTGAACCCCCTTGTAGTTTTTAAGGCAGAAGAGGAGTCCCAGGGTGCCTGTGGGAGGATCTGGCTGATCCCTTGGCACTGCTGGTGGGAGGATTTGGGGCAGAAGCTCTGCTCCCAGCCCCTGGTGCTGACGTTGGTGCTCCTCTCGCTCTGTGTTCCTGGGTTGGTCCCTGCCTGTCCTCAGGTCCCCCTGGACGTGGTGCAATCACATCCCTGCCTTAAAGGGAGGGCACTGAGGGAAGAAATTCCTGCTTTCCTTTGGAAATACCCCTTTGCTGCCAGAACTGATGGTCCTTCACCAAGGCAGGTGGATAATACAAATAAGCAAGAATAAGACATGGTTTATTCCAGCCTGTCATACAAGGGTTTAAAAACTTGCTTTGGGGAAGTTCTCAGTGTGGGAGAAGGTGTATCCTGGTCATAAAGCTTCCACATCTGCATTTTTGACCTCAATTTTTTAGGTAGTAAAGTGTTCCCTGCATAGTTTTTGCTCTTTAGTTCTGGTGATGAGCAGGTATTTTACAACAAAAGTGTGTCATGTACAAGCAAATACATAAACATACACCTGTAATTTTGCTTATTGACACAAGTTCTGCTTCTCTCAGCTGTGTTTGTGTGCTGATGTTCTTGGTATTAAACCCTCCCCTGCTCTTAGTAAATGAAATGGTTTAATAACTTTGCAGCGAGACGGGCAATGGGATTATTTCAAATTTAGCTCCTGTTCTGCCCGTCGTTGATTTGATTGTTATTTGAGTCAGTGAAAGTAATTCAGGGTTTGTTTTTTTTTTTTGCAATCCCATCCTTTGTTTTTAATGGAGCTTTTACTGCAGGAGGCAGATCATAAATGTGTTGCTGGGCATCAGATCTGTTGTGCCTCCTGAAGTGAAGGTCGTGTGGTCGGGAGGGGAGAGAACCCTCAGTAACTGCCAGGGGTGGGTAACGTGGCACTTCATCACTGCAGAGTTCCTGTCGATGCTTTTGGAATAATTACATTTGGATATTGAATCTTTAAGCCCATGCATTTAATGCCTGAAGCACGTGCTCCCCTTTCTGTGTTTGCAGGATCCTGGTCGTGGTCCTGCAGGAGAAAATCGCTGCCTTTGACAGCTGCACCTTCACCAAAAAGTTCTTCGTTACCAGTATGTAAAAAACCCCAAAGCTTTCTTTTTTTTTTTCTGTTATTCTGTGCTTTGTTTTGTTTCTGAATCCTCAAGGCAGGTCTCCATGTCTTCCTTTGGACTTGCAGGAAATCTCCTGCTCCAGAAGCCCCCAAAATGTTACTCTTTGAATCCTCGTCTCCTTTCTATATTTATTATTGCTGGGACTAATTTCTCACTGTTGTGGATTATTAATTATCAATTTAGCACATTGACATCCAGAAGTAGCTGAGGAATTCTTTTGTTCATTCTGTACAAATACATGTAAAAGCCTCAGGACTGGAATTTCAGATTATCCACATAAACAGCAATTAAAACCACATCCACAGTGATCTGCCCACTGTTCATGTTTGGTTGTTCTTTAGCCTCAGGTACTTTGTGGGGTTTTTTTAATGTGTCTTTATTTTACCAGGCCCCAAAGCTCCAGCAGCTCATGATTTATTTGGAAAGGTCACAGTTTTATTATTCCAAAGGAGAGTGTGAATTTTTCTGGACGTATTTTCAGTCACAATTGGAAAAGTTCTAAGTTATCTTTTGTGTTATCTGTGTATTTATAGGAAAATCTCATTGGGAGAAGCTGTTTCTTGGGATAGTTTGAGGGAAAGCAGCTTTCTGCAGTAATATTAAAGTTGCCAATAGGTGTCAGGTTCTTCCTATCCATGGATGGAAGATCCTGGAAATCTGCTGGGGTTCAGTGACAGGAACCAAGTGGGAAAAGACTTATTTGTGTCCTTCTATTCCTTACTCCTCTTGGAATGAGAATTAGGGTACCAACCTTGCTTTATTTTAGATCAAAAGTAAAAAAAAAAAACAAAACCTCAGTTAAATGTGTATTTTGAGAATTTTGGTACTATTTTTATTCCAGTTAATTTATTGTGGATTTTTTTTTTCAAAGATACTGCAGTTGTTTTTAGACATTAATTCACTGGCCTGTATTTTGAGGAACAGGGTAATCCTATTCCTTACCCTGACTTTGATTTGCAGTGCATTTTTAATGGAACAGCAGCAGAACTTAAAGAGGATGAAATAAAACTTTGGGAGATAAAGAGCAAATGAGTTGAAAAATCCCAACCTCCTGAGCTGTCCCTAATCACAATGTATTTCTCAAGCTGTGCTGCATTTTTAATATGAGAAACTCAAGATTTTTCTCTAACTGTTACATTTCTGGGGTCCCAAATTTGATCAAGAACACCCTAATTTTCGGGGTGTTTTGGACCATCCCAGCCCCTCTCAGCTCAGCAGTGGCCTGTGCCCCAGTGAGTGGGCAAATCCAGGTGCTTTTTCCCTGGCTAACTGGATTTCTGGGAGCTGTGCCCAGGGTTCTGCAGCTCCCTGGTTTCCCAGGGTGGGTGTCGTGCCCGGACACGCCGGGGCTGCAGCAAAGCTTTTGTCTGAGCTTTCCCCATTTCATGTGCTGAAATCTCCTCCACCTGAGAGTGGATCTTTAAAGGCTTAAGTCACTGTGCTGGGCTTGGAATGGGATGTAAATGAGCTGCAGGGATTTTTGGGAGGCAGCCAACTGGCCACAACTGGGCTCTCTTGCTGCCTTGGTAAAAAAAAATTTATTACGAGACAGTGCCAGTTTAAATTGAAAAAGTAGAAATCCCTGAATAGGAAGCTCAGGAAAAGGTCTTTTAAACTCCTTGTTGCTATTCTTGGAGCATCCCTGCTCCTCAGGACAGGCTGAGGAGCATCTGGATCACCCTGGTCACCTCAGCTGGACAGTGGCTGTGACAGTGTCACCGCCTGCCCAGGGAATTTCTCAGCATGAAGAGGATTCTCAGCTGTGATATTTGACTGCTTTTGGTCCTGAAAGGTCAAAAATATTAATGAGGATCACTGGCTCTCTGAAGACTTTTTTTTTTTTATGGTTTAAACCACTGTAGGAAAAAAAAAAAAATCTTATTTTTCAAGCCAGTTTGGTTGTGATGTGGAAATCACATCTTCCATCAGAACCAACCCCATGGTGTGGGAGCCTTGGAACCTCCCTGAGGCAGCTCAAAGGCAAACATCCAACAGAAGCTCTGCTCTGTTTTGTTGGCTACACATAGAAATCAAATGCAGAAGGTACAATTAAAAGCAGTGTCAGGAATTCTGAAGTCCCTCAGAAATGCTAATGCAGCTGCCTTGCACGTGAGGAGTGTTTGTCTTTCTGTTTTTTGGGGGTTTTTTTGTGGTTGAATGTGTAGCTTAATATATTGTTACAATAAATACACCATAAAATATTCAGGATGTAGAACACGGGCGAGTTCGTGCTGCTGTTGGAATGTTTAGCTCCTGCATTTCCTGCTTTTTTTCTGGAGCAAATTTGACATAGTACTAACCTTTCTTTTCCCCTCTGCATGGGATTAGATGGAAATGAGCTGATTTGACCGGGCTGGCTGAGAGCCAGCAGGTTTTATTTGTGCCTTTTGTGACAGAACCTCGGGGTACAGGTGCTCCAGCCTGGGGTGAGGGGATTTAAGGCAGGTGCTTAAAGGTGGAGGGAAAACATACTGGAGCCATTGTGGAAAAATGACCAGGATATCCCATAATCTACCCTGTGGGGTGTTGTGATTTTTAAATGGGAAGGCAGAGCATGGGTCTGCAGAGAGCCTGTGGCAGTGACTTCCATCCATCACTGTTCTCCCAGCTCCTTTTCCCTAGGAAAGGCCTTGCTCCAAGGGGAGGATAAAGCCAAGCAGTACCTTCACATCCTGCCCTGTTTTAAGTGCTCACGTGGCCAAACTAAAAAAGAAATTCATGTGATGCTTCTGATCAGAAAGTGTTGCCTTTCCTAGTTGTGAGTGTCAAGGCGTGGATTTAAAATAGATTTTTTTAATAATTAAGGGTTTTACTGTGGCTCGTTTCAGAGCCTTTTCTGAACTCTGCACGTGATCAGAAACCAGACTGATGTAGAGGCTTCCTCCCCCCTCCTTTGCTCTGAACAATAGCTGCAGAAAAGCTGAATTTCATTGATTTCTATTCCATCACTGCTCCCTCAACCCATCTCCAAAACTGCTTACTGAGTGAGCGCTGATGGTTATGATGGATACTTTCTTCTCCATGAAGAATATCCTTCCCACCCCCTGGGCCCTGGCTAAAGATGAGCACAGATAACATCATGCATGTGGCATCATCTCTGGGGCTGATAACGAGAGCCTGCTCAGGTTCTCCTGCCCTTCCACTCCTCATATTGATAAATCCTCCATCCATCATTCCCCAGGGATGGAGACAGTTATTGCAGCCATTAGCTGGCACCACATTTCTATTGATGCTACTTAGAGCCCTGAGAGGTAATTTTCCAGATTTTAGTCAGAGTATTTCACTGTGTGCAAGGGTCTCCAAAGGCTCACCCAACCACAGGCCTAAAGTTATTGGGTGGATGTTGGATGCACCTCTCCAAGGAAGGGAAAAACCCCAAACCAAAGGGTGTTGGATGCTCTGATTTGGACTTGGTGTTGCTGTTTGCACTGACATTCACACAGGAGGGGTGACTGGGTGGTTTCAGTTTGTCTGGAAATCATCTTTTTGGGGCATTTCTGGTAGAATTCCTTTCCCTGAAGGGCTCCCAGGGAGCTCTTTGCTTTGAAGTGAAAAACATTGGATGTCTTCTGAAAAGGTTTAATGGCTGAAGAGTCACGTTCTTGAGGAAGTTCTGAGTGTACATTTCCCTCCTCAGCTGTGCCCAGTGAGTGGCATTTATCCTGGTTATCCCACACAGAATAATTGGGATAATCATTGCCAGGATTCCTGTGTCTGTGGGGGAGATGGAAAGTCCTGGAGGCAGGTGGGGAACAGCTCCTGAGTCACAGTATTTTCTTGATCAGTGAAGAGGAGCCGAGTGTGTCCCTGTGAATTTAAACACTTTTTATCTTTATGCACACTCATATATATGAACACATAACCCTTCATGTCATTTTTATGTCCCTTGCCTGAGAAATGTTGATTTGATCTTGCTTTTACTTTTTAACAGTGTTTTATTTATAAGAGTGTTTCTTCCTGGCTGTGGGAACCAGTGTCTCACCATTCCAGGATGATGTTGAAAGACTTTCTGAAGGGGTTTTTTAGGGCAGATTTATGGAAACAAATGACTTGGTTGCTCACAGGAGGTTTTGCTACGTTGCAGGAAAATAGAAATACAACACAAAAACTGCATCAAGTCCCCGAGATGTGAATCTGTCACATCTCCTGGCTTTGACAGTTGTAAAAATTACATGTAAAACAGGAAGTGCTGTTTGTTTCTAGACAAGTTATTTCTATCTAAAGCACCCAAATCCTTAATGTTAAAGGCCAAACAAAGCCATCTCACTCACATTGTCCTGCCCAGGAACAGCAACCTCAGTGCTAACGTTGTTATTTATCACTGTCCAAGTCTCTGAACAAAAAAAGTGAACCTGAGATTAAACATTGTCCTGAAATCAGGCAAATTTGTGCTAAATTAAACAGCCAGACCTAAGGAACATTAAGGGTATTTTTGGTAAAAACTCTGGGGTTGGTCTTGGACCTTTGGAGTAACAGTAAAGTCATAGAATATCCTGAGCTGGAAGGGACACAGTGGGATCATCAAAGTCCAGATGCCTAAAACTGCCCTGATAGAGAGGACAGGGAAGTAGTAAAAATATCTCTGTAGTGAAAATAATAATAATAGCAACAATAATAGCTATAATAATGCTAGTAATGGTAAGAATGCTAATAATAATGATGATGATAATTTTAAAAAAAATAATCTGTGGTACTTCCACAATTATCTGTGAGGGAATTCAGTTCTTCTGCTCCAGGACAGCACAAAATCATGGAATGGTTTGGGTTGGAAGGGACCTTAAAGCTCATCTCCTTCTCCCACCCATTTTATGGGTGATGCTTGAACAGAAGGAAGTACAAGAACAATAGAAGAGTTTTGGAAAGTATGTGACAGCGTGAGAGGAATAACATTTACACAGGGCCTTTCATCTAGGAGGGACCCAGAGGAATTTATAAACAATATTGCTTTATACAGTTTATAAACAAACAAAAAATTGGTTTGCTAAAAAAAAAAAAAAACAAAAACGAAACAACAAAACCAAAAAACAACCCAACAAAAAATATTAGATAAAACAACTTTTATGATTTGTTTTCCTTGAAATAAACAATGCTTTTGCTACAGCAGTATCACTGTAGCAGTTATTTATTGGATATTCCTTCTCTGTGCTCCCCCTCATGGATCTGCTTTCTGGAGTGCAGTTCTTGAGGATGTAGTTGTGTAATTCCCTTCCTGTGGAGTGCTGTGTGTTTTGTAAGGCCCAGGCAAGAATTACACATTGATTATTAGAGAAGCAGCACAGCTTTAGTGGGCTCTTGGAGCTGTTTATTTAAAAATACACGATGTCACTGCTTCACTGATTTTTAGTGATATCCAGCGAGTCCCTTGGATGATTAAAGGTAAATAATTTTGGTTTAAACAAGTTCCTCCTTTGGAGCCTGCCTTCCCCAGCATTCCTGGTGTTTGCTGATTGTATCCCATCCCAGTGTCATGGTCATCACACCTGAGAGATGCCATTTGATTTATTGTTGGCTTATGGATATGAATTTCCAGGGAGGGGTAGAGATTTTCATAATTAGCACAAGGGTAGTAATTGAAAAATAATGGAAGATAAATGTACCTTCTCTTTGCTCACTCACTAAGCAAACATTTGTGTAGCTCTTTGGAGAACTGTAACTTCTGACATTCCTGTGTTCTCAGTAAAACCAAATATATAAAATGAGCAGAGCAGCAGAGATGCTAGAAGCATCTTTGAATCCAATTAATCATAATAATCCAATTTCAGATGATCATTTTATAACTCTGTTATTCAAAAAAGGGAAGAAACTAAGAAACTGTAGCACTAAAGAATTTTATCTGTGATGCTGTTTTGGTGTAGGTAAAACATGTGTCTTGGAAATGGGAAGACCAAGGCACAGGATATGAGGTACCAGGGTGCTCTTAGCCAAGTCCTCGTTTGGAGGGAGCCTGTTTTGTACTCTTCAGTGTTGCCTAGTTGGAATTTTTGGCTGTAGGAACTGAATCAAATGAGCAGAAAAACTTCCATTCTGATTTTCAAATGATGGTTTTTCTACTTCTTTTTTCCACGTGCATTTAGAGGGAGAGAGTGGCCGTGTGCTCAAAACCTTGTCACTCCCAGTAGGTTTTCACCTATATTTTGGGGGTGATAGGCCCACCACAGCTTGCTCCAAGCTCAGATGTTTTTTAATGCTTGCTTGGTTTGCTGCACTTTTGGAAGGCCTTTCCCTCAGCGATGCTTTCTTGGATGACCTCTCCGTGCTGTCATTAAAACTTGGAAACTTTGGTCTCCTTGACAGTTAGTTCTGCATTCTCATTATGTTCATTCCTATTGTAAACACACCAAAGTTGCTGCTGTTGCTGCTTAGAAAGGCCTTTTCCTCTGTTGTTTTGAAGTCCAGTAGAAATAGAAGTTAATCTTTAAGAGAGTGAGGCTGGTGAGGGTTGGATGGCCCAGCTTGGTGGGTCACGCCGTGTCTGCCTTTTCCTTTGCCTCGGAGATGATGTTCTGCTGACTCCAGCTGTTTTTTTGGAAAGCAGAAAAACAGTTTGCTTTTCCTTCCCATCAAGTATAACCCTTTGTTTATCCCTTGTGCTCGCTCTCCGAAATGCAGAGACTTGCAAAGAAAAGAAAGGGAGGAAATAGCTCTTTTTTTTTATTCTGTTTTTCGTGTAGGAGAGTAGAGTTTAGGACCGAGCTGAATTGTTGACCTCTGTGGAGTTTATTCTTAGAACTGGCTGATTTGTGTGTGGAGTCTGATTGACTGAGCCCAGTTCATGGAACAAACCACCCCCAGTGGGTCTGGGGAGGGCAGTCCCAGCTTTCCCAAGTAACTCTTCTATTACATGATCAGTTTTTGATTGGAAGGATGCTTTTTTGTAGGTCTTCATTTACTTCAGTTCGCTGAAGTATTTGAGAACAGCTCCCTTTTCCAAGGAGGACTCTTTTTTTGCTGTGAGTTGTTGAATTGCTGAGACTCCTTTAGTTTTTCTTCTGTGGGGATATTGCAGAGTTTGGGAAACACAAATCCCTGATTCTAAAGTCACCGTAGAGATTTACATGATGAGGGTTATCATCTGGCAGCTTTTAGTGCTGTATTTTATCCGTAAAAAGGAAGGCAAAAAGATGTGGGGGACCTGAATGCCTTTACTGACCCAGATCAGAGCTGCTGAGGCAAAAGTCAGCATTAAAACCTCGCCGGTCCTGATCCGTAATGTCATCGGAAGAATGTTTGTGTTTACAACCCAGGGTTGTATTTACAACCTTTATTTTTTTTTTTGCTTGCTTTGTTCCTTAAGAGGCTCTGGCTGCCCACATTTTATGCCCTTCTGGAAGGCAATAACAATTGTGGCATCATCTCTTCAGAATCCGTTTCCCTTCCTGAGATCGGGGCGGCGATGAGGCCTCGCAAAACATTCGCTTTGGTTTGTGCTTTTCCCGGCCCGAGATGGGTTTAACTGGATGAATTGCTGCTTTCTCTCCTTCCCTTCCTTTATGACCTCTGAAATGATCTTTCAGATTTTGCAATGCCCTCAGTGCTGTGCTCTGAAAGATGAAATGCAGAGCTGGTTTATCTCGGCGGCGGCGGGGCCTGCGCGGGCCTGGCGGAACGCACCGAAAACGTTGTCAAAAGTCACTTTAAACCTGCTATAACGCCCTCCCACACACCTTTGCCACCGCTCTGCAAGCACTGAAAATAAAGCCATTCCGCTTATAAAAGCCCTATTCCCCTCAGCAAACGCTCTGGGCTTTTTTGGGGCCTGTTCACAAAGTCGGGAGTGTTTGCGAAGGTCAGTTTGCCTTTTCTCCCTGTGCTTGGCAGAGCAGTGTCAGAGTCTGGTACAGGAGATTTTGGGGCTATAAAAGCTTAGCTGGCTGTGTCTGTTGTATTTTTAATTTTTTTCTTTAGGATTTTACAGTTGTGTGTTATGTGTGTTCTCTTAAAAATGCTGGTTTTCCCCTGATCCCAGCACTCCTTCAAATGTGACACAGGACCAGCTGCCCAGGGCTCCTTTAAATCACACACACGTGTCTATAAGATTTTAAATGTTGTGAGCAAATCTTGGGCAATCCATGAGAGAATTTAAATTACTAAATTGGCTGTTGAAAACTGAGATTAACCACTTGCTTCATAGTCTCCTTTCCCTTATTTTCTCTCCCCCCTTTTTTTAATGTAAAAAAGTGGTTTTTAAAATATAAATTAGTTTTAAAATTTTTATTTATAAAAATGTTTTATTTATAAAATTTCATTAAAAACATGTATTTTTTAAACTTTATTCATTAAATACCGTTTAACATGGGCCTGATTTATTTTAAGCCTTGCCATATTTTCATTCACAGCTATTTTCTCATATAGGTATTTTCACCTTTTAATCCTCAGGAATAATTTTCTGTTTTATTCTGATCTTTATCTGTGTATGTATCTGTTTTTAATGACAGTGTAAAGGTAATGGAAAGCAGGTGAAAAATGGAAAGGTGGCCGCTGATTTTAAATGAATTACAAATTCTCTCACTGTGTAAAGTTAAGTGTGTGCAAAAGTACAGTGAGAGGCTGAGGGCTTGTATATAAAATTGTTAAAATCAAAACCAAAAGCATTTTGAAAGGCTGAGGGCTTCTGTGTAGAATTATTAAAACCAAACCCAAAGCACACTGCACCCTTTCATACAACAAAAAAATCTAGAAGAGCTCGAAGTGAGCAAACTGCTCACCAACAGAAAAATGGCAATCAAATAAAATGAATTAAAACGTGAAGACACAGAACCAGTCGGGTCAAACTTCAATATCCCCTCACCCCACTGTATCAAAATGGCACTAAAAATGCAAACATAAGGAGAAATCATTATTTACACATAATTAAATGTTCAGAATAGCTCATCTAACCACAGCCTTATCTGGAAGAACAAAAATGCAAGCATCCACTGAGTGATATTAGCAACCCAAAGAGGTTTGTTTAGACTTTTTTTGTTTTCTTGGCAATAAATAGAATTCTTTGTGAGAAGTCATTAAGATATTTCTTAATGTTCCCTTTCCCAACTTTGCAGGCTGCTATCCTTGTCCAGGGCCAAACATGAATCCCATTGCCCTCGGAAGCCGTTGGCTTGCTTATGCAGAAAATAAGGTAAGGGAAGGTTTAATTGCAAAAAATACTTCTGGGTTTCATCCTAGATTTTTTGTATATGTAGGGGGGAAAAAAAGACAAGAAAAAGTCTCAGGAAAAAGGTATGTGAAAAAGAAGGTCTGTAAGAGGAGTTGCATTAAAATGACAGACCTAATAGTTATTTTTATATATCATATATTTACTGTGCACATGAACTTGGAAGGCATAAATATGTGGAGGCAGAGAAGACAAGCCCTCAATGTGTGTTTTCAGTGAGGTAACTCAATAACCAACCCCTTTTGTGCTTTAAAAGTTTAGAGCACTTAGTTATAGACACTTCTGAAGGCAAAACAGTTCCTAAATTCTGTTTTGGGGGGGGCTGAGTCTGGAAAGAGCTGATGAGTTAGTGTGAAACAACACAGCAATGCAGAAAATAACATCAAAATACCCACTTTTGAACATCTTTGAAAATGTTAAGCTTCAGGGAAAAAAAAGAAAATATTTAGATAATTGTTCTTATTTCTAGAGGCAAAGAAAGCAGATCCCAAAAAAGGAATTATCACTCCTTTTACCCAGCCCTGGGCCAGGGGTGTGATCATGTATTTAAAGCTCAGAGTGTTTGAAAAGTCTAAATTCAGCTTCTAAAACCTTATTTTTTATTTCAAAGCAGATTTTTTTTCTCTCTTCCACCTGTGTGAGTGGAGTAGCTGTTTCTAGAGCTGAGCCAGGAATTATCAGAGGCAGACTTTAGAAATGCACAACTGATTCCTTCCCAAACCCAGGCCTGCCTTTGCCTCAATGCCACGCCTGCCTGGTGCTGTAAAACTTAACCAGCCAGCCTGGGATTTAAAAAGTTGCATTTTGCTGACAAAATATAAGTTGCTGATCTGCAAAAGAATTACATCACAAAGGGAATTGAAATGGTTTGTGTGTTCCCAGGTAAATTCCCTGTGGGCTTCCCCTTTCTCTCTAGTTTAGCTGTTTTTATTTAGATACTTAAGGCAGAAAAGCCTGTAGAAACAAATCCATCTTACAGTGATTTTAAATTTTCTTTAGCTCAAACAGGCAACATTTTCTGTGTGCAAGCAACAAATGCCTATAGTTTTTTATCATTTTATTTGGTCAGAAGCAGAGATTCTGTTGTTATTTAGGGTTCAAAGGCAGAACCTTTTGTAGGCTGATGGCAGGTACAAGAGTCTTGTTCTGATTTATTAATTTTGCAGGAAGGCAATATAAAGCAAACCCCGTGTACATTTCCTTTAATCTATTAAATGTAAAGTTTCAAGCAGCTCTTTTTCCTTTGTCATCTCCTTTGCTCCTAAAGAGGAGGGGGGGGGGAAAAGCCACACTCGGATTCTTAGAATGTCTGATATTTAATGTTACATATACACGGCTAAAGCTTTTGATTATATTTATTTAAATTTATTTGTGGTATTGCTGCCAGACCAAAAATCCCACCATTTCAAAAGTTTATGAATTCTCAGTGACTACTCAGCTGGTAATTGAAAACTGGAGCGGAGGACGCGACAGTCTGGGTGGCACCCAGAAGATTATAAAAAGGGGTTAAGTGTCTCAGCAGGGCTTTCTGCTATTTGTAGGGGGAAAAAAAAAAAACACACCACTGTACATGATAAATAAGAGCTCTGGTAATGGCTTATGGGTTTGTGTAGTTTAATAGTAGTTACTTGGTTGCTGTCTTTTCTTCTCGTAGCTGATCCGATGCCATCAATCCCGTGGTGGAGCCTGTGGAGACAACATCCAGTCTTACACTGCCACAGTCATTAGTGCTGCCAAAGTGAGTCCATCATCTGCTCAGCTTCTCGTGGAACATAATTATTAGGTTTCCCTGCTGAATTGGGCTGTGTGTCATCACCCCCCTTCCCTTCCCTTCCCAGACAGGAGAACCCTGCAAGCATCAGCACCCTGTGCCTGTGCTCCCTGACCCTGCAGATCTGGGAGCAGCCACAGAGTGTTCCACAGAGTGTTCCACAAAGTATTCCCGGGCCTGAGCTGATTTTTAAGGGTTTTCTTTATTGCAAGCAGCTCTTCATATTAGGAAGTCACAGTAAAATGGGTTTGTGTAATGGCTGCTCCTAATGGTACAAGTTTATCAACATTTTGAATTATTAGTCTTTTAGCATCATGAAAAGTGACTTTACAAGTGCTTGGTGCTTCTTGGGCTCCATCACACTCACACTGTGCATTTTAATCTCTCTGAAGGATGACAGTGCAGTCCTGGAGCTAATTAATCACCTTCTTTGAAGGTTAGAGCTTATTAATGACTGTTTACATATAGGTTCCACTGCCTCATTTTCTTGGTTCAAATGTTATAATATCCCCCTTTTCAGAGAAATATCTGGGGTTTCATAATAGCAAAGGAAGACCATGGCTTGGAAAACTCTTAAACAGGACAGAGTATGCACAACTTTTGTTTAACTGTTCCCCCCCAGCTCCAACATTTTGCCAAGTACTTTCTTTTTCTCACACACAGACACACACAGGGTGAGTTTTGGCACTGCCTGGTGAACTTGGTGCTGATTAGAAGCTTTCCCTGTAACCACGAGCCTTTTCATTTCTGATATGCACAACAAAACAAACCTAATAATAGGAATGAAATGACAGCACAGGACAAGAAGGCTCAGTGTCACTGGAGAAAACAACACTTAGAAGAAGCCACAAAGAGAGACACAGGGCAGGCCAGCTCATGTAAAAACAAAACATAAAAACAAACATATTCCCTCACAATCCCAGTGTGGCTGGAGGAGGAGAAAAATCACAGTTTTTTACATAGTTGAGGGGAACTGGAATTGCTCCTCTCCTGCTGTGATTTGCTGCATCTCTGTCTACTTTCACCATCAGCAGAGTGGAAAAAAAAAAAGATGTGTGGGGAAATCTCCCCAAACTCCTTCAATCTCAGTATCATGAACATCTCTTTTTATAGCAGAGATAAGTTTGAAGAAGTGACTGGCTTAGTGTGATCAGCCACAGTTTGGATCAGATGTGGTAAAATCCTCCACAACAGATCACTGCAGCTGATGACCTTCCCTGCTGAGCTGCACTAGCCAAGGAGCATAATCCAGAAATTCCAATGTTAAGCTGAATTTATCACGCTGAAGTAGTGCTATTGCATCATGTGAGTAGATCCTGAAGATAAAATGTGTTTATAATCATAGGAAAGAAAAGATTGTTCGCCTCTGTACGGAGATAAACTCGCAGTGAGAGTCAGGAAAAGGGATAATCCCCAGGGCACAGTGTCTGCACTACTTGGTGTTTGCACATGGCTTGTGCTCCTCACTGTTACTGTAACAGGCAAGATTAATACTGATACACTTTTAAATATTTGCACCATTTGGCTCTTGAGTCTGTCTCAGTCTCGGTGTATTAATTTGTTACCCGCAAATAAGGCAACTGCGAATCCGAAATGTTTAATTTATTAGTGATTTCACTGAGCCTTGGCTGGTTATCCAGCGAGTTTTCATCTCTGATAACTCCAGTGCTGACTTGCTGGCAAATATCTGGTGCTCTCTGGCCATCTCATTGCCTCACCACCAGCTTTACTCCATCCTTATGTGAGCCATCACTTCTGAGCCTCTCCTGCTGCTGTGTCCTCTCAGCCTGCAGTGGTTTGTCATCCCTTTGCTTTCATCAGCAGAGGTAGCAGCTCTTTGGGAAGTGGAGCTCCTTTTTTTCCCCCTTTTGGTTCAGAAGTGGTTCTGTTAAAGTTCTTGTTTTGCCAGGTTCCCTTGGCTTCCAGCCTGTTCTCTGTTTGGGTTCCAGTCTCTTCCTGAAGGAAGTGAAAGGACCTTCCTATAAAAGAGAGGAAAAGCTGAGAGCAAAGAGCGGTTTCAGCAGGGCCACTTGGGAGAGTTACCTCTGAGATCCTCTCAGTGGCAGCACAGAATATTGACTGTCATGGTTTTCCCTTTGAGGAGATGTGTCCTGGTGGTGACAGTGGCTTTGTCCTCCCTGGGAGCTCCTGCTGTGCCCTGCACTCCAGGAATTCCCTCCCTAATCGAGTCAGAAGGTCCCTCTTGGCTCAGAATGCCAAGGTCAAAACTGTGATCCTGTTTGGGTGGGTTGTTACTGGTGCCAGAACTCTTGTTATTCAGGTGACACTATGAAGAATTCCTTTGTGTCATCTTCCCATTTGATTTCCAGGAGGATTTTATTTTTAAAATTGAGCTTTTTGCTGTTTCTCCTTAAATGCATCTCGCAGGAGCATTGCTTGCTGCTGCTGCAGGAAAACACACACATCTTTCCCAACTCTATCTCTGATTTTCCACACTTTGGTGCTTTTCTTGCTAAAAACTCTGATAACTTCTATCATTTGACCCAGCAGAAAACTTCTGGAAATAGAACATGTCTCAAGATTCCCATTTAGGTTCATTGTTATCAAACTCATATGTTTGGAAAAATGAAAATATTGTTCCTTATGGGATAAAGTTTCTTTTCCCTCCTGCTGGATGGAGTAGGATGGAAGTAGATTAACTTTCAGAACAAACTCCATTATTACCTAACGGTGTTGCTGATGGGAGAATGTTCAGGTGAAATGTGAAATTTTTTTTGTTGTAATTGTCCATATTTATCCATTTTGGATGCAGCAAGGAAGGGGAATTAGGAAAAGACATTTTTGCTTCTTTTCTCCCTGTGTCTTGTTGAGGAGAACTTTGGTCCCACCGTGTCCCAGCACACTCTGTGTTCAAGTGGAGCTCACACTTTCTGTTTAAGAGGAATTTCCTAACAGTTTTATTCCCTATCTTACCTCTTTTCAGAACGTGGGGCAAGAGCAGGAAAGGGAAACTTCTTTGCAAAGCCCAAATATTTCCATAAATATTTAGTTTGAGCTTGAATCTGTAATTGATTGAACAGTTCACTTTGTTCACACTGACTGTGAGGCTCAACTGTGCTGACACCCAAGGCAGATCTTCTTGATATCTTCCTGCTTTCTATAGATTTTTCATTTGACAGCAAATAAATCATATAAAATGCATTTATTATGAGAAACAGGAGCAATATATTGTCTTGTCTCTAAAAGGATGCAAGGCCTTTGTTGGAACAAAAGAACCTAAAAAGCACCGAATGATGCATTTTAATTCTTTTCATCTAATTAAAGCTGCAGTTATTCTTCAATTAAATGGGATATGAGTGCATGTATTTATTTTAATTAAATATATGTATTTCTTTATATTTAAATGAACGTGAACAATCCTGTTTTAAAGTAGATAGGGTGGATGTGAGTTATAAATAATATGTGTGTCTGCACAATGTGCATCGTTGCTTAAAAGGAGCTGGATCAAGGATTTTAATTTTATTTATAAGCAAACTTCACTGGCAGGTTCCCATCAGTGACAGAGGAGCTGGGACAGTGCAAACTTTAACCTATTTCATTTAAAATGTATTTGGTCTGTCACATGTCTCGCATCAAATTATAAACCAGCTCCTTCTCACCTCATAACTTCTTTGGTTGATTCTTTCTCCATATCTTTTAATCCCAGAGTGGTAAAGTGATTTAGCAAAGGCTGCATCTGTTTTCTCTTGTTACCTGATAACTCCTTAATGAGGACTAACAGCTTATGTGAGAGCAAGGTCATTAGTCCTAATGGATGGAGGGACAGCTGATATGGCATGGGAAAGGTTAAAGATTACCCGGGAAGTTTGGCAAATATACACAACAGCACGGGGCAGTCAGTGCTGGAATGGCTTCACACTGATATTCCTGGGCTAATGGGCTCATCCCTGCACACCCACTGCTCCTCAGGATTCCTGCTCCAGGGGGCAGGAATTCATTTGGCTCGATAAGCACTTTGGGTTTTTTTCCTGGAGAGCTATAAATTTCTCCTTGGCACTGTGTCATCCCAGCGCTCGAGGTATAAATAGTAAAGATATTTTCCTAAAACAGGTCAATTAGAGTTTTTGGCCTTTTTTCACTTGGCCGTGTGGCGCTGCCTGATTCCTCCTTCCTGCTGGATAAACTATAAACGAATCTTTTAGGGCATTTTAAGTGGAAAAAAAACCTGCCTGGTCAGTTTTTGGGAGGAGAGTTGGACCCCCCTCCCCGTGGTGGCTATTTTAGTCTGTCCCTCACCCCTCAGTCCCTGCTTTATGTCACAATTCTCATCCCTCTGCCTCGTTTTATTCCACTCTCCGCCCGTCGCTGGGTATAAAAAGAAATAATCAGAAACAAATGGCAGGATATTACTAAAGACTTTAAACCCCAAAAAGCCATCACTGTGCTCAAGGCCTGGCTCGATTTTGAAGTGGAAGTATCTCCATTAGCAGTAATGGGGTGAGTCCATCAGCAGAGGCATCTCAGAGGTTAATCAGCCTTCCTGGCCATCGATACCGTGTGGCGCCTGCTGCCCTGGGCCCTGCCCGGGCTCTCCTGACAGCACACCCGCAAGTCATTGCCCATGAATTATTAAAACAAACGTTTGGCTGCTAATTGATGAACACTAATGTGTTTTCTAATCACTGCAGTTCGAGATTTTAGCACTAAACAAAGCAGTTGCTATTGATTTGTGGCCGCTTCTTGGTTTTTGCAGCCTGGCATCTGGGTGCCTTTTTTTTTTTTTTTTTCTCCCCCTTTTCAATTTAGCAGGCAGCTTAGCTTGTCTTTTTAGTTAAGAATTGGCTTGTTACAGTGTCATTCCATTCTGATCTCTCTTGCTATTTCTTATTTATATTGCCTAATAAATCTGCTCAGTTCCCTTACAGGCAAACCGGGCGCAGTCCTTGATTCAAGGAGAAAACATTTCAAGTTGTAGTTGGGGTTGTTTTTCTTTAAATCCTCATCTCTCCTACTGTGTCTACTCTCCCTCTTTCTCCAAACAAAATAAAGCAACATAAAAACAATCTCCAGCATCTTTAGCTGATAAAAGCTGGTGCAGTGAAAATGTTTTCGAAAGCCGCGTCTGGAAAACACGCAGAGCCTGGAAAGTCCCAGGACTTGTGCTGGGATGTGCAGCTGGGGATGGGGGTTCTGCTTTCCAGGACCTTCAGAGGGGCATTTGTAATTTTCCTGGGTTTGATCCCACGTTCAGTTTTCACACTGCAAAAGGCTTTAATTGCCAAGGAGTGTGTTGGATCCAGGGAAGGCCAAATCCCATCTCTTGCCCTGTGCAGGAGACAAAACTCTGTCAGGATCAGCATCTCAGGGTGTTTTTGTGTGAGCTCTGCCCTCCTACACACCCAACTCGGCCTCATCATTTAATCCTTCCCAGGCTCTTGAAAAGAAGTCAAAACAAAATTAAAGAAACTAAAAGCTGAAATACTTAAAATATTAAAAATCATTTAAATGTTAAAATACTCTTTTTTTTTTTTTTCCTGAAGAATGCTTTGGAATAACTGAATTCCAGACCTGAGGTGAAATTTTTTCAAGCTGTTCCTCCTCCAGCCCTTTGCAGCCGATGCATCACGGGCAGAAAACACTGCAGATAAATCCACCCCGCCGCCCTAAAATGTCATTTATTGGGTGTTTTCCTCTTGGCAGACGATAAAGACGGGGCTGACCATGGTTGGGAAGGTGGTCACTCAGCTCACGGGGACGCTGCCGTCGGGAGCCACCGAGGAGGAGATTTTGGCTCACAGCAACCTCCGCCGGAGCCCTCTGGTGCCCGGGATCGTCACCATCATCGACACCGAGACGGTGGCAGAGGGACAGGTAATGTCAACACACAGGCAGGACCTGCATTTGCACTGAAACCTCACCAAAACGCCCTTGAAAATGAAAAATAAATCGGATTTTTTTGTGCTCGTTCCGGTCCCGCAGCGCTGAGATAAAGTCCTGCTTGGGGCTGAAACGAAGCCAAAATATATAAATATCGTCCTTCCAGGGTATTTATGTGACACTTTGACAGGGCAGAGTGTGAAGTGTCACATTTTGTCTCTCAGGCACTTGTTCCTCATTGACACTGATTGATGCTGATCAGCCGAGGTGGAGATGGAGCCTGATTATATTTGTTAATGTGAAAACGTGATGGTCTAGAAAATGCAGAGAACTGTTGAATTCCAGGTGAAAAAAAGATGCTGAGTGGAGTTTATTAAAAAAGCTTATAATTTTATATAAATCTTAAGGCTACCACACAGCTGTTTTGTGAGGCATTTGCACTGTTTTACCAAGAATATAATAAATTTACTGTATGTAATAATATACATACAGTGCATCAGGCAAAACCATTTGTTACAAAATCCATACCATTATCACACCCACTATAAATGGGTGTATTTTACTGTCTTTAGGGCAGAGAAGATTTCCATGTCCTTCTTTGTTTTGTTCTCTCATCTCATTTTTGGTCCTGGATCCAGTGTTTATGCAGAACTCCCACACACTCCATTATTCTGTAACTGGTAATATTTTTTTTCCTCGTGGTCCCATTTATTGAAT
This sequence comes from Manacus vitellinus, assembly GCF_001715985.3. NCBI lineage: Eukaryota > Metazoa > Chordata > Aves > Passeriformes > Pipridae > Manacus > Manacus vitellinus. The sequence continues at coordinate 2,240,647 of NW_021940796.1, forward strand.
TTAAAAAGACAAAGCCTTTATTTTTTTCTTGTTTCCCCCTGTATTTATGGTGCTCCTTGCAGGTGAGGTATTAAGGACACATCAGTAGTCAGGTTGACATGGTGGGGAAAATAAAATGTTTTACTTGAAAAGAAACAAAACAAAGAAAAAACCCTGTTCTGCTTGTTCCTGAGAATTAGTTTTGGAAGTATTTAGCCAAGCAATGTTTCATTGAAAGGGGGTTGTTCATAAAACATTATAGGCCTTTTCTTCCAAAATCGAAATGAAGGAAAAGAAAGAAAGGAAGAGGATGGAAAAAGAATTTATTTACTTAAGATCTTAAGAGTCAGGTCTTAAAATAATTCTGTTGGCTGTTGGGGTTTGTTTTTGTTTCCAGGGGAAAAAAACAAAGGTCTTTTGGCTCTTCATATACAACCAGGGGAAAAAAAAAAAAAAGAAGAATTTTCCTTCATAAATTTCTGATGAAGCCTTTTTAATGTGGTCATTATTCCTGCCCCTCGTTGTCTGTGCTTTGATTCTTCTGCACAGGCCTAGGGGGAAAAAAAAATGATAGATCTTAGGGTTTTAAGTCTTGTTATGTATGATTTAGAGGTTTTATGAACTTGTCCTCTGACCTTAACAATAGTAGGGAGCTCTCAAGCCTAAAGGGCACTATAGGAGAGTAGTTGTAAAAATGATAACGTTTGCCTTGTCCAAATACTGCTGCTCTAACATAAATAAAGCCATCAGTTCTAGGAAAATCATTTTTGCCTTGGATCTCCAGGGAAGGAGGCTCCAAGTTGGATGTCCTAATTGTTTGTGTGTGCTGCATTCATATTTTTGTGAGCTGAAGTTTTAAATCTGTCAGATTATTATTTTAATAAAATTATTATTATTTTAATTATTATCAATATATTATTTTATTTTAAATAATGCCTTTATTATTTATTATTTTATTATTATTATTTTTTTTTAAATCTGTCAGATTATTATTTTCAGTGCTGGGATTTGCTTTCAGCATTAGCATTGTGTTTCTTTCCAGGGAATGACAATAACCTTTCTTTTGCAATGTTAGATTTTTCACTGTGCAGGAGACTTATTTTTAACAGTCTTTTCTTGCTGAAATGTGCTTCTAGCAAAAGGAAAGTTGATTAAAAATGACTGAATACACTTTGTACTTGGTCGTTCCCCACGGCCCCAGCACAGAACCTCCTCACATGAAGAGTGTCCTGGCTGCTCCCTGTCCCCACTGAGCTCTTCCCTGTCCCTCCAGCTCCATTTCCAGGGGAAATGTAAGTTTTTGTGCACTTTTGGATGTGCTGGAGCCTGATTTTGGGTGTTTCCCGAGGAGCCTGGCAGGGATCTGGTGCCGTGTGCTGGGCAAGGAGTGCCAGGCCAGGGCAGGTGGCATGTGTTTGGACTGGCTGGGTAGTCCTGGCTGGTTTTTATGGCAGAATTGACTGAAGCTTCAGTTCAGGGGAGTGTTTTAGCACATCTGACCTTTAAACTGGGCGAGGAGCTCCCTGAGCTCCCTGGGATTGCTGCTGCTGGGGGAGCATCCAGCTGATTCCACAGCTTAGCCCTCATTCTGTGAACTTCTGACATTATTCTGCTCTTCTGGGGCCAATCTGCTTGCTGGCAGTGGTCACCCAGAGTACCTGTGCCCAGCCTGTGGCTGGCAGGGCAGGGGATGGAGCAGGTTTTGGGGAGAAAACGGGGGTTTTGGGGAGAGCCGGCGCCGTCCAGCGACTGCCTCGTGTGGGTCACTCCCTGTTTTCCTGATGCAGTGGTTTTTCCAAAGTTATTGGTTTATGGAATCACAGAATCATTAAGGTTGGAAAAGACCTGATGGATCATCAAGTCCAACCTTTGATCTAATCCCCCCATCCCATGAAGTGCCACGTCCGCTCGTTTTTTGGACGCTCCCAGGGGTGGTGACTCCACTTCCCTTCCACTGCTTGGCCACTCTTTCACTGAAGAGATTTTCTTTTTTTTCCCTTGTCTTGTCACCCCAGTTTTCAGATTTCAGGGAATAACAGGTCTGGGTGGGACCAAACAAACAGCAGCATTCCTCTTTCCTCGTGCCTGTTCCTGGGGGGTTTTGTCACTGTGCCCATCACAGACTTTGCTCTCCCTGCACTCACTGGGAACCCCCAAATTAGGAATGCCAGCCAAGTGCTTCCTGGGCTGAATTAGCCCTTGGAAAGCCTTGCATCCCCTCCCTGAGTGTAGATTTGTGGGTGCTTCCATGGTTTCCAGGGGGGGTGTCAGCCTGGTTGTAACCGAGGGGAGTTTCAGAAGCAGGAATGAGTTATTTTCTTATCATTAAATAAATCCCTCCCCTCCTTCAGGTCCATAAAGATTTCCATCAACCTGCATAGCCTAACTGAGAACTTGGGTGTTGCAGTGAAATAAAACAATTTCCAAGTTATAAATACATCTTTAAGATAAACTGTGGTAAAAAAAGAGAAAGGAAGAAATCTGATTTAAAAAAGAGAAAGTAAACCTAAGGCAGGCAAGCACATCATTTTGGAGGAAGAATAACTGCTTTTTTTCAGTGGGAAAGCAGGGTTTTTAAAAAAATATATGTATTTAAAGGCTTGCAAATTAATTGGGCAAGTGCTTGTCCAGTTCCTTTGAGCACAACAGCACAGGTTTTAAAGATGGACTGAGCTGCTCTGTGCAAATACAGCAATTTATTTGCCAGTAGGACGATTAGGGAACATATTTTGGTTACAAGCCAGAGGGACTATTTGCAGCTTTAAGTTTTCACTAATTTTTTTGTTATTTCTCCCGTTTCAAAGACATCAAATATGAGGAATGTGAGGTGGAACTCGATGTGTTCCGTGCACTGCACGGGGGGTGAAATGCAAACTCACCACTGAAAAACACACAGTTAGAGACCAAAGAAGTCTCCTTGTGGAATCTGCCAGGATTAAATATGGGGAAATATTTTTAATAAACCTGATGAATGTAGATATTGTAGTAAACTCCCATCCCCAGCAGTTGTTTATGTGATAGCTCCTACTTTCTTAATTGGCGATACTTTAAGAAAATTTGAATTATGAGGTCATTAAATAAATGCAGAGGAATGCAGAATTATTGACGTTGGCTGTCATGAGATATTTGTGAAAGGAATAAAAATAATTATCGAGATGCCCAAGTAACTTTGTGGTAAACCAAAGTATGTTAACAAGGTTGTGTGCTTGTTTAAACTTCCTTCTAATGAAGTGTTAGCAAACTTTTCAGTTGGATGGAACCACTATTTATTTGAATCTGTTAATTAGTTGAAATGGCTAAAACTAAAGCCCTACAGATGTCCTCTTTTTTTTTCTTTTCAGTAATTGGAATTAAATGTGTGAGACTTTATTGGCTCGGGCTTTGAAAGCAAAAATTATTTTCCCCTCGACCTTTGTTTCTGTATTTTAATTAATTCATCCACTGGGCCACCCACGTGCAGGCTGCAATAACCACCCTGCTCAAAAAAGTCTCCAGTTTTTTGGGGGCTTGAATGTAAAATCTGTTCAACATCCAGCAGTTGGTTGACAGAGAAATGATGTGGCCCTTCCAAAATACAGGACCCGGTGACGGATGAGCCACCGCCGAGCGGCTCATCCCCGACCCAGGCCAGGGTTTGGGGAATATTTGCAAAACAACTCAGGAGAAGAAGATAACATGTTGATCTGTTTATGTTTTAAAATGTGATTGGGGCTTTTTTTTTTTTTTTTTTCCCCTCCCTGTTCCCTATTAACTTTTTATTGCATTAAAGAGGAATTTTCAGGGGAAAAAAAAAAATAACAACCAGCCGGCCGCTGCAGTTTCAAAAGTTCATTTTCATTTGGTGAGGAGTTGATGGCAATTGAACCAAATCAAGATGCTTATCAGGAGCAGGAATTGTTGGGAAACTTTGGTCTGAAGCAGGGAGAAGCTCAAAGAATAGAGCATATTCCATAATAAAACTTTAACTGTGGACATAATTCCACTGGTCATTAACACCAGGGCTTTTATTTTGGGAGCAGCTCTCACAAAGCCTGACCTGATGTTCTCTTGCTCAGACATTTAGCCTCGATTTTCTTCACTTTTTATGTCCCCGTGTATTACAGAAGAATTCTTTTTATATGTAAATATAAAAAAGAGCACCAGGATTCCCTGGGAGCATAATACTGTCTGCCTCACTTTTATTAAAGGAGATCTGGTTTTTGTCAAGAAGACATTTTTGTCTCAGATAAATGGTTCAGGCTGAGCACGGGGCTGGTTTGAGTTTATGCTGGATTCTATTAAAAGGAGAGCAGTAGTTTAATGCCACAGATCTATCACTTTTAGCCCCTTTCCACTGATGTCTGACCTTGGCTGTAAGTTGGGGGAGGCTGAGGGGGTCGGTGTTTGTGGGTAGGAACTGACTCAAACCCTACCTTCAGCTATTTAAGCCATTGGAGAGCTCATCAGCCAAGATATCTTTATGATATAATATTCATATTTATAATTATTGCCAAAGCTATTCGTTTTTATGATGATGGGATTACTCTTTCTTAATTGTATTAAGAGTAGGACCGGCTTGATTAGATTTGGGCCCATTTTTTACTTGTGTTACTTTCATGTTTTATTTAAAAACATGTCTCCACTGGGATAAGTGGTGTAATTTGCCTTTAAAGATTAAAATAATTGGAGTCATAATTACTGGTGGCTTCTGTTGAGCAGGACGGAAAATACGGCGGATGAAGAAAAATATGGCATAGGAGGAAAAAGCTGCAGCTTCAGCCCTCAGAGCAGACACTGGTGGCTGGTAGTAAATGTAACAATGCCCTTGGTGTTCTGTCTCTTCATTTTTGAGTGAGATAAAGAGGGTTTGATGACCCTTCTCTCAGTGTTCTGTTGGAGCTGCTTTGGGAGCCGCGGCCTTGGCTCGGCGTGTCCGGCCACGGGCTCCGTCCTGGGCAGCTCTTTGGAAAATCTTGTTGCAACTCTCTTGGTAAAACCCTGTTTGGGCATCAGGAATAGCTCATTTATTACAGTTTATTACATTTATTCCTTTGTTACATTTAGTGCAAGTGCTCATTTATTTGCGAGGGTGTCTGGGTGGAACAGTCCGAGCGTTCGTTTCTCGTCACTTGTTTTTTGCCAGCTCTGCAGGGAAGGTCCTCGAGCACCCTGAGGAGCCTCAGTGAGTGAGTAATGCTCAGATTTATGAACCTTTCCCAGTGAGAGACTTTGTAAGGCCTTTTACTCCTAATAGTAGGGTGGTTAGAGGCCACCACCTTGGAGAACGAAGCCTGGTTGGCACGAAAAAAATTGCAGGCTGGGGATTCCTGTGGGCTCTGTCAGCTCTGGGAGGGCGAATGAGCTGCTTCCCTCCAGCTCCCCCACAGCACTTGGGTGTGTTATTAGGGAAATTGTCCCACTGTTGTGATTTCCAGGAAAAATTTCCAGCTCTGCTGTTTGCAGTGGTAAGAAACCATCAGCCAGTTGAAAGGAGCCGGTGGGACGATGTGGGTGTTGATTTGAAGGGCCATTTGTTACCCTGCAGTCCCTCCAGCAGCATCTTCCACTTCAGCTCTGCCAGGAGTGGCTCTAAAATCTGTGACATTTGTGTGACAGAGGCCTGGGATGGTTTTTAATTGTTGCACAGTTCCAGTTTCATCCTTGTCCACCCGAAATCTGTGCGATTCGATCCATCCAACTCGATACAAACCCTGCTGTACTGAGGCACTTAAATCCATATCAGGATCTCTGATACAGAAAATAATGTATTCCTAAGGCATCATGTGTGCCATCAGCATAATTTTGACTTCCTTAGGTTGTATTAAAAGGGGAAAATCACCCTGGGATTTAAAGCTGTGCAAGGTCTGACCTGGGACGGGAACCAGGCTTTGGGTTGGTGGCATCTTAGGGAGGGACATTCCCAAAGAGGCTCTTTGGTTGATGATGTTAAATCTAATCCCTTGGATTTTATTTTTTACCTCCTTCCTTTGCAGTGTTGGAATTGTAAAAAGGGATGTGTGTTTTCCCCAACTGTGCAGGAGGGCAGGGGAAGGATGTGACAAGTCCTGAAAACTGAAATAGAAATGGTTGATTTTAAGCAAGGCACTTTTTCTCTGTTCCTAAAACGTCTTCCTGCTGATTTGAAAAAGATGAAGAACATTTTTTTCAGCGTTCTGAAACAGCAAGTGCTGTTTCCATGTGTGTTTCCAAAGCCAGATTGTCCATCCTGTGGTGAGTCCTGGGCAGGGACACGGATCAGGTGTCCACAGAGGGTGTGGGGTGGCACCATCACAGCCCTGAGTGTCACATTCTCCAAGGGTTTCCACATTTTTGAGTAATGAAGGTGCTTTTGTGATTTTTTTTTTTTTAAATATATTTTTTTAATTTACTTGGCCAGAGCAGGAGATGAACACATTTGAGTTTAAATCTGAAAGCTCCTCATAAGGGCTGGTTTTGCTGGACCTGTAAATCAGCTTTTACAGTGAAAAGTGGAGATTTTTAAAAACTCCTTTTTGGAGTGTTTTTTTTCAGGAAGGTAATTTTAAGCAGTGATTGGCAGAAAAAACATGGAATCTGAAAAAACATTGGCAGAAAAAACATTTCCTACAGATATAGATTTGGGCTTTATTGTGTTCTCAGAGTGGTGTAACTGAGGTGTCTGACAACTTTTAATGTTGTGACATTTTTGCTTCGTATCATATTTCCAGAGGAAAAATATTTAAAGATCATCTTATCATGCAGAGTAAAAGGAGGAATCTTCCCCTGTCTGCTGGACAGGGGGTGATAACAGCAGTGCATTTATCACTTTTATTTTTCCTTAAAACAAAGCCACGTCGAATTAATCCAGTTTACAACCTGCACGTGAATTACCCCGTAAAGCTGGTTTTGAGCAGTGATTTAGGTGCTGTTGATACCTACACGTTTCTAGATTAAATATTTTTGTTTCACAGTGTTAGTTTATGATTTGAGCAAAACGTTGAGGCTGTGAGGGGGTGACGTGTGGCAGTCAGAGTGCAGTCGCTGCAGGCTGAGGGGAGAAGAGGCTCCCTTTGAAGAGCCCTTCGGAAGATCTCCAGACCTTTTGGTTTCGTGGTTCTGGAGCGAGCACGAAATGCTGACGAGGGGGAAGCAAAAGCCATAATTGTGTGGGGGGACAGTGCCAAGGCAGCTGAGCAGCCAGAGCCAGGCAGGGCCGACTCTCCGGCCCCGTTACGTGACTGCCTTAAACACTTAAAGATGAGCCCCTCTTTTTGAAGCATAAAAATATCCCCGAATCATTTGGATATCTGCTCGGGATGGGAAGTATTAAAAACCTTCAGATTGTTTTGGAAGTGTCTTGTTAAGGAGGTGGTTTTTGCCCCCTTTTTTAAACCCTTCCCTGACAGATCTTTCTCTTTGTTTCGCTTAATTTAGTCTTGAAAATGATGTGATCAAGGAATAAAATACCCCTGCAGCTCTTGCGCGTGTCGTGCCCACACAAATTTCAGTTCTTTTCTATAAATCTAAGAGTATCTTTGCTTTTCATTCAGTGAGACATTGATGTGTGTCCCTTTGGATGTCCTCACAGTCAGCTTCAGGAGTTTTTTCAGCTTCACATTGGCTTTTGTTTAAAAACTCCAAAAGCTCATCCTTTGCCCTTTTCTCTGGAAGATGTTGCACAACACTGATCCCAGTCCAGGTATTTTCCACTGAATTTCCCACTCTTGTGAAAACTCTCTCCTATCTTTTAATTCCTTTTTTTGTTCACAGGAAGGTATTTTATGAGAGCATGATTTTTTTTAAAGGGGTTTTGACGAACAACTCCTTGTAATCATTTTATCTGGTGTTCACTGAGGCAGTTTCAGGACAGAGAAAACTCCTGTTAGCTGCTATTTCCGGTGCAGCTGCTTCCATCCACATTCCCAGCCCCTGGCATTTCTTGCATCCATTGGAAATGCAGATCCCTCTAGTGTTCCCACCTGTGTGACTGATGGAAAGCAAACCCACTCTTTTGGGGGTTTTGGTCTGGTTTTCCACTCACTTGCCCTGTGTGCTTTGAATCCTCCCAGAGAAAAATCTGGTTTATTTAAGGATTAAATATCCCCTTTTCTTTAAAAGTCTCTGTGCTGCCTCTTGTTTTCCCTTCTATGATGTGACTCCTGTTGTTGCCTGCAGAAAATCATGTGTTTAAAGAACTCTGTGCCCTCTCCAGTGGAATTCCAGTGATCCTCCTTCTGTGATTCCAGGGAGCTGGTGGGATGGGAGCTCCTGCTGTGGGAGAGCTGGAGGAGCAGCAGAGTTCCCTCACAAGTTTAGGGGCAATAGACCCCTCCATTTTGGGCATCCAGAAAGGTCTCAGCCCTTTTACTTCAGCCAAGGGAAGTGGAAACCTCAAATATCTCTTCCTGCACAGCACAAAGAGTCCTGTTGGAACGAGCTGCTGCACAGGCAGGAATAAATCATGGAGCAAAACAGGAATATTTCACTGTTTTGTCCTGTTTGAATAGGACAAGTGAATAGGAGATCAGGTATAACAACCATAATCCTCACTAGTTATTGGAGCAGTCTCATGTCTATGTGAAAAAACTCCAGAGGATTGTGTTGTATTGTTATATGTGACTTGTTATATATGTTATATATTACAGTTTTATTGGGAATTGCACCACTCTGGACATCTCATAAACCAATCCCTGTGGCAGTAAGGTGGCTTTTTCCCTCAGGTGTGTTCTTCCCTGCTGACCCCTGGCTCTGTCCCTGTTCCAGGTGCTGGTGAGCGAGGACTCGGACAGCGACGGCATCGTGGCCCATTTCCCTGCCCACGAGAAGCCCATTTGCTGCATGGCCTTTAACCCCAGTGGTAAGAGATTTTCCTGCTTCCTGTGATAGCTGTAAGCAAGATGCAGGCAGTAAATACTGCTGGGATGTGTTCCAGGGCTTGGGAGGAATTGCAGGTCCCACTGTGAGCCCTGCAGGTGCCCAGCTCCGTGCCCTGCTCAGTGCTGGATGTGTCACATTTGGGGGAGTTTGTCTTTTCTGGGGATTTCAAACTTTAGCAACTGTTGTAAAAGTCAGGAGGTTCAGTCTGTCCCTTCCTGTAATTTGTCTTTTCTGGGGATTTCAAACTTTAGCAACTGTTGTACTCTGGTAAAAGTCAGGAGGTTCAGTCTGTCCCTGAGGAATTCCCATCTGTTGGAATCCTGCCAGCCAGGTACCCAGATGTTGTGGTCCACAGGTATCCAGAGGATCAGCACATGGGTTAGATTATATTCCTCCATAAATATGAAAATAAAATCATTTTGCTGGTTTTAAAAGTAACTTCCACTGCCATGATCTGGTTGTTGATTCTGCCCTCTCTCCTGGGTGAAATAACTCTAATCTCAAAATACTTGTAAGAAACTCCTCAAAATTACCTTTCTTTCCTTCCTCTTTATAAACAAACAGTGACTGTGGGCAGCAGAGAGATATACAAACCTTGTGGATTAATAGATCTTATTAACCTGACAATTAACACTTTCATTATCTGTAGACAAATAATTTGTAGACAATAAATTTGGCTGATGTCAGGGAGATAGTCAGGGAATCAACAGCTTCCACTTGCCTAAATTAACAATTTCTATAATGCAGCAAATGCCATGAAGATCACGAGGGTGAAGTCACATTTCAGAGAATAAAACAACATGTCTGTCATTTATGTTTTCACTTTTACTGACCAGTTGGTGTTATTCTGACACCCCATCTGTTGTGTCAGAACTCTTTAATAGAGCTGTGCAGTTCACAGGGTTTTCACTGGGAGTTTGTGACAGAAAAAGCTGTATTCTCATCTGGCTGGGTTTTCTTTTAGGAGGATTTTTTTGTGGAATTCTGTGCATTGAAGTGAGAATCAGCTACTCCAGATCAGTCATTTTGCTCTGTGCCCTGGAAGCAGGATGATACCTAGAGTTGAGCAGTGCTAATTAGGTGAAAATAAATACAGCTGCCTAAATTAGGATGGTTTATGGATATTATTTAAATGCCTCCTTAAGACAGTTTTTAGGATTTATAAATTTAAGGGCAGCAGAATGTTTATAGAAAACCAAATTAACTTATTTTTAAAATGGAAGGGTATTTTTGCAGATGACTGGAATATTTTTATTAGGATCAAATTCTTTGTTTTGCTCAGGTACTGCAATGACAGTAATTTGTGTGTGATGGAGCAGGGTGAGACCTTTTTTAATTGGTGTTGGTTTTGGCTGCCAGCTCGGGGGTGTTTGCAGGAGGGAGGGGGATCATCCCTCTTGTCCTGGGCACTGCAAGAGCAAACCAGGAGAAAACTCTTCTCCACTGAGAGCAGCACTTAGCCCAGGGTTCTGTGCTCTTTATTTAACATCAAGGCAGGGTTTTGTTTGAAGCCAGGGCTGTAACATCATCTCAATCCATTCTATAGTGGTATATTGGCAATCAAGCCGAGCTCATTACAGACAACAAAACAAGAGGTGGCTTTTGATACTGTCCTTGGCTGCTTGCAGGGAAAAACCACTTCTGCCCCTCATTTCAAGCCCAGCAACTGCAAACTTGTGCTGTAAAGGCAAACAGGGAACTCTGCTCTGTTTCACTGCACTGTTTTATTCTCTGATAAATTTAATTTCATCACATCTCAGCCCACGGGCCCGTGAGCTGCCCAGGGGTTCAGCTCTGTGAAAACTGGCACGTTTGTGTTTAAAAAAATCCCAAATAAAGCCACCAGTGACACTGGAAGGCACTGAAGGTCAGTGGAGATGGAAGATAGGTATGATTTTTGTGTACTGAACTAGTGCCACAGCCCCTTCAAGCTCTATTTTAAAGGAATCAGTTGCCAGTAAGTTCCTTTTATTTTTTGTTTCTGCTCTGTATTTTTTCATGCTGAACAAGGAGCTTGCTGGGGACAAGTTAATTGTGATAAAATAAGAGTGCAGAAGGGGTGGGTACTGTGAGAACAGCTCCTTGGGAACATATTGCTGCACTGCTGGATCTCCAGAAACAATCCAATGGGAGGAAGGAGGCTCCCTGGAGTCAGTAAATGACAGTCAGATTTTTTTCCCCCCCCCAAATACATCTTTTTTGAGGTATTCAAAGGAATTTATGTGCAGTCAGCTTTTTTTGGTATTAGATTCATAGCTGCTCTGAAAATCTGGGTGAATAAAAAAATAACAAACCTGAAATATCCCTTCTGAACATACTTAGGGGGCACCATAAGTTGTTTTTTCCCTGCTGCCCTGGATCTCTCTCTTCCAGACCCTTCTGGTCATAACAGCTTCTGAGGCAGCTGATTTTTAGGGAGACTGTAAAAGTCTCAGGCTAAAACATGCAGCAAATCATGTTTATCATTAAAGGGAAAAAAGGAAAAAAAGCCATAAAGCAGAAAATTTCAGTCCCTGGCAGTTCAGGTTTTCTCTGGGTTTTTTCCTGTGCACAGCAAATTTTAATTTTTAAGAAAAGTTGATGGTTTACTCTTGGGAATGGGTTGCTGGGGATTTTTTGGGGGGTGGAGGGGAGAGAAGGGTTTCTACCACAGGTGAAAATGTGCAGCCAGACATCTCATGCCCAAAATTCCCCATTCCTACAGAATTCCTAAAAACCAGGTCCCTTCCTACCTTGTTATGGGCTCTGTGCTGGACATTTTTCATTTTAATGGGTAAGACATGGAGTGGGGCAATAAAGGGGAGCCAGGACTGCTCCTCCCTGGCTGTTTGCTGCTGCTGGAGGCTTTGGGAAGCAGACATAGAATGCTGAGGGGGTCCTTATCCCAGTGGGAAGAACAGGAAGGATGATGTGAAGCCCCTGAGCCCCTCCCAGTGCCGTGGTGGGGGGACACTGGTTCTGCTGGTGACTGGGACATCCTTGCTCTGCTCTGGGAAATGGGCTTGAGAAATCCAGCCCAGGTTCCCAGTTCAGCCAACCTGGCACTTCTGGTTGTTCTCTTTTTTTAATATTCAGAATATGAGTGTTTCCTGTAGCATTTCCTTCTGTGGTGTCACAGTTTTTCTCTACATTTTTAAGTCAAAATGGAGATTATTTATACAATATGCCAAAAGTGGTGGCTTTTGTGACTTACAGGAGGATAAAGTCCCTCTTCTGGAGTACTCCTCTTTTGATTTCTCTTAGACATCCATCCAATATTGAATAAATAACGTTCTAATAATGATTTATTAGATTTATTATGGCACTTCCAAGTGCCAGGCAAGAGATGCTGTGGATTGTCAGGAAACAGGGATCTGTGAGTTTTTTGGGAGCTGTGGGTGATCAGTCATAGGCTCTTGAGTGGCTCTTGGTTACAGCACAGTTTCCTAGTGGATTGGGGAATAATAATGATGATAATCATAACAATAATGTTATTATTATTATTATTATTAATTCTTCAACTTGCTGCATTGAAGTCCCACAGGATGGTCTGTGGGAGCAGCTGCTGCAACAGAGTCACAGCCCCAAGTCCCCCCCTTGGTTCTGAACAGAGACTTTAAGCCTTTTCTGAAAAGTTTTTAAGATGAGAATAAATAATACAAGGAAGTGGAGTAATATTAATAATCTGGAGGCTTTATTAATGTCCCTCTGGCAGGGATGTTGGTGCAGTGGAAGCAAGAGGCTTGTACTGACCAAGAGGCTCTAGGAACAGTTACTTTAATTCACTTATTAAATGAAAATCACATTAAGCTTTTGTGTGTGGATGCTTTTACTCAACCTTAACATTGGCTTGATTTATTGTAGCTTGAATATTCAGTTTTGGCTGAATTGGAGGCCAGCTTACTGTGGGCAGAGTGTCCAGGCAAAAAAACGTCGTGCTGGTTACTAATTCCCAGCAGGTAATTTAAATTAATTAGTCAGGCTGCAGAAGTGTGGATCTGCTCCCAACCTGTGCATCATATTTTCCTTGGAAGTGTCCAAGGCCAGGTTGGACAGGACTTGGAGCAACCTGGGCTGGTGGAAGGTGTCCCTGCCCATGGCAGGGGGTGGGACTGGATGAGCTTTAAGGTCCCTTCCAGCCCAACCCATTCCACGATTCCATGTACAACCAGTAACAGTTTTCTAACCAGTAAAACCTCTCTGTTACATGAGGTAAAGCAGCAGCATTGACACCAAGGTCTCTTATTTATTATGGTTGAATTTTTGCCATTATTAAAATGCAGCCAGGAGGGAAAAAAAAAATAATTAGGTAAATATTTTCCTGGTTATTAAGATGTTTTTCTGTCAGTGCAAGATTGTGTGAGAATTTATCATTAGGAGGCTTTGAACTTTTATGGGTCTGTAATATTTATATATATTTTTATATATTTAGATTTTATACTCGTTTATCTAATTAAGAAACCAGTTGGAGAATGACGTGGTCATTAGAGCCTCTCTGCTACTTAATGTAAAGCTCATTATTTAAACTCTGGGTGGAGGTGACCTGGACTAGGTTTTGGAAGTCCACAAAAGGCAGGAAGCCCCAGAGGGGGGTCACTGAAATGAAGATGTTTACAGCAAAGCCTCCAAGCTTTTAACGTGTTGGGGAGAGGCTGCCAGGAATTGTGAGTGTGTGCAGGGCTGGGAACGGGAGAGGGAAGGGAAGGATTAAATGTTACAGTTGGAAAGGGTTCTCAGTGATAAACTGGATTAGTCTGAACTGGAGAGTGTCTAGACTGGAGACTGAGGGAACCCAGCAAATATCCTCATTTTTCATTAAGTTGTATTAGACACTGATTTCCAAAGGAGGAAAAAAACCTCACCAGTTGTGGTGTCCATGAAAGTTAATTCCCTTTGTTCCTGTCCCATCCCACCCGGAGCAGGGGCTGCCAGGGAAATTCCCTGCATGGCTTCACTCACATGCTTTGGGTTATTGCTGCTCCTTTGCTTTTTGGTCCAAAGAATTCACTGTTTCACTTTCCTGTAAGGGCCTGGGATTGGAGCAAAGTTGTGGAAGCAAATACCCAGGGCTGAGGTGGGACTGGGAATTAGGGCTGCAGTGGGATTTGGGACTGGGAATTAGGGCTGCAGTGGGATTGGGGAGATTTAAGTCTCCCTCCTGTTTTTATTTTTTGTTTCAATATAATAATATCAGTTATTTGGAAGTTGGATTTCCACGTATTTAAAATAAATACCTATTGTTTTTATTTTAATTTTTTGAATTAAAAACCACAGAAAGCAAACAGTGGTTACTTTTGGAGGGCTGTGAGGTGCTCGTTCTTCTCTCTTCACAACCCAAACCTGAGGGCTGAGGAGAGGAGGGTGGTACATCTTTGAAAAAAAAAAACCAATGTGCTGTAATTTTTTGGCAAACTAAATTTATCTGTGTTTTCCTCCATATATTTCAAAACAAATTGAAAATTCTGGCTCCCTTACTACCCTGATGTTTAATCCTCAGTTCTTTGTGTCTACAATTTTAAAAGGACGTGGCTCCCTTTGCCCTGTTCTGAATGGATTCCTTTCAGGGATGCTCAGGTTCCTGATTCTCTAATTAATATTAATCCTGTGCATTCTGGAAAGGTGTTTTTTAATTAATTTTTATAAAGACATATTAAAAAAAAATAGTACTTTTTGAGGACAACAAGTCAGTTTTGGGGAGTCCGTGGAGCAGCAGAGGCTTCGTGTCTCACCCCTCTGCGTGGGGTTTTTGTGTCATTCTGGAATGCCTTTCTGAGTAGTTCCTAAAACATGAATCCTCTGGTTCCTGGATATGTTGGAGTGGACTCTGGGCTGCCACACAACCATGTTTTATAGACACAAAATCCTGCTGGCTCGTGTGTGAGGGCAGTGATGGAACTCGACACAAACACCGTCCGTGTCCCGGTGAGGAACCCCCAGGAAATCACTGCCTGCTGTTTGCTGCCCACAGCTCAGAGGGCAGTAAAAAATCCAGTCAAAATCCAGTAACAATCCAGTAAAATGTCCCTGGTTTAACTGTGCCAGAGGAAGTGCAGAGCAGACCCCGCTGCTCGTGGCATCGCAGGGCGCGGTGAAGCCGTTGTGGGCCGTCCAGCCCGACAGCTGCATTCAGTTTGTTTTCCAATTTTTGCCTGCCTTTCTTGTTTATTAGCTGTGACTCTGGGGTCAGAATTAAAACAAATATTTTAATGGCAGCAGGGATGGTGTTGGCTGGAACCCCCCGGCCGGGGCTCCAGCTGGGAGGGGAGAGGGAGCCCCGTCCGGCGGGGCCGGAGTCGCCCTCGGTGGGGCTTCTCCAAGTTGGGATCTCTGTAAATCACAGCCCTGGTCAAGCCTGGAATCTGCTTTTTTAGTCCTCTTAGCAAGCTGGACATGCTTAAAAGATCTGGGTTTCAGGAGGGAGGACCCTTTTATCCATTTTTGCCACGTTGAAAACGAACAGAATCCTCTCTTCGTTTGGGCAGCTCGGAGGTATAAAGGCCTTTATGAACTGTGATAATTAAAACCAACTTGTGTGTAAATTATACACATCTCTCCATACTGCAGGAATTGTTGTATGTGCTTTTAAGAGTAATTTTAGAGTCTGTTGGGCTGCAGCTTTATTTCAGTCAATTGTCTTTACTTCACCACATTTAAAGGCGAATTATGGATGTTTTATTTGTGCTAAAGCTGAATATGAGTTGCTAAATTCATTGTTGTCTACACTTGGGCAAGTTCTCTACAGCCATAGATAATACAATAAAAACAGAGTCTGTAAGGAAGGAAATCAGATCAGTGCTTCAGAAATCAGTTCCAGACAGGGGTTTCTACCTTATTTACCAGTTCTGTTACCCAAATTTCATGATAAACTGGAAGTTTCCTCTCCACCCTCTAGGAAAACAGAAAATTTTATAGCCGTGCCAAGCTTAATTAAATTTTATAAACACCGATCTGAAAGTATTGATTTTATTTTTTATTATTTTAACTTTTTATTTAAACGTGGAACAAACAAGTTTTTAATATCTTTGCGTTCCTTGCTGGTGTTTCGAAGAAGGCAGGAAGGAAATTATTTGGAATTTGAAAGTTCTGGAGATGAAGGGTTTAATTCAGATGACACAGGGGTAGAACTTAGAGAATTTCTTTTCCCCTCCCTCCTCATGTGAGGACTGGAAATGATGCTGGGCTGGGAAACGGGAGCTTCAGCCTTTCAGTCTGGACCAGCTGCTTTAGAAATGCTACCAAGGAGCCTGGGAATAACCAAACCCCTCATTTTTATTTCTGTTCTCCACCTTTATTATTTTTTGAAGGCTGAAATCTCTTGCCTGCAGTGATGTCTTTTGTCTGCAGGACGTGGCTGGTGTGGGACAGAATTTTTGAGGTGGGAAAGTGGAACTTCTCTGTGAGCACTTGCAGTCAGGGCTGGAGCTGCATTCTCTTTGTTTGGAGTGGTTCAGGGTCATAAAATCGGGATTTTTTTTTAGGATTTATGGAAATACGAACCACTAGGATGAATATTCTTTTTAGGTTAGCTGGAGTTGCTGATTGGACTGGGTTTGACACAACAAAGAAATGTGTTACAGTAGTTTGTTCCCTCCCAGCTCCAGGGTTTCCCTTTTGCAGCTGAGCTGGGACTGGCTGATTCCAACTGGGATTGTGGCTTTGGGCTCCACTGGAGAGCTGTCACTGCTGTGCTTTTATTCCTTATTTCCAGGAGCATCCATACAAACCTATCTGTTACTTGGGTTTGTTTTGGGAGTCGGGTCAAGGGGAGAAGTTTACACGTCTGTTTGAAGGTTGTTTAAATCCTTCATTCCTGTTTTTGGCAGGCTTGTGCCTCGTTTCTCAGTGGGTCTGGGGAGGGAAAACTGCACTGCCAAGAACTATATGTACAACAAACCCAGTAGGTGGCTGTGGGCAGCCAGGAAAGATGAGAATTATCCTCTATTTGATTTTTTTTTTTTTTTAAGAGGTTGTGCTTCAACTGCCAATTTGTTAAGGCAAGTAAGTAGCCTTAGAGCCTCTGAAAAGGACATTTTGTTACAAAGGCTTCCTGGTGGTCTTCTCCTGGGACAGTGTTTCTCCATAAAAACTTTTCTCCACACTGAATTTCCAGAGGCAGGATTGTGTCCTGGCTTCTCACCCTTTTAGGGGGAGCCACAGACCCAAAATTTTTCAGTACAAGCCCTTAAAAACAAACTGAAAATACAATAATTAAAACATTTCTGTAGCTGTAGCAAAGTCCACACTCAATTTGGGAGTAGCACCAGCTTTTGAATGGACGGGATGGGGCAAGTGCATTCCAATATACATAATTAATAGCTATTATTACATATCTTGCATAGAGAAGTGTGAATTCACACACCTTGCATGTGCAGAATGGGATGAGTTTTTGGACCTCTACCTGAGGCTGGAAAGGTGGAGGCTGTAAGACTTGATCCATATGGAATTAATGGCAAGGTGGTAAAAAAGATTCCAGAGAAACGGGTTTGGAGAGGAAGAAATGAGTCCTTCAAGCAAGGTTCTCAGTTAGTAAGCAGCCAAAAGATGGTGCTGATTTATACACACCTACTTGGTTTGTTTTTCTTTTAATTGTGGTAAATAAATGATCTGCTTTCCAGGAGTGTTGCTCCTGCCAGCTTAGCAGCTGGGAGCTGTGAAGTGCAACACATTGAAAATTGAAAATAATTACGCTTCCTTGGCTACAAAAGGGATTTTTCCACCCATTAATAACGAGAAAATTAATGTTGGGCCAGCAGTAAAACAGATTAAACTGTGTCCCCCTTAGGATGCCTGACTGCACCTTTAACAGACCTGAAATTGCTCTGATTATTGAAATGTTCTGTACTGAAACATGACGGTGGCCTTGAGTTAATTGTTAAAGAGGTTGAAATTGGAACATCCCTGCAGAAGTTTTTCCCATTGAAAAGAGCAAGTGGGAAGAAAAGCACTCATCTGGAGGGAAATGAGCTGTAATTATTTAATGACAGAATAATTACTTATTTTCCTATTTATTTTGACTTTTGTTTTTCAACTTGAATTATTGCCTTGTCCTGAGCGTTACAGTGTCTAGAAATCTCCAGAGTACAGTCACAGGGAGTTATTTATTCACAAAATAATAGTTTATTGTTCTTCCCTTCCTTTTGACTCGCTGGGATTTTTTAAAAATATTTATTTTGAATATATTGGGTATCTTTACGTCCTTGTGTTTCTTTTGTGGTGAATTTTTGTTAAAATCAGAATTTCTTTGTTTGGTTAAGTGTCCTTGAGACCGAATTTTGCAACTGGAGCAGAGGTTACATGTGGAGTCTCCCTGGGCTGAGCAGCACTGATGTTTGGCAGTATTTTGACTCCCATCAGCCCGGGAGAGGAGTGAAATGAGTATAAATAAAGCTCCTGTTCATAGGTCGGGTCAGATGCTTCACAAAACCATACAAACTTTGTCACATCTTAACAAGATTTGTCTGCAACTGCTTCTGCCAGAGAGCTGCAGTGGAGCAGGAGGCTGTGCAAGGAGCATGGGGAAAGTGGGAATGCCAGGAGAAATCCGTGTGGACTGAATCAGGAGTGGCTGGAAGGCAGAGTGGTTCTTCTGAGCGCTCTGATCCTGGAATTTGGAAATCTGCAGAGCGTTGGATGGGATCGAAGTTCATATTTAAAATCTGAGAAGATCATATTTTTAACCAATTGTGCAAATAGTTTGTGCAGCGACTGAACTGGTCTGTCCATGGCTGTGCGTGGAAATGGAAGAGTTCCCTTCCCAGTGAAGTATATCCATGGATACACATCCTCCATGCAGATGTGTGCCTGCCTTCCCAGTGAAGTATATCCATGGATACACATCCTCCATGCAGATGTGTGCCTGCCTTCCCAGTGAAGTATATCCATGGATACTGTGTCCTCCATGCAGATGTGTGCCTGCCTTCCCAGTGAAGTATATCCATGGATTCACATGCCCTCCATGCAGATGTGTGCCTGCCTTCCTGATGAAGTATATCCATGGATACACATCCTCCATGCAGATGTGTGCCTGCCTTCCTGATGAAGTATATCCATGGATTCACATGCCCTCCATGCAGATGTGTGCCTGCCTTCCTAATGGAGTATATCCATGGATTCACATGCCCTCCATGCAGATGTGTGCCTGCCTTCCCAGCCCTGCCCTTGGTGTTTTGGAAAGGAATCCCACCCAGCTCGGACATGTCAGTGAGTGGTGACAGAATGACATCGTTCTGGGAGGTGGGAAACCCTCCTGTCCCTCTGAAAATGGGAATTAAGAGTCTCAGAATACTGGAAGTTGGAAGGGGTCCCTGAGGATCATCGAGATCCAGCGAGTGGCCCATCTGGGCTCAGCCCCCCAGCCTTGGTGTTCCCAGCACTGTGCTCTGCCCAGTGGAGCCCAAAGCTCCCCGTGAAGCTCCAGCCCGAGGTGAAGCCTCCGGGGCCTCGTTTGCCTCGGGAGGTGTTATAAATAGGATGTGGTGGGGTGCTGGGGCTGCTCGGCTCTCCCAGCTTCCCAGCCCCTGCCCAGAGCGGGCCCTGCTCTCTAATTTGCCGCCGGGGCTGCCCCGCTGACGCCGAGCTGCCAAGGGTTCTGTGCCGGCACATCCCGCCCGCGCTCCCGGGGACTGCGGAGAACTCCGTGTACCGGCGGCGACTGCCATCCCACCCTTTAGGCCAAGCCTCATCTATCAAAGCCGGGCCCAGAGCGAGCGAGAGGAAGCTCCCAGATAAACATACAGCAGCGCCTAAACTCCTAATCACTCTGGGCTTCCGCTTCCAGGCCCTATAATTAGAAGTCCTTCTTTTCCTTGTATTCCCAGTTGACGCAAATGCTTTTTGTGGCTTGGCACCTCATTTAGGGCGTGGGCTTAGTTTATGGCCAGGCCAGAGTCTGGTTTAGTCTTCTGATACTGCATAAATAGCTCTTAGCCCACAGTCTACATCTGTACCAGTTTTTCCTTTTATGCATATATTCCCGGTGTTTTTTAAACGTTTCTATCCTGAAAGAAGCTTATTGTTTCCCAAAAAGAATGCAGGAAAAGTAGGAAGCTGTAAATTAGGGCAGGTAAAACAAAGCTTTGCTAATTTTTTTTCCCATCTAGGATATCTATCTCCTCCTTTAAGTATGGATTTTAATCAGCTCCGTGGATTTAAAAATAGCCACACGGTAAAACAGTCATTAATTTATTCTGGCTGCACCCTCTTACTATGGACAAGCAAAATCAGAATTTTTGCAGTGAGATACATTCTAAATAATGTCTGTTTTACACATAAATTTCCACTGGGTCCTGTGTATGCAAGACTTCAGCTGTTATCTGTTAAACAGGGATTATTGCCAGTTTGAAAAATAAGCAGGAAATCCTCAAGAATTATTCACTTTTCATCTCTGATTATTCATCCATAAAGTACATCACAAGAGAAAACATTCCGGGCTGAACTTACGGCAGCTTTAACCCGTATTTCCGTCTAAACAACTTTTTGGGAAAACTGTCACAAGGTCTCTCAGAAAGCCGAGTTGGAGTTTCCTGCTCTTGAAAGTGAAAGTGAGGTGAGGACCAGGATTCCAGTTCGCCTTTCCCCGCTGGGATTAGGTATTCCTGCAGGGAGATGGAGAGAGCAACAAAATGGCTGAGCTGTGATAATGGAAACCCGGGATTCTTCAGCGTGAGGGCTGGAAAATACCACGGCGAAACCCAAGCGCAGTGTTCTAAACCAGTGGTGATTTATTGTTTGAATAACAGGGGTGAGGAAGACATTTCAAAATGCTGTTTTATAAATACACGTTCTTTCCCATCTGTGGTGTTGTGCTTGGGACCTCCGTGTTGATACAAGTTCTGCCAGTATATATTTGTACTTGAAATGCAAATGTGGGTGTGAAAGGTCCTGCTTTAACTTACTGAAAAAGTCGCTAATAACAAGCGAAGGGCCTGTTTCCCCTCGGCTTTCATCTACTAAAATGCATTTATTCCAAACAGGACAGGCAGCAGGAGTTTGGATTAGGCCAAATTGCCAGATCAGATACCACCCATCTTTCTATTTTTAAGGCAATTCCTTTCCACCCACAAATGTATTCTCTTTCACCTCCGGGCTCCTTTAAGTTAGCAAAGACAGAAAAAAAGACCCAAAACCCACGAAACCCCTGAAAAACCCAAAGGTGAGGCACGTGGGTGTGGAACCAAGTACCGTGTGGATCACCTGGAAGCGATCAGAGCCCGGAGGGATGAGCCAGCTCACGGCTGCGGCCGTTCGGGTCCGGGCCGTGAACAAACAGGTACCACCGTGGGCTCTGGGGGGTTCATGCACCGCAGGTTAAAGCTCAGGTTAAAGAGGGGTTTATGGATTTGGGGGAAGGGCTGTGAGGTGAAATTCTATCCCATGTGGGCTCACTGGCTGCCCGCAGACACCTGTGGTTCTCGCCGGCGCTGGAAACGAGATCCCGGTTGGCCAAACACCGATGGCTGTGATGGACAACACGGGGGGGAGTACTGGTGTTTTCACTGGCAGCTTTTTGTCCCCAGTTCCAGACAGATTTTTGGCTCATTTAAAGTATTTTTTTTATGATCTTCCTCACACCGTGCCGTGGGATGGAATCCCACAGGGAACCTCTGCTGGGATCTCTGGGTGCACTCAGCGCTGTGTCCAGGTTTATAAAACACTTCTAGAGCTTTGGGGGAAGAAAAAACTATCTGTGTTTGCTCAGGGTGTCTGCTCACTGTTGAGAGAAGCCTCGTGGATTCATCTCTTCCAGCTTCTCCAAAGGGAATAATGGAGAACTCAAAAGGACTCAAAGCACACTCCACTTCTGTATGAAGCTGTCTGACATGTGAGCAGAGAAAAACACGGGAATAGGGAAAATAAATTCTTACTGGGTTGAATTAGACCTTTTGGAATATCCTTGCTCCAGTAACAGTGGCAGCCTAATTCCAGCACACAAGCCCCTGTTTGCTTCCAGCTTTCTCTGCTGGAAATGCTATATATTATTGAGGACCGCACACTTCACTAGGAGGGAAGTGGAGTTTGTGATGTTGCAGAACAGAATTAATGCAAATTGTGTGCACAATCCCACACTAAAGACTTGGCTGACTCGCACCGGAGCGACTTTAGCTGTATTTCCTATCAACACAGTCACTACAAATCAAGGAAATTGCCAGTTAAGCCAACATTAACATCCAGACCAACCTCAGCTCACATGCCTTCCCGCCCAAACATAATACCCCAGTGCACTGCCGGGTTTCTCAGCTCCATAACAAACTCCCTTTCATTTCCAACACCCGGGATCGCGGTCCCAGCCGGTAACAGTAAAAGTATGTCTGCTGGAGGGGATCTTGCTGAGGTCAGGCCTGGGGTGCCGTGCTGGTGTGACGGTGAGGGATGGTGGGAGCTGTGTGGGTGGCCGCGCTCCGGCCCGGCCCTGCCGGCCTCGCTGCTCACGCTGAGGGGAGACTCGAGGGCAGGTTTGTCTCTGATGCCATTTGGATTTCTCTGAGTTTGTCCCTTGCAGCTGGTGGGCCTCACTGCCCCCAAAGGAGGTGTTTGCCCTCTCAGGATGCTGATTTCCTGAGGGGCACAGGGGTGCGGCCGCTGGTGCTCCCACAGAGCCGTGGATGATTCCGGGTTGTCCCGGTTGGAGGGGTCGGGGCTGGGCCGTGCCTCACGTGTCCTCACAGACCCCTCAGGGGCACCGGCAGAGATGTTGGGCCCACAAGGTCAAGGCCTCCTTGGCCACTGAAATTTTTCCACGTGGGCTGAAAGGAAGGGGGATTCCAGGATTGCCAAGGAGGGAAAACACTCAGGATAGCGATCCAGTGATGTAATGGTGGCCCAGTAGAAAAATTAATTGATCTTTGCTAAGAGACTGTTTCTCAGCTGCTCGGTACACAAGAGGATTTTATTCCAGTTTCATTCTAAAATGTTCCAAGTGTCATAAGGTGGGACTTCAGTGGTGATGCTGTGAGAGCTTTAGATGTGCCCTGTCTGTGTCTGAGGGGAAGATGAATCCTGGAGCCACGTGTAAATAACCCAAGGAAGCAAATGCTTTTTTATGACAGCAGTGAGATAATCATTATTCCTTTAAATAGGTGTCATGTAAAACATGGAGATAAGGTTCTCTTCCTAAAGGATGAAAGATTTCAGTTTTGCCTTATGTGGAGAATCATCACAACAGAGCTATGTGGGAATTCCTGGGCTCCCTTAACAGATGGGTTCCTTGAAAACTACTTAGAATGTCACTGTTAAACTGCTAAAACCACTTTGTATTTGACAGAAATTAAATGCCAGAGGATTACTTTGGGTTGATAACTTATTAGATTTCATTGATAAGCATGGTACTATGGACATTTCTATACAGAAAAATGAATCTGAGGTTTGCTGCCATAGCTCTGTGTTCTGCCAGGATGCTGCACTTCTCTTATATGTACAAAAATACCTAATTTTTGGTTTAAAATCATGCACTTTTATGGCAAATCAACTTCAAATATGTTTATAAATGTTTAAAAACTGAATTATGGACTGACTCATAGTGGGAGAAAAAAGTAAGTAACAAACACAAGTTACTGTGATTTTGCTGATCTTTTAATGGAATCATTTCAGTACCTCCACCAGTGACCTGTTTTCAATGAAGTTAATACCTAATTTAGTATTTCACTTGAAAGCTCTCAACTCTGATTTGCTGCCTTTCACCAATAAATCAGTTTCTTTCATTTATAAGAAAGATGCTTCTTCAAGATTGGTTTGGTCTGGGTTGTTTTGGTTGGGTTTTGATAATGTCTCTTCTTCCAGGAATTATTGTTGTGGAGACATCAATCTTGCCTAGGGAAGAGCATTTTGGGGTTTTGCTGTAACATCCATCATTTCAATGCTTCATATTGGTCACACACTTCTCAAATTTAGTTAGAATATTCAGATTTTTCAGTTGTTTTTTTATGGATTTGTGTTGTAATACTATATGAATGCTTAATAAGATATTAAGTAGTAATACTGTGAATATGATTTCAGCTGAATTTCTGATTCATTTTTACGAGGTGAATCCCTTTCAATTCACTAATTATCTGTGTCTGTTTTCTCCTGTTTCCAGAAACCCAAATGTAAGCCACGCTTGCTTTTTTAGATAGACATTTTAAGCCTCTTCTTTTGCAGTGATTAATCTCTTGTGCTTTTGTGTTTCTTTTTCTTTTTTTTTTCTTTCTTTTTTTTTTTTTTTGTTTTTTTTACCCAGGGATGTTGCTGGTCACCACTGACACGTTAGGCCATGATTTCCATGTTTTCCAAATCCTGACACATCCTTGGTCATCCTCACAAAGTGCCGTCCATCATTTGTACACACTTCACAGGGGAGAGACTGAAGCCAAAGTAAGTCCAACTCTTTTTGCTGCAGAATAATCCCCAGACACCTTATACATTCTGTGTATGTTGGCACTTTAATGTTTGTTTCAGCACACAAAGAGCCTTTCTTGTGTTCCAGCCACAGAAGGGATAAGAGCAGAGCGTTTAACCTGGACAAGAATAAATTCTTGCCCTTTGCAATGAGGTGCTGTCAGATTTATTCAGCTCTGGCACTGCCTCCAAAGGGCCCCGATTATTGGCTGTGTTTGCACTTAACCTTTTCTCATGTAACATGTTCAACATTTGTCTCGTGCCCGTGGAGCAACTGTCAGGCTCTGTGCTTGCCTTTGGTGGTAAAAGCCACAGACAGACAATTAAAGAGTTGAAGGGAAGGCTTAATCAGAGGGCTGCCATTAACTTCTCTCTGCGGTGATACGTGTCCGACTTCCCAGCTGAGAAATCCCACCCTGAAAGGTGGAACCCCGGGTTAGGATGTTAGCCAAGGGTGGGCAAGGCTGATGTTTTAAACAGTGCTCAGTGAGGTGATTTTCTGGCAGGGTGGGGGACAGGGAGCTGCTCCTGCTGGCACTGCCGTGGCTCTGCTCGAGCCCAGCGTCGCTCTCGGGCACCGGGAGGGCCCCACCTTCGTGGCACTGAGTAACTGCCGAGGAACCCGCTCTAAATACAGAAATAAAAATGTCACCACGGGCTAAGAAATGAGTATTGCACTCGCTGATGCAATTACACACTGCGAGCACAGGCTTGTGACAGCCTGGCAGATGTAAAGCAGTGTGACAGGGAGAGGCCTCGGGCGCTGTGATTATGACCCTGGCACTGGGAGCTGGGATTAGTGTGGTACCCTGATTATACTTCCTTCAAACCTTTTTTTTTTTTCCTTATGAGTTGTGCCATTTCCCTTCAATTTTTTGCCTCTGTAACAAGTAGAATCTGAAAACCTTGTTGCTTGTAGCAGTGGTTGATAATGTTTCAATCTGTGTGAATTTAATTTGCTGATGGTTTAAGTTAGGCTTTGCTGCTGCCATTCTGAAAAAGTGTAATTACTGTTATAGGTAGTGGTTTACTATAAGAAGGAATAACCCATCTGGAAAGTGAGAGGAAATTAGGAAAAAACTGTGCCTATGGGATAATATATATAGTACTAACAAGTAGTTTTTATAAATAATGCACAGAGCAATGAGATCTGTGTGTATACACACACTCTGTCATCTAATTGAGCCTGTTCTATAATGTGTTTAATGTTTTAGAGTTATTTTTGTTCTCCTTTCATACAAAGACTCAATATTGAAAACCAAAGCACAGGACTCCAGTCACAAGGAACAAAGATGTTCTTCTGGTTTTTACAGCTGATAAATTTGTTTTCAAGGCACACATTGGAAACCAAACAGAACATGTCTTAGAGAAGAAACCCTTATTGATACCCGGGTTTTGGGGGTATAGTATTAGCATCTCTGTGAAAGCATTGCATTAAAATCCTCAGAATCAACATAGTAAAATTTTTTTCCTCGTTTGCCACACAGTTTCCATTTGGGATGTGAACAGTATAGCTTTTGGAATGGTGGAAAATAGGGAAAATTCTAACCAGTCTGAGGTGTGTTGGTGGGAGTTTCACAGCTCCCTGGATAATTAAACAATATTGCATTGGTACCTGTGATCCTCAATACACATAATTTAAAAGATTTGCAGAATGTGATGAATTGTTTTATTGTTTTCTTTTGGAATAGAAGTATTTGTAGCTGTTTAGTGAGAAGAGTAGTATGTGGTGCTGTTCTTTTGTTGTATAAATGTCATGTATGAGTAGCATTAGACACGAATTTTGGAGACTGTTCAGTGCAAAATCCTCAATGCAGATATTCTGTGGCCCACACTGGGAGCCTCTGTGCCTCCTTTCTGGTTAGAACAGTGTTTATACATTTGCCACCAGACCTTTTTCCTTTTTTTTTCCCCCCCTGGTTTAAAGCTAACTGTGAATCAAGGCCAATGGTCTTAAAGGTCACCTTCTGCACTGGAGCTATAAAAAGTTCTAATTTGTGTTGATGGACATGAGTGATTATCAGTGTCAGAATTTGTTTAGCTAGTACCCATGATAAATTGGTTAAACATCATCATTATGCCCGTGTTATATGTGGGATTTTAATGTCCCTGCTGAAATCATCTGCTTTTGGACACGAGATTCTGGCCAGCAGAGCTTCACCCCACATTCCCAAAATCTCCTTCTTTCACAGGCTTTTTTTTTTTTTGCTTTGTCTCCATTAGTGTTTTTCTTGCTAATACTAATTACTGAGAATATAAGACCATTCAGTCCATGGACAAAGAACTGGTACATGGGTGGTGTTTTTAGAACTCTCAGGTGGTTTTTCTGTGGCTGGGCCTGAGCTCTGGACACACAGAAGTTTCCACAGGGCATCACTGCTCCTGCACAAATGGACTTCACATGGAATGCACCGTGAGACTGATTTATCCAAGACGTGTTGGATCTGCAGTGTGACTCAGGACAGGCCATTTTCACTCTGGGAGCAGAAATTTGGGATCCAAGTTTATTGGTGTGAACTGCAATTTCCCCCGGTTTGGAATCCCAGCCCTGGAATATCCCTGTTTGCAGGGCTGCAGAATTCCTGGTCTCTGTTTTACCTTGGCTTTGGTGGTTGGAGGGCAGAGCAGGAGCTTGTACTTCTCATGTGTCTCCCAAGAGGAAGTGACAGGAAGTCCCCTCTGTCATTCCTAAACAGAAGCATCCTAAGTGGATTAAGTTGCCCACTTAATGTGCATTAAAGGAAAAGAAGGCAGTGTTGTGACTTAATAAGGGTGTTTTCTGATCAGGTACTGCAGTCAAGCAGTGTCTCCATGTCACCCACGTGTCAGCTGTCAGTGATCTTCATTTAAGGGGCCTGTCCCTGCCAGCCCACTTGGTGTCCTGGTGCTGAGGATGTTTAGGTACCATTCCTGGTGAGGTTGGGTTTCTGAGCTTCCCCTCTCCTTGACACAAATTCAGGGTGAGCAGCAGCATTATTCCTGTCTCTCCAGAACTGCTGTTCCTAACACGGCTTTCCTTTTCTCCTCCTGGGTGCCTTGAACGATGAAACAGAGCATTATTGAGTTTTAAAGTGCTGTTATTGCAAATTGTGTTGCATTGGCTGACACTGAGCAGCAAATACAGGAAGAAGCCTTTTGTGCTGAATCAAACATTGGGTCGGGACTGTGAAGATCAGTCACTTCCTAAGAAAGCCACTTTCCTGTAACTGGGATGAAGATGGGGTAAGGTGGAAAGGGGAGCTCTGCCTCAGAAGGGAATTGCAGGGACAATGGCCATGGAAGGATGTGAAGAGCTCAGATGATTCACGATGCAAGTCCCGAGGTCACAACGCTCAAAGTCACTTTTCTGCAAACACAGACAGAAGTCACTGTTTTGGTTACATCAGACTAAGATCTGCTAGTCCTGAAGTGCCACTTACACTTTGAATTTTATTTTTTTTTTCCCCTTAAGAGGACAAAAAGCAGCATGTCTGAGGCACTGAATAACACCAGGAAGGTCCACTGCAAGTGCTGGTTGTATTTAACTGTGCCAGAGAGAGACCTGAAGCTCTCAGAGGATCCACATTTGGACAGTTCAGCTGCAAAGAGGAAAAATGTGCCAGTGTCTGTGGTGCATAGTTTGGTCAGGGATACCTTTTCTTGTCCTGCAGCTCTTGCACTGTGAGTCAACACTTCCCACACTCATGTTTTTCCCCAGGAGCATTCTGGAAGGCTTTTAATGAAGGTATAGCATGTTCTGAACTGAGGAAGCTCATTTGCTTGCAGATGAAAGTTAGAGCGTCACCTGATGATCCTTTGCCTTTGATCTGAAATCGTAAACAGAACAAACAAAATCCCTGAAAACACAATTATCTCAGCCCAGAACAAATAAACGCAGCCATAGCGTCAGCGGGCCCGTGGCCAGGGCCCTCCGTGACCTCCTGCACTGTCAGCCTGCTGCTGCTGCTGCTCTGGCTGACTTCAGTGGGCACAGGCAAACACAGGGAATGAGGAAAACATTCCAGCTCGGGCTGCCACGGAGCACGTGCCATTCCACGCTTTTCCAGGGAATGCAGGAATGTTCCTGTGATTCCACAGGGACCAGGCAAGGTTGTGTCGTGTCCCATGTCCGGGGAGTGAAACGTTGGAACAGCTCACAAACGTTTGGGGTGAACCTCCACGGCCAGGAGAAATTCCTTCCTGTCCTTTGACAGACAGCTGCAGTTATTGAAATAGTCTCTGGAAGAGAGACTTTCTAATTTCTAGGAAATAAGCCGGGGACAGGCTTGAAATAATAAAGATTGATTTTGGGAAGTTGATCAGTCTTGGATGAGAGCAGACACGAAGAAGCTGCTGCAATTAGAAGTAGCTTGAGTGCCTGGAGGAGCCAGAGCTCGGAGCAGTGGCCTTTGTAGTTTCAGTTATTAATAGGCAGCTCTGCTCTGGCTGGGGGACCCCACATGAGCATCTCCCTGTGCCCAGGGAGAAACTGGGATCTGAAATCAGTTTTGAGGACTTGGGGAGACAGAGTTGGGTCTGTGTGGGTCTGATAAATCTTATTGTGCAGTCCATGATTTTATTATTTTTTCATTTGTGTTCGTTGCTGCATCATTTCCTTAATTTTCTCGACCAAAAAAATTCACGTGCAGACCAGTTTTCTAATTTATTTCGACCCTTAGCTCCTCAGTGCTGCTGCTCTTTCTCATTGTTAATGACAGTGGTTTTTGCTTTCTGCCATCTCTCTGCACAGCATAATTAAATACTTAAGTCCAGTGCCTCAAATGACGGTGTGTTTTCTCTGTGACACGGCACAGTGAGCATGAACAGGTCAAGTTCCTGCCGCAGCACTGCTGGTCCTTCTCCACTGTTGTTTCAATTAACTATCAAAGTTTAATTAAATGCAGTGAAGTGCACCAGAATATACAGATGGCAGCTGGTGGAACTCCCCACACCTGAAAAAGTGGCTGTAGGGGAAAAAAAAAAAGAGCACTAGGAAGATCAAAATGTGCTTTATTTCTTTATTGGGAGCTCTGTTTTCTGACTGTTGCATGGTGCACGTGCATCAGGGGTGGATTTGCCTGGGAGGTGCTGGGACAGCCCAGGAAAGCTCCTTCTCCTTGCTAAGAAAAGAGGTGCCAGTACCTGTGTGAGGGTTCTGCTTCAAGTGGGGGAGGTTGGAGCAGATGACCCCCTGTGGCCCCTTCCAACCCGCCCCACTGGTGATTCTGTAATATCAGAAGTGATTTTTGATCTGTGCAGTCCTGAAAGCTGATCTGTGGGAGGGCTGTTGGCACTTGGTGTGTCCTTGTAGGACTCCATGGATTAAATTACCTGACTGTCTGGCTCGGGGCAGGCTCTGAACGGGGCAGCTACAGTCTAATTCAGTTTTGTGGGGGATTTGACATCATAGTGTTGGAAACACGGGGAAATAGGATAGTGGAAGGTAGAAGGATAGAAGAGTGATTGCAGGAAAACAGGGGAGACAGGGAAGACATGGACCTGTTGGAGTGAGTCCAGAGGAGGCACTGAGATGATCAGAGGGCTGGAGCAGCTCTGCTGGGAGGAAAGGCTGAGGGAATTGGGATTGTTCAGCCTGGAGAAGAGAAGCTTTGGGATGACCTACTTACAGCTTTCCAGGACCTGAAGGGGCTGACAAGAAAGATGGAGGGAGACTATTTACAAGGGTCTGGAGTGACAGTGACACTGGGGAATGGCTTCCCACTGCCAGAGGGCAGGGTTAGATTGGATTTGGGGAAGAAATCCTTCCCTGTGAGGGTGGTGAGGCCCTGGCACAGGTTGCCCAGAGAAGCTGTGGCTGCCCTGGATCCCTGGAAGTGTCCAAGGCCAGGTTGGACGGGGCTTGGAGCAACCTGGGCTAGTGGAAGGTGTCCCTGCCCGTGGCAGGGGGTGGGACTGGATGAGCTTTAAGGTCCCTTCCAACCCAAACCATTCTGGAATTCTTTGAAGAGAGGGGAAGGCTGAAAAGAATTTACAGAGTTAGAAGTGAATTCTTTGGTGGAAAGGGTTGTGTGAAACAAGTGATGAAGGTGAGAGAAGTGGCAGAGCTGGAGGAAGCTGAGGGTGGGACTCTCAGGATCCTTGTTTAGACACGGGAGAATTGGAGGATGCACCTTGTTGCCCTTATAGCATTCTGTGGTTGCCTTAAATGCATTCCTTTGGGCCAGAAGAGGCTTTTGTGCTTCTAATTAGGGCTTGAGGTATCCAGGGATTTCACTGAGACTTTTGGATATGCGGGAAATGTAGTGTGAAGCTTAAGGGACCAAACTGCTCCGAAGAAATGGGTGTAAAACTGGGAGAGGGCACTGATGTTCCCACGAAAGGATTTAGTGTTGCAGCTGAAAATATCTTAAGGGTTCCCAAGTTATACAAAATCTCAGGTCTGTAATTGCCTTTACTGCCCCAGACAGGGGAGGATAGATAAAATTTTGAATTACAGACGTGAGTATTAAATGTGATGTTGACCTTGAGCTATAGAATAAACTGTGCATCGTGAGAGATCTGGTGTACTTTGTGCTTTATTAACATGTGTCTGTAAACACTCTGGGGTCTTGATTGATCTTTGGTATCTAAACATTACATCACAATTAACAACAAATCCAGAAATATATTCTAAATACATGAAATAATAGTACATTAGCCTAAAGGACAGCAATAAATTGCAACGCTTAGCATAAACTTGAAAACCACTAATGGGCCACTGTGCAGCTTGTTTATACTCTGAGCAGTCAAGAACTCTGTGTAATGTACAGGAGCAGCGTGGTGGAAGATTTATGGGGTTTGTCATGGACACACACAGCTGATTTTTTGATTTTTTGGAGTAATTTCTGAGCATTCTCCTCTCAGCCTGGTCCACTGCCTTCTTCCAGGGCTGCTGGAAAGTTCCAGGGTCCTTCGCATGGCACAGGTGGATTTGGGCTGGTCTGATATGAACGTTTAATTCTGCCCTTGGCATTGGAAATATTCCCTGAATTACCTCCTGGAATTTCTGTGCTTCTCTTACTCCTGGTTTATCTGTGGAGGACAAACGAGGCCGTGTTTGACACCAGGAGGAGGGAGGTGGAATTCCTGCCTGTGTGACAGCAGCTTCCAGAGTCCTTTTTGTCACTGCTGAGGAGGGTTTCGTGGCCCTGTTCCTAAAAATCTTAATTCACTGCACACTCATCTGTCAACACTTTTTTCCCCATTATTACTATTAAAAACCTTGTACCTCTGTGTTTTCAGCAATCATGGCCACGATACCCTGACTGCACACCCCGAGGGCTGTTTGCAAGAGAGCATTTTGGGTTATGTAGTTCCATTCCTTCCTCCTGTAGATCAGGGATACTTTTTCTGTGTCTAATGTTTACACTGAGAGAAAAAAAAACATCCTGTACTGATTGTTTCCCAGTTTCTTGGCTTGGGTTGTCGTGTGCCAGGGCTGGTGTGTGTAGTTTTTACAACAACATAACCCCAGGATGCCCACTGGAAGTACTGAAGTAGAAACACACACTTCTGTTGCATGGGATGGTGAGATGTCATTTTTTCCCTCTGTCATCTCACAGCTCTGTTGTGACTGAGGGTGGCAGTTTTTACACAACTCATAATATTTGGTTTTGACCAGGAGGATTTGCCCCTTTAAACAGAAATACCCTCGGTGCCATCATTTTTGGGGTTTCCTTTTTTGGCCCTCCTTAATCCCTGTGGGGTCTCTAACCCTTTTTTGAGCCATCTGTGAGGGTGAAGCACTTTCTGAGCAGACTCAGAGCTCTGAGTGCTGTGACTGTAGGTCAGTAAGAGCAGAATCCCTGATTTTGGGGGGCTGGTTGAGCTGTGAGGTTGGTGGATCCTTGGGGTCTGTCCCCAGGACTGAAGGAGCAGGTGTGCAGGGCTGGTTTTTGCTTTATCTGTGTAATGTCGATGAAGCATTTTGTGTCCCGACAGTCTGTCAGCCAAATATCTTGTCACAAGTCACAAGACTTAAATCCTTTTTTTATCTCCCAAGGCTTCGGGGGCTCCGTTGGAAACTTGCACTTTGATGAATACTTTGCTGCTTTTGTCTGGAATAGCTGGAGTGCATTTCTGGAATATTTGTCAAGATTTTATCAGTGTTTACTCCAATTTGAGTACCTAGTGTATTGTAAAACTGGCTTCAGTGAAATCTTGAAGAATTTTATGGAGTTTATGCTGTTTAATAATATAATGAGAACTAATCCTTCGTCTGTATGTTTGTTTGCTGTGGTAAATCCCACTTGCATGCTGGTTCTTTTTAGTCAGCTTTTACCTTTAAAAACAATTTTGGAAGAATTGGTTTAGGACTTTTTTTCTCTATGATAAATCATTTTAACCTCCACTACTTGTTTTCTTGAGTTGTCTGCCAGGACCGGGCTAGAAACAAACTTTAATCTCTCTTTTCAAGCATTCCTTCAGAAACAAGAATTTGCTTTCCATCAAAGCGTTGTGTAGAGCACACTTAAAAGAGAATTAAATCCTTCTGGACTTCGTATCTGAGATCTATGCAAGGAGTAACTGTAGTGGAAAATGTTTAACTGTATTTTTGTATTTGCTTCAAAACTGGCCATTTTAAGCTAAAATAAGACTTGTGCCAGGATTTGTCAAAGTCAGGCCCAGTGGTGAGATGTCTCTCTCTTCCTTCTCATCCCTCCTTTTCCCCCTTTTTGGGCAATCTCTACAAATTAAACAAGCCAATACAAAACATGTAATTGAAATGATTTCCCAGCTCTTTTTAGAGCTTTGAGTTCTATTTGAAAATTCCACCAGGCTCTTGTGGCTTTCTGTGGCACTTTGCAGCGTGGTTTGTTTTCGTTAAGTTCGGGCCTGTTGAAAAGGAAAATCTCAGAAATCTTTTGAGAAGTGCCCAAAATTTGGCTGTGGGTGTTACACTGCTGCTCGTGTTCAATAATAGAGCTGATTTATATAAAATATGCTTTTCTGATTTATATAAAACATGCTTTTATTCCCTTTTCCAGTTAAGATTTGTGTTGGTTTAAGACGTGGCTGTTTCCCACGTCAGGGATGTGACCGCTGGTGACTCCATCCCGCTTCTCCCCTGTTTTCCAGGTCCAGGACATCTCCTTCAGCCACGACTGTCGCTGGGTGGTGGTCAGCACGCTGCGGGGCACTTCCCACGTTTTTCCCATCAATCCCTACGGGGGCCAGCCCTGTGTGAGGACACACATGTCCCCCCGGGTGGTGAATCGCATGAGCCGCTTCCAGAAGAGCGCGGGGCTGGAGGAGATCGAGCAGGAGCTCACGTCCAAGCAAGGGGGACGCTGCAGCCCCGTACCAGGCCTGTCCAGCAGCCCCTCTGGCTCACCCCTCCACGGTAAATCCACTGCTTTCCTTTCTTCCCTCCCCCTCATATCATCAAGAATTCCTAAAGTAAGGTGCTGCGGGTTTTGTGCAAAAATATGTGATGTAAGCAGGTATTACAGGAATGAGCCAAGGTGGACATACCTCAGAAGGACAGTTCGAGTTTTGCAGCTCAAGTAAACGATGCTATCACAGATATGTTAATGATTTCCACTCTAAACTGAAAGTTTGGGGGTCTTTAGGTCTCTAGTTTCCATCTAGGTCAGTAATCTGGTCTGTATTCAAGTGCCATTACCTAAAATTCTCACTGCTCATCAGCCCCAGTGGTCAGGAAGCACATCTGGATATCTGCAATAAATGCTGCTCGAGGAGAAATGTGGAAACCAGACAGTGGGAAGTTGATGGCACAGATTTTTGTCCACTTTTTTTTTGTGTGTGTGTGTGAGCAATGTGACAAATAATGTGCAAAGGGAAAACAGTCTGTAAGAATTGATCTGTCCCTCCTGGTCCTGTGGTGGAGACACCCGAAGGATGTGAAGGGGAGCCTCAGAAATGTTCAAAAATCATCATTGCCACAGCTGCTTCAGTTTTGTCTTGGCCATTCTTTCTGCCTTTCTCTTTCATGAGGTCTGTGCTAGAAGCTGCTTTGTTTGGATTCGGGATTTGCTGCATCCTTGTGCCTCCTTTCCATTAAGAGTAAGTCACAACTTCCATGGAAGTGAAGTTTCAATAGCAGTTTGTTTGGGGTGCCCACCCTTTTCCAGTCTGACAGTGTTCAAAATGGCCAAGGACAGTCCCTCTTCCCTAATTATGAGTAGGGCTGGTGCTTGTGAAAGCCCAGTTCTGTGCTGGGCTCTCTGCTATAGAGAGAACCTTTGTGGGGATTCGGAATCAAAGGGACTG
This sequence comes from Manacus vitellinus, assembly GCF_001715985.3. Taxonomy (NCBI): domain Eukaryota; kingdom Metazoa; phylum Chordata; class Aves; order Passeriformes; family Pipridae; genus Manacus; species Manacus vitellinus. The sequence continues at coordinate 2,275,021 of NW_021940796.1, forward strand.
TTTTATGTCTTGGTGATTATTAAGGGAACCAGGCTTGTCTCAGAAGAAGCCTCTGTATTTTCTCCTTTCTTTGGACTTTTCTGAACAAAGGTTTGTGCATAGCTGTTCTGGAGCCCTGCTCTTCTGCCTGGAGCCACTGGAAGGCACCCAAAACGTGCTCTGAAGTTTCCTCCTCCTTGCAGACAGTTGTGTATCATCTACCAGTTTACTTTCTGTCCTTGCTGCAGAGCAGCTCAGCCTGTCAGGCCTGAGACAGGCTGGGGACCGCTAAAGCTTTGCCATGGCAAATCCCTTTTAACTGTTGACATCACACAGAAGAGAGGAAGGAACTATCAATTTGTGTAGCTTTCATCCAGCCAATTCTGTTTTCTGTCAAGGGGAGCTGCAGTAAGTTGTTGCCTTTGCAGAGCTCTGAGGGGCATTTGAAGTTTTGAATAGATTTGACACTTCTTTCTGAAAGAAGGCTCAGCAGTTCCACCTCCCCCAGGATGCTCAGTGGTGGGCAGGTTGTGCGTGGACGAGTCCCTGAGAGAAAGGGAGCAGCTTTCAGGGGAGTGTCCCAAGAGTTCTGAGACTTTGGTTGGCAAATGTCTGTCCCGAAAGATAATAAATCAGATTTCTTTCAAGATCTCTGCGCAGTCATCATGGCTTGGAAACGAGCTCTGTTTAAACAGTCAGCTCTGTTGGAGGGCTGCACGTGGGCACGGGCAGTTAAGGCAGGAAGGTAACTGTGGCTCCTGGAGGATTTCACACAGACTGTGCTCATCACTTCGATGAGGAAGGGCTTGGAGTTGGACACGAGCTAAGACCGTGTGCTGGTAACTCACAAACCTGCTTGTGAAAGTTTTCCAGGAGGAGTTTGCGGGGATCGTGTAGAGGAGTTAGCAGAGTTGTCTTAAAAAAATCTTAGGGGGGAAAAAAGAAAGATAAAATGGTTCCATTTTAAAAAAGTCCATTTGAGAAAACACTGTAATGTTTTCAGTAATTTTATTGCTGCTTTTTCATTTCAGTAATCTTTCAGTTTACCTGGCTGCAGGCAGGCAGGATATTGAACCCCATTATAGGCTTTTTATAAAAAGCCATTTATCATCAACTTGTTAAAAAAAAAACCAAAAACCTGAAGTTCACAGCAACTTTCAGCAGAGGGATTGTATGTGTGTGTCTGTCTGTGTGTGTGGCAGCTGCATTAGCCAGAGACCGATGATTATTTTAATTTGTGAGCTAAGATGTGTTTACTCAGATTGTAACAGCTCCTTCCCATATTCTAATGTTAAATGATTGTTGTTTGGAGGAGTTAGGACAGTCTGGTGACAGGAGTGTAAGCCAGTACTCCAGAGAGGGAAGAGCAGTCCTGGGTTTTACTTTTAACTTGCTCTGCAACCCTTAGTAAATTTTATTGAGCTGATTCTGTCTATCAGTTTTGTGATGTGTGACAGCAGTAATAATCTGTGTGTTCCCCATGTGTGGAATTACTTTAATTTTGTAATTTTCTTCCAGAAGAATAACTGTAGCTTTCCTTAATCATCCCTCTAAATGCAGCTGATTATAATGGAAATAAAACCAAAGACCATGTCCTGAGAGCACCATTGCACTGGGACAAATTGTTGATTAGGTGACTGATTCAGAGGAGATTGTGGCAAACTGGAAGATTTTTTTTTTGGTGTCCTTTGCAATCCAGAAAACTTTAAATAAACCCCAATTTAAAAAAAAACCCTGCTGTTAATCCTCCTACTAATATTTCTTCTGCATTAAAATCTCATTGCTACAACCTTGAGCCAAAAGAACAGACTGCCACGCACAAAGCACTGGCTCCTTATCTTCTTTTTCTGATTAGCAATCGTAACTTATTGATGGCAATTTGTGATTAGCTTTCGTTCTGGTAAATATTTTCAGAGCTCGTGCTCTGTCATATTTTTCACCTCCCAGTTTCAAACCGAAGCTGTTTGCTGTGTGTGTATAGTAGCCAGGCAATCTATTTACATTTTGTCGGAGCACCCCAGGAACTGTTTACCCACACAACGTCAGCCCTTACTGGGGCTGGGGATGATTTCATTTCCAAATGAATCATAGCTGGGCTTTGTTCTTTTCAGCAGAATGAAGTAAACTGTTAAAGGGAGGATGATAAAGAGATATTTCCTTTGCACCTTTTACAGCCGACAGAGATTTTGTTTGGGCTGCTCTGTCTCTTACTCCAGCGACGTTGTATTTTTGTCATTCCTTTGGATTGCCAGAGTTGTCAGGAATATCTGAGTTGGGTTGGGATCCTTTTATGGGCTTTTACTATTATAAGACTGTTACGACATCACTTGGTTGTGGGGGTGAATATTGGGGTAGAATTTGGCCTTACATGACCTTTTTACTTGTATAAAATGGGGTTTATGGTTCTTACCTATCCCTATGATGTGGGGATTAAGGGATGAGTAGTAAAAACAAAACTATGTCCTTGGTGATGCAAAAGTGTCCCTGGTCTCCTCAGGACACCTATATGGGAATAGAGCATTTAGGTGTTAAAAAGTAATGTTTTACTTGGAAGATTGAAATATATATATCTCTCTAAGTATTTTTATTCTGCAGATTAAAATTTACAGAGTGTTATTGTCATTACTTCTTGCACCACCAGTAAGTGAAATAAAGTCTCTGTAGCTCTGCTCAGAGTTTCTCTGTTGCTGGCTGCAGGGATTTCCAGTATCAGAACAAATAATAATAATAATAATTATTATTATTATTATACAGTAAGTTAAACACACATTCAACCTATATATCCACACCTACTAAAACCATTCCATAATAATATGATACTCTCTGTATTTGTCCTGCATTTTGCTGGGGATTGAAGTATTTATTTGGATGGCTTAATTTTGCCAAAAAACTGTTCATAGTACACCATGGGGTTTTTTCCAGATTTAATACCAATGCTGAGATGGAGTAGATAAATTTAGAATTGTGAAAAAACATGTTGTTGTGGACATAGTGCATTCAAGGCTTGTGTTTATCTCTTCATAAATATTTCAGTATGGCAAGCTTTTCATTGCAAAATCTCTTCTAATTTTAAAAATCAAAAGGTTTTGTCTCGTTTTTCCTTCATTTGTTACAATCACAACATGATTAAAATCCAGGCATAGAACTGGAAGTTCGATAAACATGCAGCCCTGAGATGCTTTAAATATTTTCACGTTACTTTTCACTATTTCCCAGAGTGAAACTCCTTTTACTAGAAGAATTCTTATGGGAAAGCAGAGTTGAAAGGACTGACATCATCAGCCCTTCCTGAAAAACAGATTGGTTTCCTTTAAGTAACACTCACTTAAGAAACCACCTATTTAGAGAGAGGCAGACAAAAATAGTTTCGAAGAAAATTAACTGTATAATAACTTAAAGCACCGGAGGGCAGTTCCTTCGCAGAGTTTAACTCCAAACGCTGCGAACACGAGCTGGAAACTGTTCTTTGAAAACTCTCAGTGGAGTTTAATTTTTCCCTTTGTGATCTGCAGCGTCTCTCGATAAAAGCAGTTTTTAGAAATGTGTAAAAGCAGTAAATCAAGCTGCAGCATCGGCCCGTAGCTTTAATGTAATTTTAACATTTGTATTTGCGTAGAATTGTTGTGCTGCTCCGCAGCATCGCACTCGGCTCTTCTTTATACAGATGTAATTTCACGTAGTTCTTTTTGCAGCTTCGGTTCAAAGCCTGAGCGCGTCTCTCTTCTTATTTCAAAGCTCGGTTTTAGTGACTGCTTTTAAGCTGATTGCACTAATTTCTCCTTAGAACACCGTTCAGCTGCGTGAGTGTACCTAACCCTCTGCACGGACACGCGAAGCGCTCCGCGAAGACACGAAGTCGAGCGCGTTCCCTCTGGCGGATCATTAATGTCGTTACTTATCGATTTCCGATGGGAAGCCGGTTATTTTTTAATCGATTTGCAGCTGGGGGCTCCCCGCGCTCCCTCGGTCCCCTCAGCGCTCCCGCCGGTGCCCGGCGCGGCCTGCAGGGGGCGCCGTCCTCCCGGGCATGGCGCCTCAGGCGGGGCCGGCCCTGAGGGGGGCCCTGCTCGGCGGGCAGATGGTGGCGAGGAGGATGAAACCTCCTTTTTTTTTCCCCTCCCCAACTCGTACAAGCACTGAGCTACTCGTATAAGCGTTATAAATATTTATTCGGTTGCGAATATAAACCCTCCGCCTTCGCTGGCCTGAAGCGCCCGGCGGTCCTCTTAGTTTCACGCCCTCACCTGGAGTTTCTCTTCGCAGTTTTAACCCAGTTGGGGAGAAACAGGCTTAGTTTGCCTGGTGGGAATTTCCTGCTAACGGCTTTTAGAGACCGATTCTATGATTCTGTGATGACTCCTTCCTTCTGGAGCAGTCCCAGGGCTGGCGATGGAAGTGCCCAGAGCAGCCCCACGTGTAGGGCCGGGAAAAGAGGTGGGAACAGCTGGAAGCACCAGTTTGGGAACTGGCCAGCAGCTTACTGGTTGTAAATGAACTGTGTTTTTAGCTGCCTTTTTTTTTCTCCCCTCTTTTTTTTTTTTTTTTTTGGTAATGGATAAAGAGTCAGTGGAGTGGAAGAAGTGGGTGGTATATTTTGGATAGTTTCTGAAGTGGAAGGAAAAGATCCATTCCCTTCAGATAAGCAGGGAAGTAGACTGATAAATTCTGTCACCAGGGAAGTTCATGTCTGTACATAAGGTGTTTTAAAGCAGGTTTTTGTAAACAGCGTAAATTGAGGGCGAATACATGTTTGCTTTAATAGTTGAAAGAGAAACTGTGACTATTCCGGATAAATCGGAGATTGAAGGAGACAGACATCAGAAGGGAATTGCAGCTCTTGAGATCTGGAGTGTAGAACTCTCTGAGTGAGTGATTTAGCCCAGCAAATGCCGTAGCAGTGGTCAGAGCAAAGGTTGTGGGTAGGCAGGCGGAGGGGAAGCGATCGGCAGCGCACAGGAGACCGCGATGGCAAAGATGGATCGCGGGGGGAAAGGAAGGGGGAAGGCAGGCGGGAGTTGGATTACCACATGTGAGCGTCCCACTGAAGTTTTCCTGTCAAGATGGATGATTTCAGTCTTGGTAACATCACATTGAAGAAAATTTTGATAGGGTCAAGTGCTGATGTGTGAGAGGCAGGTACCGAGGGAGTGCAAGGAGCGGTGACTGGAATTTTAAGTGTTCGTCTGAAAATGACTTACTAAAATGACATTTTGGGATTTTATGGTTATTTCAATTGTTCCCTCAATTGCTTCCTTTTAATTTACAGTAAACCCATGCTTTGTCATCCGCAAATCTCCCAGTTAACCAGGGATATAAAGGACAGGCTGGGGCATTTCCTTCTCTACACTGGGAGTAGTAACAACATCCTGCAGCTGATGCATCGCTTTGATCGGGTTTTCAGTTGCCAATCGGAAATTGATAAATAATATTAATGATCCCTGAGAAGGAACACGCTCAGCTTTGTCTTCTCAGAGTGCCTTATATATCTGTGCAGAGGGCTAGATACACTTGTGTACAGCTGAACGGTGTTTTAGGGAGAAATCAGTGTAATCAGCATAAAACCCATCACTAACACTGAGCTTTGAAATAACAAGGCAGCTGAAAAGAGCCAGTCACTGAAGGAGCAGTGCAGGAATGGTTCTTGCATGGTGGTTGTGTCCAAAGCACAAAAGGGGAAAGGCAGGAATTAGGGCAGGAGAAGAGAGGTCTAGTGCAGGGGAGACAGCAGGGTCCAGGCGTTTGTTGGTGGGTCAAGGAATGTAAGTGGCTCGAGGGAGCTGCGATCAGTGAAATGACAAAAAGTGGCTTTGCTCACCTGATACAGGCCTGTAGGATGTTTGATCACAAGGTGAGAAAGTAGAATCCGGAGTTTTTCAAGAGACCGTATCAGCTGAAGGAGGAGGTTTAAGTATGGAGGGTGTTGTATGACAAGGAAGGTTTGGCATGAGGGAAGGTGAAAGCATGTGAAGCTCCGTGTTAGGAACCAGCGAGGGGAAGGAATGGGACAAGAGCTGGTGGGAACAATCATTTTATCTGATGGACCTGCTGGGTTCAAGCCCAAACACCTTTTGCTTCCCCTGGCAGTGGGTATTCTGGGAATCTGGGGCTGCTCCCTCGTGCCTGCAGCCTGAATCAGACTCCCTATCTATATGATTGGTGATGGATTGTGCAGTAAATGGGTGCTGCCCTTATTGTCCTTTCTTTTTCCAGCACAGTTATTATTCCTAAGTAAGGCATTTAATCAAATGTGCATTTTTGGTAGTCCGAAAAATGCAAACACTTTATGGAAAGAAACGTAAGCATTAAGATTGGAAATAAAATATACTCGTATCTTTTAAAAGGTTTATCTTTACCCTTAAATATGCTGATTGGGCTTATTCTTTTTTTGCTTAGTCTTTGCAGGCTGTTAAAATCAGTTGCTTTTTTCCCATCTCAAGGAAATGCATCTTTGACACTTCTCATGACCTGAGTCACGATGCTGTCACGGAGCCAGAAAACATCCTCAACGGTCATGGGTAAAAGAGCAGAGCTGCTGAGGGTGTGTGGAGGGTGCAAGAGGGAGAGATTGCCATGGTTTGCTTCAGTTCCTATTCTGTGGGTGTTTCAGACAAGCCATCTATTATAATTACCCATGGATATTATTATCAAGTTCTCAAATGCAGTGGTTCTCAAGGCACTTTTTTTTCCCTTCCACATAACTTGGGATAAATCCTGTGTATTCGACCCGGATTGAATTCAGATGCTAAAATATCTGTGCTAATGGTTGCAGCTAGAGGGAAAATGAGGCAGAGATAAAAAGGTGGGGATAAAAAAATCACAGATCTGTTAATATGGAGTTTATCATCAATACAAAATTCAATTCTAATAAGCTCAGCCTTTGAGTAAGGAGCTACCTTTAAACTTTCCCTGTCTTCTCACCTGACACAGCTGCACACAGAGATGTCCTTCAGAAATTCCCAGATGTCTTAGAAATTCTGCAGTTTCTAAGACACGCTGATCAGTTTTTCTGTCCCGATACAAAAAAAATTAGGTTCATAAAGATCATTTTATTCTGTATCATTTGGAAGAGGAGTGTGAGACGCCCGAATTTCCCCAAGTTCACAACTCTGCAGCGTCTCGGAGTCATCCCTGAAAGGAGGCTTTGACTTCAGAGCTGTGCTGATATGAATTATGATGGATAGATGTGACAAGGGGCAGCAGCAGTAGTACATACTTGTTTTCTCAAGCGCTTCATCATTCACCAGCAGACAGTGTTAGCAAAATTCCCATGTGCAAGGAATCGGAGTAGCAGAGTCTCTCCACAGTGCCCGGAGGCTGCCTGTGCGATAACCTCATTAGTGCAGTGTTAGTCTGAACTCACAGAGTCCTGTCCTCAGAAGGGTTTGCAAACTCCAGCTCAGTGCTGTGGGAGCTGCAGCCACAGCCTGTGGCCCAGAGCGCCGGGGAGGGGAGGATGGCACTGCTCCTGCCTGTTTGCTTGGAAACACTCCCGAGCTACACCCATAGTAGTTACAAGACGCTGGTCTTGGAGTCTTTCCATCTGTGGAGAGTTGGAGGTGCAAGGTCTGGCTCAAAGAGGATGGCAAGGTGTGGACCTGGCCCTGCCTGTGCCTGGTGCTTCCTGGACATGACCCAGGAGCAGGAGGGCCAGTTTGGCCCTCTGGGCTGGGAACCACCACGTGGAAGAGCCCGGCTGAAGCGCTGCTGCCGCTGCCTGCGGAGCCAACAGCTGGCAAACCAGTTTCCTGGGGTTTATTTCGAGTTCTGCCCATAAACGGGCTGGAGATTTGCACCAACAGTATTTTTAGTTAAATAAGTCCAGAAAAATTATCTTTGTGCCAGATTTGTATGTGTGGTAGAGGGTTTGTTTTCTAAGGAGATGCTTCAAGACACCTTTGTTGTCTTTAGCACAGCAAAGTGGTGTCTGTACACAGTGAGGATGGGAAGCAGCAAGGGAAGAAGAAGCAGGTATTTGTGTCAGATTTTCAAGGAGTTATTTTTTGCACAAGGCAGTTGACACTGTGGATGTCTTCACAGCTGCTGTGAGAGGTGCCATGGGGCCCAGAACATGGTTGCTGTTCTGGCAGAGTGGTTTCCTCTCCTTTTTGATTTCTCTGGACTGTCAGTGTAATTTCTTTTCCATACAGGAAAGGAAGAAATACACAAGGAGGTAGGAAAAATGACCAGCTGTACTGTGCCATCAGTAGTTGTATAAGTAAATGACAGGTTCAAATCCCAGGTAGAGCTTGAGGTTGGAACTGTTCTTTCACAATCCATCTTTGGCCAGGTAGAGGTACAGGCAGCAAAGAGGTCATGGCAGTTCCTGTGCCCAGGACAAGAGGAGATCATTGAGCATCAGTGGGACACTCTGTAACTGGGGGGCAAAGTTTCTGATAGTAGAAGGAAAACTTCAGGAGGAGGAAGACACTGCTGAGAGGTCCTGTTCAGATCTGGAGTGGAGGAGGCTGATGAGCAGTCGGAAGAGCTGGAGTTCAAGGAGCTGGGGTGAGAGGGCAGAGGGCTCTGGCTCAGCAGGGCCTCAGACACTTGGGCTGGCGCTTGCACGTCTCGGCAGAGCACTCTGACTGTCACCATCACATGCCTTGCCTGGATGCAAACAGGGAGAGAGTTCTTCCTTAGGACAGTTGTGAGATTTGGTGCAGCTGCGTTTCCAAAGGTTTGATATCGAGAGGTTTGAAATGTTACACAAACAACTGGCTGCGTTGTTTTCTCCCATCCATTCCAGTGGAATGAGATTAGTGACAGGTTTTGGACTTGGACCACTTTAGCTGGGAGGAAAAGTTGCTCTGAGTAACTACATGAAGTGCATGTACATGCAGTAGCCAAGACATAATATTCCTCCTTTAATGGGCCTAATTGTACTGGAAATATTGAAGGTGAGGGTGTGAAATGAGTTTAAATTTGATAGGACACAATTGAAGGAAGTGGCAATGTGACTTGAATTGAGAGGCGATCGTTAACTAAAATAATGAGTTTCCTGACTTTTTCTAGGAAAGCATCTTAACATTTCACGAGCAAAGATAACACACGTTCGACTGGATAAAACAAACCATGAAAGCAAAAGCCCACTTTGGCAGCAGTCAGGGCTCGTGGTGCTGAGCGTGTTCCCTCGCAGGCTGTTGAGTTTTGCCTGTCAGGCTCTTCCCGAGGGCTCGGTGAGCCAGCATTGCTTCCGCTGGGCTCCCTCCTCGGGTCACAAGGCAGCGTTTCTCACCAGGGCGCTGCTGTTTCCTCTTCCGACTGTAGTAGATTACAGATTAGACTGGAACATGTCTGAGAAAAGGTCAGGAACGAGGGTGAAAGTCTTGGAGCTGGAGCTGGGAAGCTTTCCATTCTCATCCGGGAAACTTTTTTGTGTGGAATAAAAGGCAAAGCAAAATAAACCACCATGTCCATGACACTTCTGTTTTTCCTGCCTTTTTTTTTTTTTTTTTTCCTGCCTGCCTGTTAGAAAGGATTTTATTTCCCTTGCATTATATGATTAGGGAATGTTTAGCTGAGGAATCCTCAGTGTTACACTAAACAGAAATAATGGCCAAACACGGTTCTTTTTCCTGTAACTCGGCCTCCACATGATTGCATAGCCTGGAGTTACTGTTTTTATTTCCCAAATTATAGTTGTTTATATGTAGTGTTAATGTCAGTAGACTACGTGGTACCCTTTGAAATGGAGTCTGTTAAATACTGTAAGATATAAAAGCTAATCAAGTGGGGTTTGAATTTTAATGACACTGCATTACTAAGCTTTTTGTATTGGAGTAATGGAACAAAAATGGAAAAAATCAACACAGAAGCATTTTATTATAAGGCTGAGAGGTGCTTGATACCACTTTAGTTTTTCATGTAAAGTGTATAGAGAAACTAAAATCCTTCTGATCATTACTTTCCTACCAGAAAAAAAAAAATTGTCTGGGCCAAGTCCTCTTTGCTTTGCTTGCTGGCAGGGTGGAATTTCTTGACAGCAAAGAAAAGCAGCACTCAAACAGGGAGGCAGGTCATATATACATATATACAGATACAGTGGGGCTGCATCAAACTGGTTCTTTCAGGATCCCATAACTCTGCCCACACGGTGCTGATGCACAACGTGCTCCTCGGGGCTGCACTTGGATGTGGAATCGTGTCATTATAGTGGCAAAACTCAGGGTGGTTTTGCTCCTCTCTCCTCAGAGATGGGCTCTGACAGCAGTGCCCTCAAGTCCTCTGTTCAAACACTGACCAATTTGAAATCTGGCCTGAACTCATCAAGGCTCTGAGTTGATCAGAAGAGGACAAGTTACTGTATTAATTGCTTTCAGTCGATTGATTGCTTTTTGAACGGTGTTAGAGGCCTGCAAGTCTCACACATTTTCTGCTTGGAGTAGCTTTCCTTTCTTATCCAAAAATACAGTTAGAAAACTTAGAGTGGTTTGATCAAATGTTTGAAGAGCAGCTTATGGGTTTGACACATATAAATAAAATAATGATAAATAGAATTGTGGCTGTTGATAAACGAGCACTGCAATGGTGAAGGTGTGTGGAGAGCTGAGGGTGACTCTTCCCAGAGAGGCCGTGGTGAGGAGGGAGGAGATGCCTGTCCAGCCATACCTGGGAGCTGCTCCTGATGGCTTTTCCACAGATGTCCAGCTCTGTCAAAAACCACTAAATCTTGTGAAGTTTATTTTCCTTATAGCATCTGTGTTTTATAATGGCGCTTTTAATTTGTTGTTTCTCTGCCTGCTGGGATTTCTTTTGTCCGGCCCTTTCAGGCCTCCCTGTTTTCCTCGGTGGAAGTGAGTCTGTCAGTGATGGCTGGTCTGGGAATACAGCCCGGCCCGGCGGCCGCTCCCTCCCTCTGACAACAAAGCACATTGTTGTTTGCTCTCTTCACTTTTATCCTCAGCTTAATGCGTTCTGCCTTTGGTTGTCCGTGGAATGAAATGTCTGGAAAAGCGTGGCTCAGGTTTTGGGGGGATGAGATGAGATGGGGGTGGGTTTGGAGGCTCTCAGCAAACAGGTACAAAGGCAGAACCCACTGGTTTTCCATGTCTCTGTAGGTATGGAAGTTCATCCAGTGTGTAAGGCTGGTTTTCCATGTCTCTGTAGGTATGGAAGTGCATCCAGTGTGTAAAGCTGCACTTGGAAATAAACTTCAGTCAGACTCCAGAGCCACGGCATCCCTGGCTTTTTGGAAGTCCCTTAGTAAAATTAGTAAGAGATTTACCAGCAGCTTAAATTGAGACATAAGCCTGTTTTTCTTTTATTTCTCTCCAGTGGAGATCTGAAAGGCTGAATTAGGATTAACCAGAGGAATTTTTTGTTGTGGGTTTAGCAGGAATTCATACCTTGAGTGGAAATAATGCGAGTCCTGAGCTGTGGCCCGGGCTGGAGAGGGAGTGCAGGCACATGGGAAAATAAAGCTGAGCCTAAACTGGCTTTAATGCATTCCGTGCACAGCTCTTGAACTCTGATCCAAACAACTCTTCCCTGGCAGCCCCTGGAACGACAAATACTTGACCCAAGGGACTTGCCTTGCACGGGGTCCTGAGGGCTGTTGAGCTCAGCTCCGGGTGAGTACCGAGGGAAAGAGCCCCCTCCCTCGGGATGCTCCCCTGGAAACCTTCAGAGTGACCCTTGGGAGGACGTGTTTGCCATGGCATTGGGAGGGTGGCCATTGATCCCCCTGAATTTCTCTAAATTCAGCAGGAAGTGTCCCTGGGCAGGCAGTAGGATGTGATCTGTGTGCAGCTGTCAGTGCACAACCGAGTTACCCCTCACAGCTGAGTGCGCTGTGCACGTGTCCTGAGGTAACTGGAGTTCAGGGTTCTGCATGAAAAATATTGGATATTTCGAGCAGACTTAAACTTTGGCTTATTTGTTGCCCGTCCTTTGACAGTGAATCAACAACTGCTCGAGCTGTAGAAATAATGTTGATGCTTGACTGCATTCTTTGTGCTCTTTTGGCCTGATCCAGCAGCCCTGTGCACACACAACTCCTGTTTACTGCAGGAGTTTCCTACTTGGACAGGCTGGAGGAATGGAAGGGGAATTTTTCCAATTTCTGGAGGGCTACAGCAGCACACCAGAAAATTATGGGGTTTTCTTTAACCTTAATGGTCCACACCATCTTAATGTTACTGTATTTAGATTCTGAAGAACAACTTTACTGTCAGAAATAATCTCTCTCCTTTCTGCAGCGTTCCAACTTGGAATTTTTTACTTCTATCACTTTTAATTACATTTTTTCGCAGTTAAGCAACTGAATGTTGCTGCAGAAAATACAGGCTGGCAGGCAATGGTTGTTGTGACATATGTTTGGTAGTTACAGCTCTTTCATTTGTCACAGCTGAATTTTTTTCTCGTGGTTGGGCTGTGCATTATGAGCTCTGCTTTAGTTAATTTTTTATTGAGGTTTGTATACATCAGATTAAGCTGTACTTCTAAATATATATTTACAAATTAAATGCTGAACGTTTTTTGGTTTTTGTTTTTTTTTTTGGAAAGAGGAATCATCTTAGATTTTGGTCCTATTCAGCATCTCTTTTATACCTTTTCATTCTCTCTTAATAGCTTAGTGCTTTTTTCCCTTTACTCTGTGTTTTCTTATGTGTGAGGCTGAGAACTGCAGGATGTTATAACTACAATTAATAAAAAGCTCTGAGGGAGTGACTTAATCCTGCAGTTTTCTGAGTATCCCTGACTGCCTTGGGATTCCTCAACTTGCTTGGAAGTAAAGCAGCTCATCCTTGTGTTGGAAGGACATCTGTAAATTCCTCCTTCCTCTGCATGCAAATATTCCATCGAATCAGCTGATGGTTTTGCATGTGGAAAACCACATGGAAGTTGGGAGTGGGTCATTAAATGTGCCTTGAGAGGGGACAGGGGCTGTTACCACAGCCTTTGGGTCAGGAGTTCCTAGTTAATCATTATATTCCAAACAAGTAAAAGAAAACAGATTACAGGCAGATTTGGAGCCCCCTCTGCAGATACTGGGGGTGTTTGCTGTGCAAATGTGGATCAAGGGGAAGATGGGAGAGGGAAACACTCTCAGAGAGGCCTTGGCTGCATGAACAGTAACTAATTAGACAGTAATGCACAAAACTATTCATGGGCCTTTCTGCAAGAACCAAGACTGTATTATTAAGCTAATCTTAAAAAAATTAATTGCATCTCAGTCTTAATTTAAAACTGAGCCGGGCTGGGGTTTTTTTGGTTTTGTTTTGTTTTTTTTTTTCCCTTTTCTTTTTATTCCAAGTTGGTGCAGGAAAATTGCTATTAATGAAATCTGCTCTCTGGGACTTCAATGGGCTCGTTCTTCATTAAAGCCTCGCCATGTCTCTTAAAACGTATTGAGCGAGCGGAGACTCCCACAAAATCCACTCTGTAATTTCAGCATTTCTCTTATTGTGCCAGCCTGACATGCAGAGCTCTGGGGACTTTGCAGAAAACCCCCAATAAAACCCCCTAAGCTCACAGTTATATAGTATTAAAAGAAGGGTGAAGGAAGCCTTGAGTGTCTTTAGGATGATGAGACATTCATTAAGATTTTTCCGCCTTCCTTTTCCTATTTTCAATCCATCTGAAGGACCATTAAAGCTTTTCAGGCAGCTTCCTGTGAGAAACCCTTTGCTGTGCTGTTTTTCTTCCTTGAAAAAAGGTGGCTGCTCTTGAGGCAGATTGTATGGATTTGGCCTGGGATTTGTATAATATCTGTGTAGAATGCAGCAGTTGTTTAGGAACCTAATTCCCAATATGGCTCCCTTTTGATTAAGAACAAAGCCAGCGTTTCACAGCATTACAGGAACACAGAAAAACAAGTTAATGATCTAAACCTTTTAATTCATGGTTGCTTGTCTATTTAAAGTACTTTTGATTCTGCTATAAACAGACTGGCCCCTTTTTTTGTTTAACTTCTTTCTTTGGTTTCTTCGCATTTCTTTCTTTACTGTCCATGAAATTTGGAGCTCGTTTCCTTTTCCAACTGAAGAATGAAAGGTTGTGACTACAGAGTGATACAGGGAGTAAGAAAAGCGTATCCAGACTGGGCTTCCATCCAGCACAGACCTCTTTGAAACAAGCTAAATTTAGGCTTCTCGGGGGTTTTCTGCTTGTGTTTTTTCCCTTTCCTTTTTTTTTTTTTAATTTTTTTTCAATACCTATGTTTCATTTTCTCCTTTCTGAACAAAGATGAAGTTTATGACTTTTTTGACACTTTCTTGATTTTTACATGTAGTTTGGCCTGGGTTTATTTTATATAGTTACTTGAGATTTTCTTCCAGCCTTAGTTCTGCAGATGATTATTCTCTGTGTCTTTATCCACTGGGACAACAAAAGCGACCTTTTCAGGACTTCCAATTACCAACACTGTATGTGGTACTTTAGGAAAATAATTCCCTTCCAGATATTCTTTTCTTTTTAAATAGAGAGTTGGAATCCAGAGCTCGTTCTTCAAATCGAACTCAAATACTTTTTGGTGAACAAAACTGTCAGGGCAGCAGCAGCAGCAGCAGGAATAATTTCCCTTCCATGGAAGGAAATCCTTGCTTATCCCCCTGTATAAAATTAGTATTTGCTGCTTCCATTGCCATTTATTTTTTATCTGAAGATGAATTTTTTCAGATTTTTTTTTTTTAATTGCGACGGGAGATCATTTTTTTGGTTTATTTTTTGAGGGCTTTTTTTTTAAAAAAAATCTTATTTCGGTCCGATGTAGAAATGCCAAATGAAGATAAAAATCCCAATAATGTGTCTTCTCACACCTCTGTTCCCATGAAGGTAAATTGAACAGCCAAGACACTTACAACAACTTCACAAACAACAATCCTGGGAACCCTCGGCTGCTGCCTCTTCCAAGCCTGACCGTGGTGTTGCCTCTTGCTCAGATCAAGCAGCCAATGACGTTGGGGACCATCACCAAACGCACAGGGTGAGTGCACAAACCTTCCTTAACCTTCTTAGTTATCACTCAGGGGCAAAGAATTTGGGTTACTGGTGATAATTAGTTTTATTCCTTACTTTAATTCCAGTGTACGGAATTTGCTTGGCAGCAGAAGGGGTCGGGGGGGGGAAGAGGAGACAAGAAAACCAGCATCAGAGGAGTGAATTAAACCTGCAAAGAAATCTCTGTAAATTCAGGAATATTCATTTGGGTGGCTCAGGAGAAGTTTTCACACCAGGAATGGGAATGAAACATAAGCAGAGCTGTATTCAATCAGAATAAAATATGGGTTTACTTTTTTTTTTGGAAAAGTTTGTTTGGATTTCCAACCTTTTCAAGCAGAATTGATTTTTTTGACTACCAGAGCTGCAAAGACAGTAAAGGCAGGTTGAGCAGAAAGGCAGAACTTAATCCTGCTGTTTTCCTTGACCTTATTTTTCCTCTGAAGTGACTGTGCTGGACTGTGTAACTCACGTGTGGACTCCAGAGCCAGCTGCACTTTGCTACTTCTCACTGGGCCAGGATAAAGCATTTCAGGATATTTGTTGGGAAAAACTCCTCTAAATATACATACAATTACTAGGAAGATTTTTGTGAGCTTCATAAGCTATAACAATATTAAGTTAATTCACACTGTTCAACAGTTGATACTTCTGCTAAACTTCAAATCTCTTATTACAATTAACACAGAAAGCTACTGGGTGATGAGTATATTTTTTTCCCTCTTAATTTTTAGTGCTTCGAATCCCTGAATATTTTCTAATTAAAAGTCTGATTCATCCATTAATTTACAGAGGGTTTTTACATTTTTAAGGAAAATAGATCGAGCATGGCATGTTGTTGGACAAAACAACAGCTTCCTACAGCTTCCTAACATTTTCCTGCTTTTTGCCCAGTGCAGGCACTGCCTTCCTTTGCCTCAGTGCTTTCTTGCTCAAACTCTGCTCGTGAGGGGAATTTTTACCTTGTGTTTCGTGAACTGGGAATTGTTTTTCAGGATATTCCCCCTCTCCCTGAGTAATTCCCACATTCTGTGCTTCAGCATCCAGGCCATCCTGTAAGATCTGTGTTGGTTGGTGCACTGAGTGGTGCCTGGTGACCCTCAGAAGCTTGATCTGTGTGCACATAAATGTGTATCCACACACGTGTCTGTCCAACAATCCTGCTCTTACCCATGGAAACTGGAATTTCATGGAGCCAGATCGTGAGCTCTGAACACACAGTTGCCCTCAGCACAGAGGAATCCCTGAACTTCACAGAGAATTGGAAATGGAACTTAGGAAACAGTAAAGAAGCAGTCTGAGGGTCGTGTTGGGGTTTAGCTTCCTCCACACACACATTTCAGCTGCTTATTTGTGCCTTTTTTTTTTTCCTGCTTGCAGTTTAAACACAGGTGAGGGGAAAAAAAGGTTGTGCTGCTGGTCAGGTGAATCTGGAAATGGGGAGGAGGCCAGGAAGGGAGGTGGGATGAGGGGGAGGTTGGTGTGCAAGGAGACGAGCAGGAAGTCACAGCTCCTCAAAGAGGGGAAATAATGAAAATGTGGCTTGAAGAGTATGGTCAGTGAAGGACAGAAATAGAAATCTGGGCTCCTGGAACTGGGATAGACACTTAGAACCAGATGGGACAAGGCAGAGAGAGGAATTAAAAATCCACCTGATGGCCTGCC
Source organism: Manacus vitellinus (assembly GCF_001715985.3). Lineage (NCBI taxonomy): Eukaryota > Metazoa > Chordata > Aves > Passeriformes > Pipridae > Manacus > Manacus vitellinus. The sequence continues at coordinate 2,291,605 of NW_021940796.1, forward strand.
AGAGGAGGTAGGGGACAGGAGTGCTGGGGAGGAGCAGGATTTGGGAAAAAACACTTGGTTTGCAATAATAATTCATACAAAACCCATTACAAAGGCTGTTTCCTGAATGCTTGATGATACCAGCAAACCTTTCTAAAATTATTGCATGTGTAGTAAGTCTGCATTACTTTATGGAATATTTCATTCTTGAATATCTTAAACATATTCAGAGTGTTCATATTCATGGTTTTCCCATAAATGATACTATTCACCGACTGTCTCTGCCCCATTCTGTGCGATTTTAAAAGCTAATTAAATTTAAAATGCTCAGTGAGGCTTATGCAAGGGGGGAAGACAACAGTCCTGGGAAATACCCTGCTGTGTAAGTAGAGTTTTGGTGGATGAGGATCATAATTTTCCGCCCGGCCCAGGTCGCCGTGTCACACTGAGCCGAGGGCTCCCTTCATTTGTTCTGCATCCAAAACATCTGATGAAAGCACAGCGAATTAACATGAAAAGCTGCATTTATAAAACACATTTAAGAGGAATGCCTCACATCCCAGAAGCCTGACATGCCTAAAATGACCAAATTGAGACAGCAGCCTTAACTTAAACCTCCAGGGGGCAAAGCGTGTGTTTAACATATTTAACATCTGCCCTCGTATTTCTGCAAACACGTCGCACTGCGGGGCTGTGCAGTGTGAGCTTTCGACAGGACAGGGACCATCTGCCTCACTGGAGGAGAGGAGGAGGCTGCATTACTGCAAATGGCAAAGGACAGATGTATTTACACCTACATGGGCAGCACCTCTGAGCAGCGCTCCGAGGAAACAAGGCTCTTCCTTGGGAGCAGCTGCTTCACCTTGCGACTGCGCAGCGATCAGAGGGGGAGAGGAGCTCAGAGCCAGTTGGCTTTTACACTCTCTGTTCACTGCTCTTCTGCTGTTGTACCCTTAAAAATTAAAAAAATTTCATCTGTTGCAGCACAGCTCTAAAAGTCAAAATCGGGCTTGAAATGCTGTAAAATTAAAAGTCTGGATTGACCTTCCTTTTAACGTACAAAAAGCTTCTTTAGTTCTGAACGTCTTCAGGGAGTCTTGGAGGTTTTGTTAACCCAAAAGTCAGGGTGGGTTTTGTTCTGCTGGTATCCAAGACAAGCAAAATATTTTCCAGGTACTGAAAGGACTGATCAGTGCCCTTAATACCATGTGTCTGGAGCAGAGCTGCAGAGCATGTCACGGTGCTTGACAGGTGGAATGGCAGTAAATTTTTCACAAGTGTTCCCCTGTAGCCCCGTGGGAGTGAAGGAGGGAGTCTGGAATTGTGTCATGACTGTGCTGTTCATCCCAGGTGCTTTTTTTGTGCCGTGCAATCATGTAGATGTTTGGGACGTGTCCTGATCAGTCACTGCTGTGAACAAACCCTCTGTTCTGGGCAGGAAGTGTCTGGGAGCGTCACCTCCTGTGCTACCATCGCTGGCCTTTCCTTCTCCCCTGCTTCTCTCCTTGCTTTTTCAAGTCTCTCACTGTAATTTCCTCACCTCCATCAAGCACTTCATCTCTGTCCCTACATTTTGCCATCCCATTGCCTGGCTTTCCTGCAGTTTGTGCTGTCAGCACATCCTGAAGGAGCAGAGAGGCTTTCCCAAAGGGGCTCTAACACTAATGAGTGAGGAAGCATCTGATGTTTTAAAGATCAGGGGGATGCAGGACAGCACAAGAGCTGGATGTAATAAGTTTTTATATATCCATGCCTCAGTTTCCCTCTCAAACTTTTAATAGTGATGCTGAATTCCTTGTTGGGGCTGGTGAATGGGTTAATTCATTGCTCATTTACAAAGAGCTTATAGATTTGAGAGGGGCAGAGCTGGATGATCCATCTCGGTGTCTATAAAAGGCAGTGAATCAGAACATTCTAGAAGACAGCTTTGTGCTTTGCAGGAGCTTTATAAGCGTTCCTTGTGTTTGTGGGATGAGTTGCAGTTTGTTTCCAGTTGGTAAGAATGTGGGGACATGGAAAAAGGGAAAGAAAAGATACAATAATTGCCCCGAAAGAAAAACTCTTGTCCAAGTTGGCTCCTCTGACAGCAGTATTTGTTTTAAGTTCCTCCAGGGACATGGTCATTATATTTGGATCATACTTCACTCTCCAGTTCATCCTTGCTGGAGTGAACAGCAGGATGGAACCTGCATTAGTTGGGCCTTGTCAAAACAGAGGCATCCAGTGTTTCCTCCAGGAAAGGGAGAAACCTTGCCTTTATCCAGCCAGGAGATTCAGACAGTGTGTTTTTAAACATGAAACTCTATCCCCTCTATCTTAACTCATCCCTCATTCCACTCCCAGTGAGGAAGGGGGAAATAGGTAAAGTGTGTGGTGCAATTTTACCATTCTAATATTTATGCACAGCAAATCCCTGGTGTTTGGTTCATTTTGTGCCAGAGAGCTTCCTTTGTCCCAGGTTCTGCTGGCTGAAGCAAACAAAAACAAGGAGTGCAAAGTCATGGGGTCACGATACAATTAAGTAGGAAAAAGTAGCTGAAAAGGTCAATTAAAAAGTTAAAAGTAAAGCCCAAGAATTCAGCACAATTGTCTGAAGCTGGACCCATTTCTCAAGCGTGTTTTGTGTCACCTTTAGCTTCTGCAATACATTCTGGGAATAAAGCAAGCGCTGTAATGATTTGTAATTGATATGAAATACAGTTCCTTGCACTAAATTTTGCTCAGATCTCACTGTTTATGAAAAGCTTCCTGACATGGCAACATATCCCAGCGAGGGTCAGAATAAATGGCTGTTGCACATTTAAAAGCTTAAATAGCTTTTATCAAACGTTACAACGCGAAATCAAAGCGTTTCGGTTTTCAGTTCGCCAAAACTCAGAATGAGGTAAGGCACTGGGAAAACTCTGTCAGAATTTTGAATCCTAATCATCTTCCTTCCCTGATTTCCCTCTGGAATTTCTCAGTAGCCACGAGGAAGGGGCAGCTCGGTGAGTTTGTGCCTCTCTGGCTGTCACCGAGCGCGGCCATCTGGTGCTGTCTCTTCAAGGTTGGGTTCTCCTCTAATTTGTGGGCTCTCCCTCTCGCTCTCAATTAGCATTCCATCCATATTATGGGAAGGAAAGAGTGGAAAACAATCCCTTATATAAATATCATGGGGGGGAAATAATGGTTGTCTTTAAAGGAATCAGGTCTCATGAGCAGAAAGGAAACGCTGAGTTGTTTTCCTCGCACTTAAAGCTTTTTCCTGAGGCTCTGCTGTGGTCTTTGCAAGTGTAATTGCATTTTGTTCGTGATACAAGATTTTCTATCCAAAACCAACCAAACAAAACCTTCAGTTGAAGCCTGTGTCCACCTGGGTCAATTTGTAATTAAAATAAGGAGAATTTGTTCATTTGCAAGTATAATCAGCTCAACGTAGTATGTTGTGGAGAAAGTAAAAGCCTGTGTTATCTTCTGAAATGTTCTAATGGGCTCAGCTAAGTGTCATTTGCTTGATGTTTGCAGACAGAGCCACTGAGGCAGAGAAGAAAAAAAAAAATAGTTGCCAAAAAACCATCCGTGATCATAATTTAGAAATTTAACTCTGAGCTCCCAGGCAGATCCCACCACTCTGCAGTGACCCTTCAGATTTACACACAAGCTGCATTCTGTGTTTTAAATTGTGTTGGCTGTGGGTCTTGCAGGAGATTTAGCTTTCAGTTAAATATTTAAGCAGTGCAATAGTGCTGGGCTCATCTTTTGTTGAGCCGTTAGAGCGGCCTTTGACTCGGGCTGAGTGTTGGCTTCGGAGGAGATCACACAGTTCAGACAATTCAAGTGGGTTTTCTCCCTGTTCAAAGATGATATATTAGGTCTAGAAGGGTGGTTGGTTCTACCAGATGAGCTCTGTCCCCCAAAATGTTGACTAAACATCTATTAGATACAAAAAGCTAAAGACCAGTCCCTTACACAGAGCTCAGAAGCTCTTCATTATGTTTTTGCCTATAGTACTAATTAAAAATAGTGGGTTTTTCTGCAATATTCTATTCTTTATTGGGTTTTTACATCTTTACATGTTGAGGGATGTGTGTTTTAGGTCTGTACCTCCACCTAAATGTTTTTTTGGGAGGATGCCTTCATTCATTGATGTTGTGCTCGTGTCAGATTTAGTTCACCGAATCTTTTTTTATCAGGCTGGTATCCTTTTAACTGTGTAGGCCCATGGCTGAGTGCTTTAGTGCTGCACCTTTTCTGGGAGTTCATTGCCTGAAAATATTCCACCTGTTTCAACTGGCCAGGATTTATGGCTGAGTCAGGGTGTAAAAAGGAAAACGAGCCATTGGCATTTACAAAATCAATTAATCAGTGATTTTGTGGCTGATGTCACAGCCCAAATGAGAATCAGAGAAGCCTTGAGCATGTGAGTAGCTCCAAATTTGCCTCCTGCTCCTCCTTTTCAGATTTTATGCAAATGTCAGTGTGGCAATGGCTTTCTAAAGGGAGATACCCGTTGAAAATGCCCTCGGATTCATGGGGGTGATGCCACTTTAAAAACCATCCACTGTGCAAAATACCTGAACAAAAATGACAATAAAACCACAGTGTAGATAAATGGTTGGGGTGGCCAAAAGCACTCAGCTTTGTGTCTGGTGATTTGAACATCAGATACCTCTGAACCAAGTCAGGGTTCTCCCTCCTGCATCTGTGCAAGCTTTGATGTGGGGGCAGAAGGTTTGCTGGGTCACAGAGTTGCTAAAGATCTTGAATTTAAGGTGTATTTCTGTCCTGGCAAAAGGCTGGAGTGATTTCCCCTAAAAGGGGGCTGTAGGCTTTTTAATTTTGGATTCATTGTGCTCGTACCTGTCGTTGTTTTTACTCAGGACTTGCCTCCTCCCAGTAAATTTGTAAAACCGCCTCACTCGACCTTCAGCGTTTCTCGGAAAACACCCCCAGATTTGTTGGGTTTGGTGCTAATTTTCCTGTCACTTTTGGCTTTAATATCTGCCACTGCCTCAGATGTGTGAGCAGGTCTGAGGAAGGAGCCCTAAGCTGAGTCTAACCCGAGCTGTAACCCCGAGCCCAGCTTGCACGGATGCATTCCCCGTGTCCCAGCATGAGGAGCCTCCCCGGGGGGTTGTGCTGGGTGGGAGCTCAGGGTGCTGCTTCCAGGACAGGGCATCAGGAAGGGTTCCACAAGCTATTCTGGGGACTTTCTGAGTAAATCTTAATGGCATGATGTACAGTGGACTTGTTGGGAATGGAGTTTTCATCTAATTTCTGTGCATTTTTCCCCTTTCCGTGAAGACCTTACCTGTTTGGAGCAGGATGTTTTTCCATAAAAGCTCCCTGGTGAGTTCCCAGTTCCAACCCAGCATGCCTATAAATCCATTTGCTGTCCTGGCTGAAAATAACTCTGTGCTTAGACTTTTTAATTTTGGATTAATTTCCTTGTTTACCTGCATGGCTGATCCATAGGTTTCCACCCCCATAATTTCACTTTCAAACCATGAGATGTGTGTTCCCCACCGAGCATTGCAAAGAAATGCATTCACCTTCTTGATTTCTTTTTTACCTTTGAGAGTGCATTTAATTTTTAAGTAGCAGGGAAGTTGAAAAAATAAATTATTTCTAAGTGGGCAGAAATTACTGCAATGTCTTTCCAAACAAGGCTCTTTTTTTTTTTTTAATTCTATATTGCTTCCTTTATTATTGGAGCACTAAGTTGCTTACAGACAGAAAACATCGATGATGACCTCTGGAAAATAAGCCAGATTAGCAGTGAGTAGGCAGTAAAGTACTGCAGGGAGAGAGAGGTGCAGCAAATAAAATGGGCACTGGAAAAAGAAAAGCTGATTTCACTTGAGAAAAAAAAACCCCCACGGAATGATTTGGGTTGGAAGGGACCTTCGGGATCATCTCGTTCCAACCCCCTGCCATGGGAAACAGTTCTGTTAAAATCAGGATATTTGAAATAATGAGGGGGTTTGGGTTTAATATGAAAAATTGCAGCAGGTTGTAAGAATAAAGACAGGAGAAGAAGCAAGTTTTAACAAGTGTTTTGGGTTTGGAGCTTGGTTCAGTGTTTGAGCAGTGCTACATCACCTCCATTTCCTAATGGGATGAGGGTCAGGCGGTCCAAGTTTTGGGCAGCAAGAACTGGGGAAGTGGGAATATCTTAGAAAATCTAAAAACTTTCAGCTTGGAGGTTTTTGGGCTTTGGTTCTTTTGGGGTTGGGGGTTTTCTGCCTGTTTTTAATTTAGCTCAAGATGCTGCTGAGCTGTTCCTGTCAGTGTCTGTTAGAATATTTGTCCATGGCTCCTGGTTTTGCTGCTAGAAGTTGGTTCCATGTTCATCACCCCTTGTGTCTGTGCCAAAATATTATGTCCAGCAGAAAGAATTTCTTCAGAGCTTTGTTGGGACACAAACCTCTCTAGGGAAAGGCTGAGGACAGTTGTGGGGTTTATGGGAGCTGACCCAGGAGAAGCAAAGGAAAGAAGGGGACTTTGCCTTAACCCTGGAGAATTTCTGATTACTGAAGCATCTCCCTAAACCCCATTTCCAAATGCAGATTATGACACAGCTCAGAATTTTGCCTGATGGGGCTCCAAGAGCACCAGAGGCTCTGGAAGAAGAGTTTTGGCAGAGGATTGTGGCAGTCACCCCCTGCACAAATTTATCAGCCAGAAATGAGTTGAGATGGAGGCAAGATTAAAAGGCTGAGATTAAAGGGGGGGAAATATATGAAATAGGCTCAAAAATTGTTGCCTCTCTTTCCCAAGACTTTTTTTGTGGTTTGTTTAATGCCAGTGCAAGCTCAGAAATATGGTCCTTGCTAAGTCTGCAGAGAAATTAAGGATAAAAAACACGCTTTGGGTGGGGGAAGAAATCATGTTGTTTCCATTAAGGTCTTAATGAGACCTAAAATTCTGTAAACAAAACGAGTGGAGGTTTGACAGGGAAGAGCCTGGTGAATAAAGGAGCCCACCATTCCTTTTCCCTGCTTTTCCTTGCTTTGGTCGTGATGTGACAACTGGAAACGTGGCTTTGGTTTCCTTGGTTTAGGCACAAGGATAAACTAATTAAAATTTATGTACTTGGAGGGGGATTTTTTTTTTTTTTGGTAATTTTATGTGCAATTGTGAATTTCACCCAGGATTTTTCTCCTGATACTTTTTTTGCTACTTTTGTAGTTGAGATAAAGCTTTTCCCTTCAGCAGTGTTTTGGTGGGTTTAGTGTGGAATTGTGGATAAATGCTTTTATGACTCTCACATGTTTGTTGGAAATATAAAATCAAAGTGATTCTCAGTCTTTGCAGCCTCTTACTATTGATTAATAATATTTGAATTTATAAGGCAGTTCATTCATATCATACATTTGCAATTCATTTATTGTTTAAAACTCATGTCGCTGGTTTGACTGTGAACTTAAAGGTACATTTAGGAACCAGAAGACTTTTGTGAGACATAAAGCTCTTTGAGGAACCCCAGTTGTGAACTGCACAGCCTTCTGGCTTTCAAAATATTTTACTAATGTTAATTCATATAAATAAAACAGAACAGAAAGTGCAAACTAGTTAAAATATTTTAACTATTTAGCATTTTTATAGAGAGCTAACACAGTACATTCCCAGAGATTAGGGCAGAGTTTGGTGTGTTACAAAGTCAACAAGTGGTGGCACTGAATAGTTTCCATAGGTCTTAATCTGTTCTTGTTGTGTTGGCAACATGAAAGAACTTCCACGCTGTGCTGGGTCCCTTCACTGCTTTTTAAGCTCTGACCAAGTGATGTCTTAATTTTCCTCTTTAGTTCCCTCCCATCTCTCTTTGTGCCATTCCAGCAGAAAATGCCCGTGGATGTTTTTTCCTGGACGTGTCTGTGTCTCCATCTCGGTGCTTCTGCATTTAGAATGGAAATAACCCTCCAGAGTTGTGTTAGAAAAATTAATAACAGCCCAGATTTCCCCAGATCCTGTGATATTGAGCCAGGTTTTGGCATTAACTTGACTTTTGGAGGTGACTTTGACTGTAGCAGGGGCAGGTGATGTGACATGGTCTGCAGTGGAGACACAGCTCTTATTAAATTTACAGCAGAGCAAGAGCTAAAAGGACAAGATTTCAAAGGTGTTTTTATTACTGTTGTATTTGTGATAGAGTTTTCTGCAGAGATACAACTGGGATAAAACTGCTGCTGTGTCTCATTGAATTCCAGGTGTAGCTGCACAGTTGAGTGGAACCAGACAGGAAAAAGTAAACTGCTTTTTCATTCTTCTGATGTCTTACATGTAGTGCTGCTGTTTCTAATGTTTGAAAGAAATGAAGATTGAAATTATAATGGGGGATGTTTTGGTCCCATTTGCTTCGCTGTCCTGGTTTTAGTGTTGATTCCCAACACCCTGAGCTTCTTCCTGCCTCCCTTTTCAGGAAAAACCTCTGGCACAACATTTTGGAAGTTCCTATATTGTGAAGATTCTTTTAAAATTAACTGTTTTTTAAAAGTGAGGGCAAATGTGCCTTTATTTCAGATCTTGGAATAATTTATGAAGTGCTGACAAGCCAAGAGCAGGAGTTCAGAGCAGAAACAAGTCATTCAGCACCCACCTTCCACATGATTGTTTTGTTATCATTTATAAAGCTGAGAGGGTGTTTGCATCTGCAGAACAACGAGGATTTATAGTTTCCAAGCTGTTAAAATATCACAATGACACGAAAATGTATTTTGCTAATGGCTGAGGATAACTGGGCTTTGGAGCTTTGCTGAAGGGATGAAACTGGAGCTGGAATGTGTTGATGAAAACTCAGGGATGGAGGAAAATGGGAGTAAAATTAAAAATCCCTCAGTTGCAAGAGGTTTCAGAAGAGACTTGTTGACATCTCAGCAGTATTTTCAGAGCTCTGTCCAAACCAATAGATGCACTGGGGGTGTTTGGGTTTTTTTGTTTGTTTGTTTGCTTTGTTTTCCAGCAGGGCTGAGTTTAACCACAGGAGTAATCTGTGTTTTACAAGTTCTGCTCTCTCTGCCTACAAAACATCCTCCTCCGAGGGAAAATGTTCTGGCACTGAAACCAACACTCAAGTGCCTGCCTTGAAAGATGTACATCTCAGAGACAAGGTGGAAATAGAACCCAGCTTGGACCATTTCCTCTAAGGGTGTTTGTGACTGGATTTGGTTGGACACAAGAGTGTGGAGAACCCAATAAAAATGTATTGTCATAGTCCCAGGTTCACTTCTGCTTCAGGGCCTGAAGGAATGGAGATCAGTTCTGTCTCTGCTGAAGTTTGCTCCAGTTTGTAGCTGAGAGTAGCATTTACTTCCACATTTTTTTTTCCCATTTTGAATTATTTTATGAACCTCTGACAGTTATTTTAATGATTTAAACAATAATTTCATAAATCCATCAGGTTGTGTTGAGTAAAAATTGAGAATATTGAGAATATTAGGAGAGTGTAGTGTCAAGAGTTTCTAAGACTGAGTGTGGCTGAGTCAGACCTGTGCTCGTGGTGTGCCTTGTATTGACTGATGGGTGACACTGTCCTTCTGAACAACCTTCTTCCCTACTAAAAACAATCATTTACTGAAATGTAGACCAGTAACAAGACTCTAATTAGTGGATGCATTTCTATTTTAATTTCTGAAGGAATTTTAGTGTGGGAACACTTGAAAGGCAAGAGCTAAAATAGTTCTCAACATACAATTTGCTTAAAAATACTGTTTGTGTGACAGATGATTATTTCAAAGTGAAAGAAATCTATTCTTGTTTTATTATGACCAGCTAATAAAACACTTATTAGTTAACACACTATCAATTTAAATATCCTAATATAGATTGTGCTGTGCCACTGCAAGCAAGGGAATAAATATATTTAGAATCAGGAACTTTTTGGAACAGAGTTTCTGACCCAGCCATGTGTAGCTGGAGGTTTAACAGTTGGATATTAAGTGCTTTGTGGTGGTTCAATAGCAGAGTTACTGACTATAAATTGCAATTGCTCTTTTGGGACATTCCAGCTTCTCCCACTTGTAGAGCTTCAGGTCTGATCCGAGTCCATGGAAGTTTGTCTGAATTTTTCCATGGACACAGATCAATGTGATGGAATTCCTTTGGAAAGAGCTTTTTTTGTTTTAATTTCTAACTGATACATAGGCTTGCTATGTGAGTGATTTATTAGTATGTGTGGTATTTTAGTATAAATTAACTACAATTATACAACATTTAAATTGTTTTCTGCCACTTCAGAGTATTTTTCTGCTGCTTAATTGCATTGTAACACTTGCAGTGATTTGTCTGCACACATTTATGTGCACACTCAGAACCATTCTCTGAAGATCATTGCTTAAAAATTGAAGATTGTTCCTCAAAACCGAGCAGGTTAATGTGGTGTAATCACAGGCTGAAATAGAGTGGAACAAGAAATTAGTAGAAGAAATAAGAAATAATATATTAGTAGAGGAAAAAAGAAAAGGAGGAAGAGGCAGCAAGAGAAGGGAGCAGGGAAAGAGAGTAGAGATGGAGAAATATAAAATAATTTGATTAAAAAGAGGGAGAAGAAGCAAAAATGGAGAAGGAGAAATCCTGTGTGGACTTCTGAGACAGCTTTTCCCTTAAGGAAAGGGTGGGATCCTGGTTTAATCTGGTTTAAACAGGCAATGCTCTGGACACAGTGCTGAGTTTGTGCACAGCAGAGTGTTCTGTACCTGCAGGTTCCTGTGGGCAGGAACCACTGCATGGTGTTTTAGGAAAACAGAATATAAAATTTCCATATAAACCCTTTTACCTGCTCCATACACATCGTGGTTGCAGAGGAGAATGTCTCTTAATCTGCTTTTCCGTGATGTAATTCCTGGTCTGTTCTAACACGTGGCTCGTGAGTGTTGCATCCTTTCCCTTCCCTTTATCCTCTGCATGTTTTCCCTCTCCTTCTTCTTATATCCCATGGTTTCAGTGCTGTGCTGAGTTAGAACTGAGCAGCAGTCCAGGTTATTCCTGACTTTCTTTTGCAAATGCCAGAAAATCTCCACCACCTGGAATGGCTACCCCAGAATCTGTATTTTCATTCCCAAAGGATTGAGGATTACAAGTGTTTGTGTTCGCTTCTGAAATTGTTTCTGTTGGATGTAAATATTCAATATTGGGTCTTTTAAACAGCCCAGTTCTCCATTAGGAGCCAGTGCTGTTCTTCCAGTTAATAAGTTCAGTGATCCAGGGGAATTTGGGACCTATCACTGGGAGACACTGAGCATCTGTAAATCCTGCTCGGTCTTCTGGGAACTGCAGAGAGTCACCATTTCTGAACTAAGAGGTTAAAATGGCTGTTAAGGAAGGGACACCTTCATTTTTAACTTGTATAATTCTGTTTTGTTCTTTCCTTTAAAGCAAATCCAAACCAGCTCCCCAGATTTCACCCAGTAAGTCTGTGGGGGGAGAGTTCTGTGTCGCCGCAGTCTTTGGATCATCAAGGTCATGGTTTGCAAACAATTCCGGTCTGAAGCGGGAAAAAGGTGGGTGTCTTACAAAATGAGGGCTTGCAAATTTAAATTTAAATTTAAATGCTTTGTTTTCTCATTCTGTGACAAGTTCTGAGAAATCAGTGTGGATTTTATTCCTTAAACTCCCTGACAATGGAGATTTTTGGGTACATGGTTGGGGTGCTTTGGTAGACAGGACAATTTACAAGACATTTTAATTAGTGAAATAAATCATTGATCTTCTATTATGATACAGTGAGAGAAAACAAACTTTGGTAGTTCAGTCCAAAGCTACTGTGTGAAGGGGCACTGAAAAGCCTGCGAAGTAAAGGTTAGACACCTCTGCTAAAACAAATGCCCAGACACAAATTTTGGGGGGGTGTAATTCCCTGAACACACCTTGGCAAGAAACTCTGTTCCACCCTCTTTCTCTTTTATGAGATATTTGTATTTTTTTGAAACAGGGGGGAAATGGTGTGTTTTGCACAGTTTTCTTTTTGTCTTTCCAACCCTTTTGCTTCTTTTAATTCACATTTTTTGCCAGCGAGGAAGAGACTTAAAAGAACACAGAGTCTGCTATTTCTGTAAACGTTTTTCTCTGTTTCTGCTGCAATGAGATTTTCTTTCCTTTTGCAAACAGATCAATCCAAGCAGTTTGTGGTGGAGTCCTTGTACATCATCAGCTGTTATGGGAGCCTGGTGGAGCACGTCCTGGAGCCAAGGCCCCTCAGCACAGCTCCCAAAATCAGTGATGACACCCCCCTGGAAATGCTGACCTGCCCCAGAGCCAGCTGGACTTTGGTTAGGTAGCTCATTCCTTTCACTTTGCCTTCTTTTGGTCCAGAAAGTGGTTGTGATCTTTCTTTTTTTCCATGACCTGCATCACTCATATTTTTATTTTCAAACTCATCCTAAAGACTCTTAAAGTGTTCCATTGAAGGAGGGGACACTTGATGGGAAATCCCATATAGTTCTGTTAGTGTTTATGTGTCCCATTTAAATACTTCTGTGGACGTGGAGCTACGTGAACATATTTACAAATCAACAGAGCTCCTTATTAATTGCTGATTTTAAATGATCAGATTGTAATTTACTTTTTATATAAGGACCGGAAACAATTATTTTAGTGGTGTTGAAGTCCAGAATTCTGCTGTGAGACAGGAGGGAGGTTTCCACACTGAGGCATTGCAAAGAGTTAGGCAAGTTATCCTGGGAGCCAGCTGAAGGTAGCAGTTCTTAAGACAGTTGAAGAAATTATTCCTGACAGGTGGAGGAAAGTAAACAAAAATTGATGAGAAAGTGTCGTCAGTGCTTTTGACGTTTTAAAATATTTTCCTATCGATTTTCCTCGGCTCCCATATTCCTTAGTGCTGCTCATGGCTGGGCTGGACTGATCAATACTTGATTTACCAAGCTATTTAGGAATGGCCCACCCTAATTAAAATTACAACACAGACTTCGGGGCCATTATTGTTGAAATGAGTAGGTTGTAATGGAATTGAAAATTCTAATTGGATCAATAGCCCCTAACTTTACACAGCTTTATTTTCACAGTTTGTAAAGTGTTCAGTGACTTCCCAGGGTGGGAGCAGTGCTGGTGAACAGAACAAAAAAAGTTCCCCAGTTTCTGTTGTGTGTTTATATAACGTCAGCATGACATGCAATGGTCCTAAACATATTTGCCAACTTAATCTAAACCTCCCTCTTGGGTTTTTTTTGGGTTTTTTTTTTGTGTGTGTGTGCAATCCATGCTGCAAGTCAACAAAGAAGAATTGTCTTTGCCTCACAGTCTGCAGGGTTTGGCCCTGCTGCTCCACTGCCTGTGGTGTGCTGCAGTGTTTGAACAAGCTAATTTAAATAATTACAAACATTTTGCGAGCTTGTATAGATAATTGCATGTGATGACAGAAACACTGATTTACATTCTCTGTATTAGCTTAAATATTAATAGTCTTGTGTTTTACCTCAGAACTCCTCAGTGGAATGAGCTCCAACCACCATTTAATGCAAACCATCCTCTGCTCCTGGCTGCAGATGCTGTGCAGTACTACCAGTATCTTCTGGCTGGCTGTGAGTAGCTGACAACTTCTTGTCTTGTCTGATGTGCACATTTTCTGCAGAGTGGGGCTTTCTGAGCTGGTTTTTCAGCCTGTAATAATTTCAGTGTATGTTCAGTGTATAACTAACTGTGTGGAGCACTGAATGTAATTTGGGGATTTTTTACATGAAGCAGAGTTGAGAGGCTGTCACACAGCCAAGATGGGAGTGTTTGGCTTGAGAGCAGGGCCCACTGGATCCCCTGAAGTCCTCAGGGTTTCCTCACCTGGTTCCTTCTCACACTTTTTGCCATTTCCTCTCGTGAATTCCACATGAATTCAGTGACAAGTGAGTGCATCTGCATTTTCCCCCTCCCCTGGAACTCCTGGTTGCTGGGCTCCTTCCAGCCAGAGCCTCAGGGAGCTGCTTCCCTCAGGAACCTTGGCACTGCTTCCACCAGGCACATCATTCCCAGGGAGCCAATATGCATGGCATGGCATATCCAGAGACATTTATATATCTATGTCTATAGGTAAAATTTGTGTGTGTGTGTATATATATATTTTTTTTTTTACAAACCCATGTTTGGGTTTTACAGACAAATTAGTATCTTTGTGAGGTTTTATTTGACAATTCAAAAAAGGGAAGACTACTGTCAGTGAGTAGCAAGCCTCTGTTTTATCCAGGGTATAGTCAGGATCAAAGCAATAATAAACACCAAATACAAACAGAATAATAAACACGGAAAATCATCTAGAGGACATGTTAAAAATGGCATAACAGAGAAATCTGTGTGTGTGTTCAGATTGGTTCAGTGTGACTCCACTCAGTGAAATTCCTGAAAAAAAATGGAGTCAGAGCAGGTTTCCCAGAGCAGAGCCCAAGACACCTGGTAAATAACTGCTGACCTGGGTCCTGTGGCCCTGCTCTCCTGCAGCTCTGCCAGGACCTGCAGCCTGGGCTTCCACGTGCTCCTGCTTCCATCAGGGCCTTTAATTGCCAGGAGGTGGCTGAAGCAGGGGCTGGGGGGATGCTCCAGAGCCCTGGCGCCGTCCAGGGGCTCTGCTGGGATCTGTCCCCGAGGTGGAGCACAGCAGTTCCTCCCCAGCCCTGGATAGCATTTCTGCCAATTGTTTGGCTCCATTAAGTGTGCAGGGGAAATAAAAGCCTGAATGACCAAGTCACAAGGGGGTATGGATAGACCCTTTCTTTGTCCACACTCGGAACATTGCATTAGGTCTCATTATCCATTTATAATAAGTGACCTTTGCCCCCCCTGGGTCATTGAAAAACCCTCAGTGTGCTTTTTAGCACAGAGTACCTCTGTCAGCAGCCCGGCAGAACAATGAGACGTCTGGCAGGGCTGCACGGGCAGCCTTCCATAAAGGAGAGCTTTGGTGCCAAAACACGGGGCCAAAAATCTTCCTCAGCCTCTCCAAAAGTATAAACCAGGCCGGTGGCTTCTCGTGCTGAGCAGTGAATAACCTAAAAAACCATTTATTGACACCCAGCTCAGCTTTTAATGGCTTTAAAGAGTCTCGAAGTTGCATTCTCAGCTCAGAGGGAAGGAACAAGGAGCCATTGTTTGAAGGAAGATTTTGTACAACAAGTGTCCAAGACCTTTATCCCAAGGGTATTTGTAAGTGGATCAGCACAGCTGTTCCACTGCTTTGGGGTCATCTGGGACATCTGCTGCAGAAACCTGGCTGAGAGTGTGCAGTTTGTGCCTACCTGAGCTCGTTAGCATGGCCAGGGCTGGGCACAGGGGAGAAAGTGGGGAGCAGGAGATTTGCACCCTTTGTGGCTTGAAAGTGAACTTGCATGTAGAATTCCACAACCTGCTGGCCTGCAGGAAGTGTCAGGATCCTGCTGCCAACTGTTTCAGGCTTTCTGCAGTTGGTCAGTGTGAAAATATCCCATCCTGAGACCTCCTCACTTCTCACAGAGCAGATTCCAGACTCACTGTTGTCTCCATAAGAGTTCATCCCACAAAACCCCGGATTTATTACAATCCTCAGGTCCTCAGTGCTGGGTGTTAGGACTCAGATATTTTTCTGATTTAGTCCACAGTATTTTAGCTTATTTGTGTCTCTGGTATTCCCTCCCTGTGTCTTGAGCAACTTCTAAATCTAAGCACAGCAGAAGAAGGAAATCTAAGTCACATTTTATTCTTCCTGATTGTTTTTTCTCTAACATAAATACCATCAGGTGATGTAGTTAGACTCTCCTAGCAGACCTGGCAGTGGGAGGAGAGTCACTACACACGTGCACAGGAGAGGTTTTGGTGTCCACAGGAACTTTAAATAGAAAGGACTTGGCTTTCTCCAGAGAATTGCCAAATTTTGTCATTAAATCCTGCTTTCTTCCAGCTGTTTGATACTTAGGAATTAGGATGGTTCTGGCAGTATAAACTCTTGAGGATGCTGTGAGGATGGGCAGGGGCACCTTCCAGCAGCCCAGGTTGCTCCAGGCCCTGTCCAACCTGGCACATTTGAGTCCACACAGACACGAGCCTGGCACACAATGGAATTTCCATGGAAATAGGGAACTTGGCATCACAGCAGAAAGTCTGCCATCCTTGTTTCATTCTTCTCATTTCCTCTCTTCCTTATCCCTCCACTTGGAATTCATTTTTTCGTTGCACTGGAGGGCTGGACAGGACTTGCAATATCTGAAAGGTGGCCAACTAACACATTAATGAATAAACCCCCTGAATTAGACCAAAAACTGCCCCATGAAGGTATTGAATAAACTGAGATCTGATTTCTCTCCTCTGGCTCTGGAAAGGGCACCTTCACGTTCCAGGCAAGAGTTTTGGCTCATCAGGACCAATTTTATGGACACGACCTGCAGTTGTCAGGAGTGGGCCAGTGACAAGAATTAATATATTAACTGGTATGCAGTACTCTGACAAATTGCTTACTAAATACATCAAAATTGATTGGGCATTCTGTGTTTAAATTGACAAATGACTGCATTAGGGGAAGGAGGGAAATCCATTAATTACAGCTGCCCTCAACCATAGGAAATGTAATCGTATAAATATAGATTTTGTTAAAACAAAAGTCTGTACTTTACTCCAGTGTTGCTGGTAAGTGTACTTGCACCTCTCTGCTATTAAACCTGCAATAGGAGGTTTTGAAGACAGATCTTTGCAATTGGCTTTTAAATAATCAAAGAGCATTTCTGTTGTGTTAAAAGGAATGGTGCAGTTGTTTCTGCATCCCGCCCTGACCGCTTCTGCAAATTGTTTCTCCCTCAGAAAAATGGACCTGTAGCCCAGGCTGCCGCTGCCTCATTAATTGTTTATTCTAAATGCAGTGTAATTTGTATTCCAAGACGTTGGGATTCAAACCAGTACTCTGCATTCTCCTTCTTTGTCCCTGTCCTGGTCTCCAAGTAATACTTGCAGGGCTGTTACTTATTTCTGAGTAAGAATTTGCTCTTGAGTTGGGCCTGAAGATATGATCAGTTTTATAGACTTTGTTAAGGGATTCTTGAAAAGATTAAGGCCTGTATTTATAGCTGCCTTTGACTTTTGGCTGTTACAGCAGATTTTCATTTCTGGACCAACTGCTGCACATATCTTGTGTTTTACTGAAAGTGGCTTTCATTAGAAGTCCAATTTAGTAACTATCCATTGTCTTCAAAGGGAAGGGGTGAGCCTTCCCCTGCTGTTTGTTTGGGCTAAATGATAACACCATTTATACAGATAATCTCTGTAACTCTGACATCATGTTTGCACTTCCTTCTCCCTCTCATGAAAGCTGTGCACCCTGAGCAAGGCTTCTCCCAGCAGCACTGGGGTTCTTTATAACCCATTTATATTCCTTTCCTACATTCCATTGATGGAAATAAAAATTACATACACAGAGCTGGTGAATACTGTGGAAAGCAGTGTGGAGGGTGGGAGGGGAGGGTGTATTAAATAACTGTGTGACTGTGAGCTGTGAAGACAGATCCTATGAAAACCAAGCCGTGGTGCCTGGAGTCACAGCCAAGCTGCTGCCACGGGAGTTACACCACAGACACAGGAGGAATCTGGTCCTTCTGGTCTGCCAGCCCTTCCCAGGTGAATGAACTGGGGCTGAGAGGGACATTTAGTGTTCTACCTTCATTTTCCTCCTTGCATTCTTTTGTGTGTGAGTATTTAACAGTGGGTTTGATCCCTCCCAAGAACATGGGTTATGGGACATCCCCTCTGTGTGTACCTCTGGTGTGTGGTGGGGTGATTTTGGGGAGGCCAGAGCTGGCCCTTGCTCTGGGGATGTTCAATGTCTATCACAAGGGAACTCAGTTTGAAATAATAGAGCTGACCAATTGAAGATATAGGTATCTGTATGAACATATAAGTGAAACAGGTAAAATATGTTGGAGAAGGATTTTGGCAATTTGAAATTTGGAATTTTTTACTGCATGTAAAACTGTTGCAGATCTTAAATAGATATGCTAGAAATATATACACTTATATTTATTTTTTATGAGTTACAGAATTCCCAGTGAAACTTGATTCCAAATGTGCATTTCTCTTACAGAATTGTTACATGTATTTGGATTTTTTTTGGCAATAGGCACAAAGAGTGGAAATGGAATTTTCAGGTTTACTTCTTACACTTGGAGGTGTAACAGATTCCAGACTGATCTGGGTCCCCTTCCAGAGAAGGTGTTTCTAATGAAACTGGAGTTCATGCTATTTTTTTAAGGGAAAACTATGTTTCCCTAAAACTGTAACCTGCACTTTCTGCTCCCTGCAGGAACTAGGATTGAGTGTTAAAGGGAAGCAAATTTAATTTCTGCCTGAGCATGGACTGATTGGGGTAAATGAGAGCGGGGTCAGGTCATGAAAGAGCTGCATGGTCCCGTGAGCAGTGGAGTAAATCACGATGTATTCTCCAGCCATAATTGCTGTTTGTGAAATAATATAGACAAGGTGGATAAAAATTAACTCTGTGAGGTGCTCTGGGTGCTGGGAACGTGCGTGTTGAGGGTTTGATGCAGAGATACACCTGGGCACGTGCGTGGCTCCACGGCTCACCCTCCCTAATCCACGTCTTACAAACCGACCGCTGGAAGCAGCGCGGCGTCCGGGGATGGAAACACTTTCAGATGTGTACAAACAACCCTAATGAACGAGGGCACATGCTGAAATGGTTCTTTACTGCTCTGGCAGGGTCATCTGGAACTCCTTAGAGCGGGGTCCGTGG
The DNA here is from genome assembly GCF_001715985.3 of Manacus vitellinus. Taxonomy (NCBI): domain Eukaryota; kingdom Metazoa; phylum Chordata; class Aves; order Passeriformes; family Pipridae; genus Manacus; species Manacus vitellinus. Next base: position 2,310,269 of record NW_021940796.1, read on the forward strand.
ACACGCAGGGGTCAGTTTTCAAAGCAGTGTTCGGGGATTTGGCCGCGCGACTCCCATTGACGTTAATGGGAGTCAAACGGGTAAATCCCCACGCTCCGCTTTGAAAATTTACTGCTGAGCCTCTTGACTTCTCACTACACACTTTGATTGTAACAGTAATCCATGGTTAACATAATTTTCCCGACAATAATGTCAAACATACTTTTGAAGTCGGTGAATTATAGAAATAGTTACCTCTTCCATAATTCTTTAAAGATGGCCATCAGATGGATTCCGCCGTGGGTTCGTGCGGTTGGAATTGTTCTTTAACTCGGGGAAGGATATGTGTGTTCTCCTTTGGTGCAGAACTGATTGTGTGCTCACAGTCTGAGCCTTAAGGTGCTCTGGACTGTGAGTAATATCAGGTTCTAGCTCTGCCCAGCCTGAAAGTTCATCGTGCTTGGCTGGTTTCCTAAGGGAACTTTAGAGATGGAAGCTGGAATTAAGCACAGGGAATATATACCAGCCTTGCAGTACAACCAGGGGTGATGGTGAGGCCTAAACACCTTTTTGGGGGAAAAAACCTCCAGGCTGTTGACCATCAGACCAGTGTAAGTAAGGAGGAGGTAAAGCAGTCATCAAAGCTGGGAAGATCTGAGGAGAATTCATGTCCTGATTACAGACCTACTTATTCCTGTATTAAAATGCTGATACAGAGAATGGATGGTCCATAAAGCACCAATAAACTTTGGGCAGTACACAAATAATGACTGAATAAAGCTCCAGTAAGTTGTTGGGGTGAAATAACTCTTAGCCCAACTAAACTACTTTACGGGGCTTTTTTTTAAGCTTAATTTTATGATATTTATGTATATAAGGATGTCAGAAAGTCCTTACAGGAAAAAAAAGTGAGTGGGGAGAAGTTTTGGGTAAAAGGACATATTTTAATTTGCCTGCCGTGCTCCTGCAGAAGTTTACAAGCTGAAAGCTGCATTAAAACCAGAACTTGGTTCAGTAACACAGAGCCACAAGTAAAAACACGTAGAGCATATCACCAGACTGCAAAGAGTTTATTGTAAACATGGCTGTGAGCATTCCAAATGAACCTCTGATCTTCTCTTGACTGTCAGATGCGAGCAGAGGGAGAGCAGGCACAGAGCCCCAACTCACTGACACAAACTCACTGAGGGCTCCTTGGGTATGCACTGCATGGCAAAGCCAACTGTGGGACATCAAAACCAGCCTCTGGCAGGAGGGAGAACACATCTGTGAGGTGAATTTGAAGGGGCTGCCTGCAGACCTAAAGCAGAACCATCCCCTCGTGCTTGTCGTGGGTGACACGGGGTAACCAATGCCAGCAGTTCCAGGAGGAGCATGAAGTAAATCCAACTGGGGAGAAGCACTCCTGAAGCTTGTTGACAAGCCTGTGATTACCTCAGGTCTCTAAACCACCTCTGGTTGTTTTAGGTATAACTGAGGAACCACAGGAAAAGCATCAAAATCAGATGTTAGGGTGGGATTTGTACGAAACCAAGGATGTGTCCTTTTATCCCAAGTACCTGTTTGCCACCAGAGCTGAATGGATTGGTTAGGAGTACATTGGCCTGTTTCTACTGGATTTCAGAAACTTATTTCAGCCTGGAAGTGTGTATTTAGCTGGAATAAAGGCAAGCTCTGGGGCTGTCTGCAGGCATGTGCACCAAACAAATAGGCTTTATAGTCCTCGAGCGCCTTTGTTTGCTCCCAGTTTGGACAAACATTCTTAGAGAAGAGTACATCGGGAATTTCATATATAACTCTCAATTAAATTGACTTGTGCAAAGCTTATTTATATAAATGAGAAAATTAAAACCTTTTGGTTCGAGGAGTACACAGCACTAAGTAAAACTAATGATTTATTGTTCCCAAATTAAAACCATAAGTGCAGGCACTACAATTGAGCTGTAGTGGTTCTTTGTTCCAACACTTTCATGCTGCTGAAAGATGACAATTTATAATCTTTGAATGAAGATTTGTCTTTGCTCTAGGTATTTATTGTATAATTAGCCCATCTATGAACAAACCCACTGCATGTTAATTCCAGTATTCCTCAAACGTGAGTATTTGTCTGGGTGCTGCTCACGTGTCAGAAATGTCTATGCAAATTATTTGAGATTAATACAAATTGTTTGTTTTCTTTACTTGTCACTAAATGTCACAGGGAAGTTTTGAAACAATGGTGTTTTTTTTTTTCATACTTAATCATGAAAGTGTGTGAATCACATCCAGAGAATTCCAGGGAAATATCAGCTCTGCTGTATTTCAGCCTTTGCTTTGGCTTGTGTTGAAATCTGTGTCCCCACAGTCCCTTCTGTGCAGCTTTCCTGGCACTGACAATTATCACACAAATAACTTCATTTGTAATGTGGTTTCTTTCAGCCCCTTTGGTTAAATGTGGAGTGGCTCAGCAGAGCTGCTCAGGGTGGAGGGGCAGGAATATATTCCACATTTAGAGTTGATCTGCATCACTTTTCACTTGAAGGAGGACAGAGCTTAAAAGTGCTACTCTTCCTTTTGGGCAGCTCAGAGCTGGTTTTTGCCCCTTGCCAAATATTTATGGCCAAACCCTGATTTTTTGCTGCAGGTACCAGTGCAGTTTTTCAGAAGTACCTTTGAGTGCTTATTTTTAGATTTATTAGCCTTTACAAGCAGACTTTAGAAACTCATGTCCTGTCATACTGCGTGGACAGAAGTTGTATGTTCTAATTCTCACCTTAGATTTTTAATAAACACTCATTTTCTTTGTACTTTTTCACTTCCCATTTGTGTATTTCTCAATTAAACAAACTCAGTTGCATTCTGATATTTGATATATGTTTGTTCCAGATGTTGGTGTAAGAACAGAAAAGGTTAAAAATTGGCACAGCTCTGACACAAGGCATTGAATTGATTATTTGAGGAAGGTGCAAACCACCTGCAATTGCCAGTAAAATACCTCTGTACAGCAAAGGTTTGCTTGCTCCTGGTCTGTGTGTGCTCCATTTGTGACTTATCCCAATGAAAGAGGAATTCCAGGAGTGCCAGAAAAAACACTGCTTGCTGCAAAGCTTCGGAATAATTTAATTTAATTATTTTATATCCTGTCTGATAGTGAAATTCTTGGGAAATTGAAACAATTCTTTGCTGCAGCATAAGAAAAGCCCCACTGATGGGGGAGAGGCTGCCGTAATTTCCAGTGTGAATTCAGATTTTCAAAGAATTAAGCTGGAAGATAAAAGATTACTTTTGAGCTCAAATTCCTGGAAATGTCCCTCTGGGCTTAAATTAATCTCATCTTGGAACTTGATACTGATGTGAGAGGTGCGTGACCCAGAAATGAGGGGGGAAAATGGGGTTTGCATTTTCAGACCGTGTTTGTTCCTGTAACTTCAAGGGCATTTTAAACTTGAAAAAAAAATGACCATATGTATATGTGGAATAAGCAGCACAGGGATGGCAAATCTCCAGCAAGGATCACTTGTCTTATGAAGTCCTATCTCCCAGCACACTGGGAATGGTGGGAGTGGAGACCGGGAGCAGCGTTACGGATCCCAGATACGGATCCAAACCTGCCCCTCTGAACGCTGCTTTTGTGATAGGTGTGGGACAGAAACACTGGTTTATTAAATAGGCAAATAAATTACTGAGGGCTGACCCCAGCTGAGGCTTTATCAGTGCTGCCCTGCTGGTGAACTCTGAGGCAGAGCTTTTCCGTGGAATCCAGCATGTCGTCACTTTTTGGGTGGAAAGAGTTAACGCCGCGCTCGGGAGCTGCAGGGAGGCACAAGACCTGTGCAGAGCTGTGATTCCTCAGGAAGAGCCTTGCAGCACAGCATCCAAACTGATCATTTTTTTCAGCTTTTTAAATTTTTTATTTTTTTTTAATAATTTCTTCCTTACTGTAAAGCTGTCTCGGAGCTCCAGGAAAACGTAGAAGTCATTCCACGAGGGAGAAATCCGGTGAGCGAGCAGGGGGGATGCTGCTCCCTGGGCTGTGTTTTTGCAGCTTCCCTAATCTTGACAGCTCTAGTAGTTGCCCCTGGGATAGAAAGAACAAAAAAAATTCAGAACAGTCCATAAAGTTCCCGTTGGTTTGAAAGCAAAACCATCTGCTGGAGCCACGAAGAGCCTGTCAGGGAGTTCAATAACAGGAAAGCCTGCAGTTGATCAGCTGTGCCCTCTGGAACAGGCAGGAGGATTTAGTGGAGGGAGCCAGGGGATGTGGGGAACATCAGGACAACAGCAAAATGTGTCAAAATAAGGGTTTGTTTCTTTGGTTTCAAATATAGAGCTTTAAGGTTGGGCACTGTGGTTTCATATTCAGATTTTCCTGGGAATCCTCAGGTGTTTGTGACCCAGGAAGGGGGGGGTGTTCTCTTGAAAGGAATTTGGTGTGGACTAAACAGACACATCCCAAAGTTGTTGACTTAGGTCTGACAGGCTGGAATGGAGCAGTTGAAGGCAGTTTTTATATTGTCTGAAAACTGGTGAAGAGACACTGCTGACCCAGGGGCTGTGGAGGGGTGTGTGCAGGGAGTGTGGCAGATCATGGAAGCATGGAATGGTTTGGGTTGGAAGGGACCTTAAAGATCATCTATTCCACCCCCTGCCACTGGCAGGGGCACCTCCTACTATTCCCAAGTTGCTCCCACTATCCCAGGTTGCTCCTTGTCCAACCTGGCCTTGGACACTTGCAGGGATGGGGCAGCCACAGCTTCTCTGGGCAACCTGTGCCAGGGCCTCCCCACCCTGACAACCAAGAATTCCTTCCCAATATCCAGTGCATGGTATCTCATGGCTCCATAGCTTGAGACACCCACTCACACAAGCAGGATGAGATTCCCTTTATTCCATGGATTTCTGCAGCCCCTGTGCTGTTCACGTTCCAGAGGCGCCGCTCTCTATTTGTGGGTATTTATGCTTTGCCATTAAAACTCCAGTTATTGGGGGGTTTACAGCATGGCTGGAAACATTTGTAGTGCTTGGAAACCTGACACAGAAAGGTGGACCCTGCAATAACACAGTTTTGAAAAATTAATTTGCAAAAAATAATTTTCAAAACTTTGAGTTATTTTAAAATTGTGTGACTGTAAAAATACTTCAGTATTTTAAGAACTTAAGGTTAAAAGGAGAAGAGCCAATGGGTTTTCTCAGTGGCTCTATGGATGCATCCAAGTTAAAGAACAGGAATCTTGTCATCCCTTTTGATGTCAACATTTGAGCTCTTTCTGCGCTTCTAGGAAATCTGTTGTCGCAGATTTTAGGAAAATTACTGTACCAATAACTTACTGAAAAAGTTATTATATTATTCATTTGACAGTGGATCTGATTTTTATTCATTTAACAGCGGATCTGATTTTTCATTTTGTTTTGGCTCTTTTTCAGTGGTGCCACCGGGGAGCCCTGGGCCCATCACCCGGCACGAGTCCTACGACAGCTTGGCCTCCGACCACAGCGGGCAGGAGGACGAGGAGTGGCTGTCCCAGGTACATTTCTGGGGTGTTCCAGTTCAGGAAAACAGGAATATTAGCCACTGGAAGGAAATTTAACACCTTCCTTCCAAAAGGGAAGTAAGCTTCCAACGACCAGGGGTGTTGCTGTGGGTGAAACTCGCTCGCTCCCGGTTTAACGTGGTGTGAGTTTGGTGGCCTCTACATTTTAAACAAATTAGATAAAAACAGACAAAGCCCCATCATTACTGACACAATCACATCTTTGGGAAGCTCAGGATGAAGTGGGAAGTTTCAGCTGGCAGCAGCAAGTTACCCCTCTCCCTCTTTCTGCTGACAGACGTGGATAAAGGAGGTTGGCTTGGCAAAATGACTTTTGGGTGGTGACTGTGCTGCATTTTACCATAAAAATGGTTTACTTCCTTCCTTTTCTGGTTATCTGCATTTCCTGCTGATAATTCCTGTGAGTTATAGCTAGATATAAACACTGTATTGCTTTGAAATCATCCTGCTTGGTGGAATATTTTTATATGAGGTCAAATCTTTGTGTTTTTATCCATTCTTGTTTTGTCTCAGTCAATGAAGCTCCTCTTTAAAAACTCAGTAAATACTTGACCATTTGGCTCAAAACAGAAGTTCAGTTTAAGAATGTAGGTCATGAATAATACACTGAGAATTAGTTTCTGTTAGAAATAAAAGGTTAGAGCTAAATAAATAAATAACATTTACAAATGCTCTGGATTTGCCAAAGCAATTACAAGGTACCTGATCCATGGAATTCATCCTGACAAATTAGGTGGGTTTCCTTTGGTTTAAGAACAATGTTGTTATGGGAGTGATGCATTAAATGTGTTGCTGGGGTGTATGGCATAAGTATGAAATATTCATGGATGGGATTTGCTTCTCCCACTGGTGAATAAATCATACACAGCTTTCTCCTAAAATGAGAGGTTAGGCTTCCACCTGTCCAGGAGCACATTCACTGGGGAATCCTGCCATGGGAATCCACTTCCCTGGCCTGGGGTTCCAGCTGTGGCTGCACATTGAGACATCTCATTTGTCTGTGCTGGGTCTAATTTCTCACAGCACAAAGGTGGTGGAACAACTCAGTCGGGGCAGTCAGCAGGACTTCCATCCCTGAGCTCACTGGGGCAAGATCTCAACTGTAGTTTTCCACCTCTCCAGTACTTTTTGGAGAGTTATTTTACTCTTCTGGTGACTTTGTGGTACATCAGAAAACCACAGGAAAAAGAAATTAAGGTAAATCTACCTTATGGGTGTCTGTTTATTACTAATTCTTGGACGATAAAAGGTGTCAACGGAACTAAAGACCTCTTGAACTTCATCACACCCATCCCTCTGAAAGAGCAAATATATTTACAAGGCAAAAAAAAAAATAAAAAAATCCCAGTTGATGTCACAGAAGGCAGATAATTCCAAGGATGCTTCCAGAATGTTTAATTTTTGCTGAGTGAAGGGGTGGTGATAGCCCTCGGAGCACGAAGGCACTGCCGCTCCCCGAGCAAAGCCACTTCAGATTAAGCCCCAAGTGCAAGTGTGCTTTTCAAAATGAAAGTGTTGTTATCAACAGTAACAGCATGCAGCGAAAAAACACCGCCCTTCACTTCAACTTTTCAATTAGAACAGTGGGTAATGTGTGCTGTCAGTGGGAAGTAGATACAATATGTTTGTCCTGCACACAACAGGAGAGTGAATAGGAACATCTGGCCGTAGCCTCAGTAAAATTGCAAAGGCATCTGTTTACCTCTCGGCTCTGTGACACTGATGGTTTCAAGCTTAAAATATACAGATTACTTTATCTGTGGCCTAATTTACACTGCTACATAAAAGCCACTTGCCTCAGAAACGGCTGCAGCCAAGCTGAGTTAGGCTGAGAGAAGTGCAGGGATGGAAACAGCGCTGCCCAGGCTGGGGGGTTGTTGTCTTTCACCAGCACCCAGCATTTCAAACTGCCTCTTAAAGCTTGACAGTCACTGCTAGTGGACATCTATGTCATGTGTACACAAAATCTATTTTCCTGAATTCCCTCACTGAGTTATATTTCTGCTGTTTGTTATTTTAGCAGAATTGATAGGAATTTAAGTCTTTTTTTTTGTCTTAAAAGTGTGAGTTTACCAGAGCTTAATATTTTTATTTCACATTCCCCTTTTCTGATTTTTAAAAGCTCTTTTTGATTTTTGGTGTTGTACAATCTTTCCAGCTTTATGATTCTATTCTGTAATTACAGAAGTTCTATGCTTTGTTTACCTATTTAATTACAAGGCCTAATTTTCCAGTTACCATCTTAAATTTTCATGGTTGTTTGCAGTCCTACAGTTGCCTTATTCAATACTTTATCAGAATTGCTGCTCATCACGTTTAAAGTTATCAGTGTGAAAAGACATTTTTTAAATATTTTGGATGCTTCATTTACTGAAACAACTTATTTTTCCAAAGTCCCTATCCAGACTTTCACAGAGAGCAAGCACCCAGAGGAAAACTTGAATATTTGAAGTTATTAGACACACCACAGGAATTCTCTGTGCCTTTTGGAAGCAGCCTTGGAGCTGTGAAGCTTTTGTCTCTCTGCGTGTACGTGCAGTAAATATCCCAAATATGCCTATTCTATAATTTTGGGCAGTTGTTCACTGCACACAAGCACCCCACCTCTGGTTTAATTGTCAGAGTTTGGGTTACATGAGTATATTTGTGTGTGGCTGCCCTTCTGTTGCACACCCTTGTTTGTGTTACGCGGTGACGACACGACCCGGGCTCATCCCAGGGCCCTTCCCATCGCTCTCGGTTACAAACCTTGTGCTTCCCAGCAAGATGCTCCCTGCCAGCCATCTCCTCACATGTGCCAACAGGAATTATGAGCTTGGATTTGAAATCCAGCTCGCGCTGTGTCCGTGGGAAGCAGGGCTGTTAAAGGTGTGAACTTCCACAAAGAGCTGCAATGAGATTCCCAAAAGAGCATCCCTTGCCCTGGTCAGGATGGGATTTTCTCTGGCTGCTCCATGCAGATTTAGGCAGGAATGTGTTTCCCTGTTGGTTACACCACAAGGGCAGTTTCATTGTGTTCGAGTTAGAGCACATATTTCATCCTGGCAAGGGGAGGAATGAGCAGGAGCAGGTGAGGGGATGGCCAGGATGGAGCGTCAGTCTTCAGAACAATTTAAGAACCGGGGTTCAGTGTCCTCAGGCTGGAGGTTCATGGACTTTCAAGGCTCTGCCAGAAGCTCTTGGCTTGGGCTAACACATCTTTTCTCTAGCAAAGACATTCCAAACTTCCCCTTGTTAGACCCTCCTCCAGATGGACGGCTCCGAACACCCTTTTCCCTTGAACACGGCCGGGCTCCGGGCGCTCAGCATTCGGAGGGAACCACTCATTGCATTCATCATTTCCCACACTCCCTTCCCACAGGTGGAAATAGTGACTCACACGGGGCCCCACCGGCGCCTGTGGATGGGCCCCCAGTTCCAGTTCAAAACAATCCACCCCTCGGGCCAAACCACCGTCATCTCCTCCAGCTCGTCGGTGCTGCAGTCGCACGGCCCCAGCGACACCCCCCAGCCGCTGCTGGACTTCGACACGGACGATCTCGATCTCAACAGTCTCAGGTAAAAACACAACCCCTTTCCAAGCTGCTTCACATTTGTCGTGTGAATAACTCGCCTCCTGCTTAAACGGGGCCATCTGTGCAGGATGTGTCACAGCTTTCACCAGGCCTGGCCAGATGAAAGTCTCAGAAGAGCGCGTGACTCACCCACAGTAAAAACCCACGCAGGCCAAGCAGCTCAGGTTCCTTTTGCTGCCCCTTCCTGGGCACACGACAGGGAAAGACAGGACAAAGCCTGGTGGCCTTGCTCAGCATCCTCTAATAAATCCATTTTCTCAGCCATGAGTGGGAGCTTTGTGCCCTGGATTTAGATGCTGACTATCAGCATCAGTGTGTTGGAACAGTAAGTGAACTTCTGGAATGTTTTCCTGCTCCCTGGTTTTTGGGTTTTTTCCCCTTCCTTTGGTCCCTTCCCTGTAATTCTTTTTCATGTGTTTGATTCATCTGGTTTTGGACATTGGCTGATTTGGAACTGGGGGTAGGGGCTGGGCCTAGGGAAGGGAAGGAAGGAGAGCGAAGGCAACTGTGGGTTTGTATTTACTGGTGGTTTGTACAAGAGCTTTATGCACCATGTGTTTGTGTCCAGGAACTCCAGATCTAACAAGTTTCCATGCTTCTGACTCCTCATGGGACTTGGAGTCCAGAGTTCTGTGGTAGGGACTTGGATGGTTTGGGACTCTGTCTGAAACCCTTAGTAAAATAAGAGAGATGGATATTATGACTAATCCCATTAAAACTGGGCAGACTGTCCTTGGACTGGAAATCCATGGGTTTGCAATGTGTGATTTCTCCTTGTTTGCAATTATTACCATGAGTAAGGATATGGCTGTCAAACATATTATTTTTTATTGTACATATGTGTGTGTATGAAGAAAGAAAACTGAAATAAAAAATACTCATGTGGATCTGTGTTACAAAAGGGGTGGGCAATTACAAATGAGTCTTTTCTCCTAAAGTGACAACACCTGCTGTTGAGGAGGTGCTGGAGGCTTTTTAAGCAGTTTGGGTGGGGGGAGCTTTTCCCTTTGAGGCTCCCTGAGAGCTCCCATCTGAGCCATGCCTTGGGAATACTCCCTTTGTGTAAGTCTCAAAAAATACTACTATGGATCTGTGTTACAAAAGGAATGAACAACTATAAATGAGTTTTTTCTCCTAAAATTACCAAAAAAAAATGCTGCTGTTCAGAAGGGGAAGGAGGCTTTTTAACCTGTTTGGGTAGGGTGAGCTTTTCCCTTTGAGACCCTCTGAGAGCTCCCATCTGAGCCATGCCTTGGGAATATTCCCTTTGTGTAAGTCTCAAAAAATACTCAGGTGGATCTATGTTACTAACGGAGTGGGCAGTTACAAACGAGTCATTTCTCCTAAAGTGACAACACCTGCTGTTGAGGAGGTGCTGGAGGCTTTTTAAGCAGCTTGGGTGGGGTGAGAGCTTCCATTTGAGGCTCCCTGAGAGCTCCCATCGGGAACACTCCTGTTGTGTGAGTCTCAATCCATCTCCAGATGGATTCTCCAGATCTTGGGAGAAGGAAAACCAAAGTTTTTGGCAGCTTCAAACACATTTCGAAACAAATGGTTGATGGTTCCAGCTGGTTGAGGGATGGGCTCAGGCCTGGCTGTGCCCCGGGGTGACCGTGTGTGTCCCGCAGGATCCAGCCGGTGCGCTCGGAGCCCGTCAGCATGCCGGGGTCACCGCGGCCCGCGGCCGACCGCAGAGGGGTCTCCACAGTCATCGATGCTACTTCAGGTAGGAACACCTTCATTTCTGGTTTTCTATGCTGTTTATCAACCTGCTGGTTTTTTCCTCTGGTAAATGTTCACTAACCATTGCCACAGACTTGAGGGGTATTGTGATTTTCAATCAGTGTTCATCAACCTGCTGGTTTTTTCCCTTGGTAAATGTTCACTAACCATTGCCACAGGCTTGAGGGGTATTGTGATTTTCAGCTGCACACCGGGGTAAGTGCTGTTATACAAATACTCACTGAGTGCTGCCATAATGAGGACTTGCTGGTTTGGTTTTTTTTCCCCTCTTACCACTCAAATGTGAAGTCGCAGCGTTGTGGTAAGATCTGGACACACTGTTTACGTGAGGTTTAACACGAGCTCTAGAATGCTAAAATCTGCCTAAACTAAAAAGCAGAACATTTACAAATACTAACACTGAACTGCTTTTATTAATGAATGCCCGAAGCAGAGAATATTACAGTTCCATCTCATTTATAAAAGAGCTTTCATTGAAATGTAATCATAAATGTAATTGATTTCTGTGAACAGTCAGGACAACAGGAGAGTTCATCTGATGTTTGTGTAATAGGCACATTTTCACTACTCTGCTCTGAAGGGGTGTGTAAATTTAATACCACAGTGGTTATGTTAATATCAACAGAGTAATATATGTACTATAAAGTTCTCTTTTTCCCCTCAGTGGTGGGGTGTAGCCTGTCTAAAGAAACAAGGGCAGCAGAGCTTTATATTCCAGTGCAGCTGTGCAGCGTCTGAGGGTCCACACAGCAGGATTTTGTCAAATAAAATCTCTCACAAGTAGAATTATTAAACACACAGCATTAGTCAAACAGTCAAGTCAGAGAGGATTTTAATCTTTAGCGATTTGAAAATCCCTGGAGGCTGCTGATTGGATTGAGGTTAAACTGTAAAGAGAGACTGTAACACATACAGAAACAGGGTTCTGAAGGGTGGTTTAAAGAGAGTTAAAATAAAAGCTCCTGTTTCAGACTCTGCTATTGATATAAATGCTGAGTCCAAGACACTCCATTGTTTGCCAAATGAATTTATTTGGGTCTTGCAGGGTATTTCTTATATGTGTTTATAACTGAGTTCGATAATAACCACGTTTACTTTGGATATTGAGAATTGTCATTATAAATTCCATTTTCAAATATTTAAAAGTCGTTGAATTAATTCACATTGAGCTTAGACAAACATCTGATGCTGGTTGTTTAAGGGGAATTTTGGTTTTTTTACTACAAGACAGAGTAATTTTGAAAATAATTGTTTGATACAGATGAGAACATAGATGCATCCATTATGATTTTTTTTTTTGGACTGGTTCATCTATACCTGTTAGCCCTGAAAGGTTACAAGTTTGAATCACAGGAGTGCTTCTGTCTGTGTGTGTGACACTGGAGATTCAGAGTGATTAATGGCAGAGCTGTTCCTCCCTATCAGCTGGTACAGAAAGAGATATCAGGATTATCAGGGTGGGGAATTTTCCCTCTTGTGTAGGGGCAGTGCCTTTACCTGTGACAGGGATGTGTAATAATTCTGAAATATGACCATTCTGAAACTGTTATTCCACCTCCAGTAGAAGCAATGAACATATAGGACTTGTAGCTCTTCCATGCTAAACAACTTTTCCTGAGGTGTGGATGGAGCTTTAATATGAACTGGCCCATGTGAAGGTGATGAAGCTCCATTTTTAATGCCTTTAACATGTGTGTTCATATTACAGTTGCCACAGTCCATTGTATAAGTTTTTAGGATGCTGAAGATATATTTAATGTACAGCAGTGACTCAGTTTTGTTGTAGCACCTCATAAGTTTCTTATAAACAATACATGGGGTTTGTAAGGGACATGCTGATGGCAGGGATTTATTTACTTCACTGCCAGACAGGTTGGATTTGAATTGACTTTTGATTCAGGGACTTCACCATCTATTATCAGTTTTTGTATTGCCTGAGCCCTGTCCTTTCCCATGCAGAAATTAGTGCAAATTTTAGATTATGTGTGATGGTGCAGGGCTGTGAATTCTGCTACAGAGTAAAGGAGACACAAGGAAAAACCATACACTGTGTTCTGAGACTGAGATGTTCTTGTACCGGGGCCCAGCAAAGTAGAGTATTTTATGCTCATTTTTTTCTCTTCCCATCTCTGAGATGTGCAGAAAATGACCCTGAGCTCAGCTCTGGATGTGAAGGTTTTATTTAAACACTGCTCATGCACACCATTGCATTTTGGTGCTGCAATTACTCCCATTTCCTGCTGTTCCCAGGGCGTGCCCCGAGTGGCTGATGTTCTTTATGGAAAATACATTTCTAGGTTTGAAGGATTTTTTTTTTAAGTAGGTCATAAATTTTTCCTGCCTGAGCTGACCCAGGAAGTGATTCCTCAGCTCTGACCTGTGATTTGAGCCCGTTGCACTTTATGAAGATGCTTATCTGGAGGTTTCATTGCCTGTTGCTTGGAGATACAACCCATGTGGCGCCTCTGCTTATCTGACTCATCACTTCTTCTTCCTAGCAAAAGATTTCAAGTACATGTTTATCATCTCCCATTATCCTCCTGCCATTCTTGATGGCTTCCTTCCTCCTCCCCCCGTTGGTGACAACTCTGTTGTTGCATTTAATAAGAAATTTATGTGCTTTTTTTTTTTAATCACGATTTTCACGTCTGTAAAACTGGGGTTGTGCTTATGACAATCAGGTAATTTTCAAAAATCTGCCTTTAAGAAGTATGTCATAGGTTTTAGATTTCCTTACAAAACTAATGCTGTTATCAATAAGGAAATTTTGCAATGCTATTTTAACTTGGATGGTTGTTTTTATAACCATTCCTTGGATAAATTAAAAAAAAAAGGTATATTTCAATATGGCAGGTTATCTCAACTCAAAATTCTCCTGAGATATTCTTCTCTGGTTCATTTTTTTAAAATCAAATCTTGAAGGGAAGTTTGCAAAGCTGCAGTCACCTAAAGCTACTGGACATTTGTCCCTCAGTGCACACATTTTAGTCGTGTGCATCATGGAGAGAATATACCCTGAAGGATTAAACACGCTGTAATTCCAGCTGCTGTTCCAGATTGCCAGTTGGAGATGTTAAAGGGACAACACTGAGTTTAAATCTGTATAAAGCAGGAAGCTTTTACTGATAATGCAGCAGGAGAGCCAGTGCTGTGCAGGCAGTAGCTGCTGACTGTGTGTCAGGAGTGTCTCTGTGTCCGTCCTTCCCAAAGTGTGCTCTGGCTGTGACACAGCTGGGGTGAGCCTTGGTAAGTCAGGTTGTATTTAAGACTTTATTAGACACCAGAGATGAAGGAAAAACCTTCAAGGGGGCTCCGTGTGCAGGAGATGCTGCAGCTGAAGGTCACACCCTTTACACACCCAAACCAACCAACCCTGCACCACAATCTGTGGTGTGACCAGAAAAATTGGTGCTGAATGACCTGTCTTGGATTTCAGAAAACCACCCTGCAAGCAGGATTTGGAAATCTTGCATTACAGGTGTGCATTGAATGCTCTTCCTTTTTTTTTTTTTGCTGTGCATTAGATCTGATTTTGGGCCAGCTGAGCAGAGCTACAGGATAGTGGGGACTAATGTAGAAAATATGAGCATAGGCCAGACATGCAGTTGAGTATTTCCAGGCACCTTTCTGAATGTTCATGCTATGGCCTGTGGAGGAGTGATGCACATCATATGTGTTCCATACCTGAACAATCAAAGCTGACAGAGCTCCATGAATAATCCACAATACAGAAATTAGGGGTGTAGGGAGGCTGGGATACCTGTGCAGACAACTCTGAGTGTTCAGAGCTAGAGAACCCCCAGGGAAAAGGTTTGCAGCAGTTCCTGAGCACAGTGAATTTGCTCACACAGCTGCACTGAGTGTGTGGGCAAGTGTTGCCCTCAAACTGCAGCATATGTGTGGGCTCAGGTGTGCTCAGTGAGTCAGCCCTGCTCAGCTAAGGGAAGTGGCTGCATTTGTGTGTGTGGAAAGTCGTGATTATTCCCTCACACAAAGAGGTTTTGGACACCCAGCAGCCAAATAATGACTTGGTTGCATCATTGGTGGTGTAGGAGAACGTTGACAAAGAAGTTGTCTGATTTCTTTTTTTACATCAACCTTTTCCTGCTTGGAGGAGATCATAGAATAGAATCTTTGTTTGTTTCTTGCCTGGGACCAAAGCAGAAGTTAGAGTGGGAAGGATTTTAATGAATGGTATTATTTAATGAACAAAATTAAATTTGTAGGAGAAAAAGATCCTGAGGAATTTTCTTCCCCCCTCTTTGATTGTGTGTGGGGTGGGGGGCACCTTAATGTTGTCATCTGAAACCTGGCTGTGCTTCTTAGGGATGCACATAATTTTTTAATGAAGCTTGTTTATTACTGTTGTATGAAACTCTGACAACACTAAGCTCTCTTCTGGTTACTTCAATCAATGCCCACTTAAAATCAGCTTGTAATTTAGTACTTCCCTTTCTTTTGTGTGCGACTGGCTGGTCATGGACAGATAACTCTGTGCCTGCAGAGGGTTTAATGAACAGGAGGATTGACTTGGGTTCTGTGGGGGAGGGAATTGGCCTCTCCTCCCTCCCTCCCTGCTGCCTGCGAAGGCCCTTTCATTGTTCATCCCCACACCTGGGAGACAGGGACCACGGGACAAATCCTTGCTGTCCAGCAGTGCTCCCTTCCCTTGGAATTTAATCAACACTTGTGCTGTCACACCTTAAACCAGCCGAGCTCTTCTCTGTTGTCTGCACAATCAAATATTCATTGCCCAGCCCTGCACACCACAAAGTGCTGCCTGGCAGCAGCTCAGTTATTCAGGTAGTAAAGATGTGGGAATGCAGCTGGCAGATGAAGTCACCGACATTACCAATTCCCAGGCTGTCCTTCCTGCCACAGGCAATCACTGGCAGGCCTGGGCCGGGCCTGCTTTCCCATGCCAGGCTCTGGAAGGGCCCGGGAATGTCACGGATGCTTGAGCTGCTGTGCCTGAGTGGAGCCGGGCAGGGCTGGAGGGTCCTTGTTGCAGAGAGATGAAATCAATAGGGGCTGAGTCCTTGACCTCAACCTGTAATTACCTGGCTGGGATAAAGGTGGGGCAGGGAGAGATTGCACTCAGTATAATGCTGAGCTTTGAAGCCCAGGGAGAGGTTTGGCCCTTGGTCTGTTCCTCACAGCAATTGAGAGGTTTTAATAATGGGCAGAGAACAAGCTGCTCTTAGAGGGCATCACCTGTTCAGCAACACAAAAATGTACCCAGCTCTGCTTGGTTTGGATTTCTGCATCCCCTCAGCTTAAAGTTAAGTGAGTTTAAGCTGTGGTTCTTTCCTGGAATAACTCCTGTGCCAATTCTGTTAATACATCTATTTAAAATGCTTATTATGTTACTGATTTGCATAAGTTTATGCATTATTCCTTGACTAGTGACAGCCTGTGGGATATGTCAGGTATCTGTTTCCTCAGTGCAATAGCACACACTCACATGTGCTCCTGCTCTCCATCCTGCTCATCTGCCTTGCTAAGCATGTGTGTGCATGAGCTGCATAATGCAAAATTCTGGTACTTAGAATGTTTTCAACTTGATTTATTTCATCTAATTTGAGAAAATGTTATCTGATGATTTTTGAAGAGAGCCTTAAGACAGAAGTGACTTCAACAGGCTCCAGGATGCCAAGGCAGTGTACATGATTACATCCAGAAACAGCTATGCCCTATAGACTGGGGAGAGATGTGAGGAGAAATTAAAATGACCTGACACTACTGACTGGGCACTTGCTGCTGGATCATTGCCTGGGCTGGGAAAAGACTCAGCTGCAGGGAGACATGGAGTAGCATTAATGTCTTGAAACACCAGTGGGTGTTTTCTCCAGGCAGGAGAAGTACAGTGGAGAGAGGACAAGCACGGGAGCAGTGACTGAAAGGCAGCAGAATCGTTATATACTGATTTAATTTCCCTCTCTGGGATGGTTGTGGGTGGTTTAGTCGGTTCTGGAGGTGGGAACTCACTCTGCACAGCACAAGGTAGTGATGGGGGGACTGTTATTCCTCATCCAGTTTGCCTTTGGGGCAGCTGAGGAGGCTCCCAGTAACTGAAGCAGTTCATCCCTTTGAAGGTGGTTGTGCTCCAACACACAAGTGTGTATCAACTTAATTGCACGTTGCACTATTTTTTTAACTTCACTGATGGAAGTGAAAATCAAAAATCAACGATTTCTAGACATTGCTGCCTTGAGTTGAGTTTCATTTTAAGCAATTTAAGTTCCTCAAGGTGCTTAATCTTAACCCCAAGCCTGGTCACCTCCTTCATGTGGCCAATAATGTGATTTTTGGCCCAGCAGTTCCCGTGTTCTCGATGAAAGCCGAGCTGTGACCTGATCAGCATCACAACCAAACACAGGGGAATGAGGTTTTTCTTCCCCTTACCCGAAGATAAGTTGCAGTGGGGCCTCCAGGGGCCACACTAATGGTCACTGGCCCAGTCCTGCTGCTCCCAGACAGTTGTTCTCGTGTCACACAACCCGCTGGGCGCGTGTTCCGCGGGCCATTAATGCAGCCACTGCAGTGTCTCCTCACTCAAGTGCTGGGAACTGACTGCCAGTTGGGGAAGCCACCTTCAGCTCACATAATGGTTTGTCAGCTGAAAAACAGCAGCAGGTCCAGCACAGAAGTGCCTTGGGTTTATTTATGGGGGGGGGGGAAAAAAATCTTAATATCCTGGGTGTTTTGCACATCACTAGTTCAAACTCACTCCTAATATGATATTGTCTTATATGCCCCTAATTATCTGTCATTAGCAGTTGTTAATGTTGTGTGTAGGTAGCTTTAAAGCTCTGGATAAGTGGAAAGTGTTGATTCTAATCATATCTGACACCACAATCTTCCGTGGAGCAACACATGAGCTGAGATTCCCGATGGGCTCCTGTAGGATACAATATTTATTATAGCTTGAGATCTAAGAGCTCCCAGCTACTGTTAAACTTACAAGAGATCCAGAAACCTCAGTGTCTGTACTTGTGTTTTTAGAGATTGCACAGAAATAACACACCGTGTGGTATTTGTTCATTGACATTTCTGCTCTTTTCCTGCAGTGCTTAAAGGAAGCATTTTGCAAATCTTTATATTTTTATAAGCCTGTAATAGATTCTAAGCTCATCTATTAATCTGGACTGCTTGAAGTGGCTTTAAAACAGTATTCTTTGTGCATGTTAAAAGGGGGGTATTTGGACATCCATCTGCAAGTGAATTTTAGAGTTGCTGTTGTTTCAGGGCAAGCTTTCATTTATAAGCAGTTTTCCCAGTTTAGAATAAAGAAATTCTTACTGAGTGATTTCACTAAATTAGGCTTTATATTTTGAAGTATTTTTGAAGTATTTGCTCAACATTTTGCTAAGCAATGTCTGCTAGTTCCTTAGTGAACACTAATTTTTTTAGTATTTCCTCATACTACAGATAATATATTCTTTTGTGGGTAATACTTTGTTCTTTAATAATTAAATGTTTGACAGTTAATATTTCCAGAGCCACAAAAACTTGTTGCTTTATAAACCACCACAGGTTTAATATCTGATTTTTTTAATTTATCTGGCCCAATCCACTACTCGTGGTAGAAAGACTTTACCTGGATCTTTACTGACACAGCTTTAAACAAGAGCATCACTCCTCACACATGGGGTTTTTTTTACTGTAATATCAGCAAATGTACCTATTTTCACTGTTGTTAATCCAAAATGAGTGGGTTTTAGCAATTGCCCATCGGGGTGTGATAAGGATGAGTGAGCACAGGTGTGAGTTTAGGTGTATGACACACAAAACTGAGCTCTTTGGATTGATAGATCCAATGCCTGACTGATCTGTTTGAAGGTGGAGTTTGATGCTCGGAGGGTGTCACAATCACAGCCTCCTCACCCCAGCTTCTTGCTGAAATAAGGATGTTCTCTGCTGGAAGTAAATATTTATATCCAAGTTGAAATATGGCCTGCTGGTACTTACTTGTGTATATATTTTATTGCCTCGGTGACGTAAGGGGCAAAGAAACACATGGAAAATATTTTGTTTTCCTTAATTATCCACTGCTGTGGAATACCCATTGGCTTGGAGTCGTGGCTCCTCCCCTGCCTTGGACTCCATCCCTGGCATCATCCCAGCCAGTTTTTAATAGTGCTTTATCTGCTGCTTGCACTGCTTTTAACTTTCACTTTTTATTGCAACCCGAGCTAAATTGGGTGCTGGTTACAACCCCAGCTCCGGGTGCAGAGCTCCAAAGAGCCAGAGCTGGTGCCAGCAAGTGTTTGCTGTGGAGAGCGGCCGGAATGTGGGATGAGCCGGGAAGGGGAATGTGGGGTGAGAGGAGCCCCTGTCTGGCACCAGCCTCCTCCTCAGCCAGCTCTCATGTGCAATAGGTCCTGGCAGTGCCTCCAGCTGGGGGGCTCTGACTCCTGAGCACCTCTGGGGACATCCCACCCAGGAATCACCTCCTTCCAAAAGGAACGCGGAGTCTTGGAATGCGGAGCACGGGAAGCTGGTTATTCCATGTGCATAAACCTGCTGGTGCTGCTCCCCTTGGGAAGGTGAAAACAAGCAGGTCACAGTGGGTAAATGACAGAGAACAGGTTTGGGATTATCAACATCATTAGCAGGGATCTCTCCAGGTGAGAGGTGCTCTGGGTGCACTGAGGCCTGTGCCGTGCAGGGAACGGACCTGTAAGATGGAGCAGGATCAGGGAAAAGCAAAAGGTGGTGCTACAACTAACATATGTCTTTTTCTGGAGTTTGGCCACAGCTTTAAGGCCCCAAGTGGATTCCTGGGGCCTTCGTCTCCTATCCCAAACCCGACACGAAAGCCTTTCCAAATCTGTTTTATAAGCTGGGTGACTGTAATAGTCCTATCAAAAACCCCGTGTCCCCAGGTCAGGTGGGGTGCAGGCCCCCTCCTCTCCTGAAATCCCGGGCTTGCCAAGTCTTTCTTCCCCGATATTTCCCTCCAGCAACAGCGGGCAACCATTTGTGCCTCGTGTGTGCCGTGTGGGAGAGCCCGCGGGGGCTCCGGCACAGCTGCTCTCCCTGGAGCTCACATCTGCTTGCAGGAGCAGGCATTTGTCCCAGGCACAGCTGGCCCTGGCTCTGCCCGACCCACCTGGATTGCTGGAGAGCTCATGGAATTCGTGAGGCTTTGGCACCGGGGCCGGAGCTCGCTGGGGAGCCCCGGGTTGGGTTGGAGTGTTTGGGTTTGGTGTCTTCCCTTCGTGTTGCGTTTCCTCTGCTCCAGGTTGTGGTGATGTTGATGGGAGAAAAGTGGCTCAAAAACTGGGATCTCTATAATTTGTGGCCTTTTTTAGGGCACTACAAATAGCCCTGACTGTGCCCCTCTACTAAGATAGTACCTGCCTAATTTTGCCTTGATAGGAAAAAGCAGGAGAAGCCACTGTTGCAGTCAGAACCTTGCAATTCCCATTCACTGCATTCCCATTAATTGGAAAAGTAGCTTTTGAGACTTTCACCTCTCTTATTTACAGCAGGAATGCTGAGCAAACCACTGTGTGTTCTGCTGTTTGCTCATCACTTAAAATGCATTTTAAAAGCTGACATAATGTCCTCAAAACTTAACTTGTGATTGAATGTCAGATGTAGTAAATGGCCGTGGAACATCTGCAGAGTTTTTGTGTTGCTGGTCGATTTTTTTTTTCTTTAAGAATCAGAAAGTTGCCATGAAAGAATTTGGAAAAGAAAAGGAATACTCCGGTGTTAGTCTTTTGCTTTGGGTGTTCCTATTTAAGCTCGAAAAAACCACCCAAAATAAACCCAAAGCAGCACACAGTATGCAGTGAAACACTTACAGGGACAAGACATTTTACCACTGAAGTTCGATAAAAAATTCACTGTATCATAAGTGAATCATTTCCCCCTTGATTTGTGTCCAAAATATGAGGAGAAACCTTGCAGCTGCATGTTGCATTTTACAAAAGAACATATGCATGCATTTAAATCATTTACATTTCATCTTTGCTCTCTCTTATTTTTAACCCATCTTATGGTGAGTGACAGCATGTTTGGAAAAGCGAGGCTGAAAGCAAAGTTTAAACTTTGATGCCCAGTAAGCTGAACTGCAAGCAGGGCTTCACCATTTCATTATTTTATTTCAAAGTTTTGGCTCGTGCCTTTTCCTTTCTCTCCAGTGAAACGTGTGACTGAAACTTTGGGAATCTGGCTGGCAATAAAAAAAATTAAGTTCTGCTGCAGTTGGTCTGTGCTGGTCCTGCAGATCCATCCTTGGGAGGGTGCACAGCCACGTGCTTTAAGATGCTCTGGCTCAGTGAGGCCATTAATTAATTAATTGGTGATCATTAGGGGGTATCAAATATTCCTTGTGCTATAAAACTGGTTTTGCTGGGGGTGAGGAGGGGAAGGTGGAGGGGCACCAACTCTGCCTGGTGTACTCCCCTGACATGACTGTTCTTCAGTGTCAAACTGACCACTTTTAACTCACCTGCTTTTATAGCAGGGGTTCCACAAAGAATTTGGATTGTGGGTGTGATGTTTTGTTCAGTGCCATCAGCAGGGCAGTGCTCCCCCTCGACTCTGTGTGAACAAATAAAATTCAGCTTTATTGGCCTAGTTATGGCCTTTT
The DNA here is from genome assembly GCF_001715985.3 of Manacus vitellinus. Taxonomy (NCBI): domain Eukaryota; kingdom Metazoa; phylum Chordata; class Aves; order Passeriformes; family Pipridae; genus Manacus; species Manacus vitellinus. Next base: position 2,331,703 of record NW_021940796.1, read on the forward strand.
AATAACCCTTCAGTGGCACATTGTGCAAGCCGTGAAGTGCTAACGTGTGCTCTGCCACGATGGAACGTGACAGGAGGACACGAATCCGTCCGAGGGGTGGCAGGTGAGGGGGTACAGGAGCCCACCCCCCCTTTTCCAGGGCAAACTGGGCTCCCAAGAGTGGCAGAAGAGCAGCAGAGGTACCCAAATGATGCTGGGGAGAAGAGTTTGTCACCTTCCCCTCATCCCTGACTGTCTGTAAATGTAGATTTGACTCAGTGAGATTCAGAGCTCAAAATACACAGTGACTTTATCCCTGAGAGCTTGCAGAAATTTTTCCGACCATCCAGACTTTCTAAGAGCTAAACCCAGTGTTCTTCATTTATTTTGCTAGTAAAGACTGACTCATAATTGAGGATATCACGTGGAGGACCTGTTACTTATTTGTCTATCCATCCTTCCATGTTTAAAACCAAGTCGAGAACCTAATGAGGTTACAAAAATATTGCTGATCCTGAAGCAAATACAGTTGGAGAACATATGCTTTGGTTTTACATTTCTGCCTCTAAAAGGTGACATGTCCCGTGTTTGTCATTTAATTTAACATTCTATATATTTTTAAACGGCTGTATGATTTGAAGTCTCCAGATGCCCTGCTTTGTGCTAAACGAGGCTGACAGTTCAGTGATGTGGAAGGCCATTATCTCACCTTTGTGCTTCTAAACTGTAGCCACTTGCCTTTGCCTGCTCAGAATGCATTTGCTGCCTTGCAGCCCAGGAATTTTTAACACCTATTGAAAGCATTAATTAGCTGTGCCATGCTGATGAGCACTCGAGGTGAAAAGCAGGAACTGATGCTGCCCTTCCAGTTTGTGTTTCTCCCCTTGCTTGTGCCGGGGGTGCAGTAGGTGACTGATGAACTCCGGTGGCAGAGGCTGACTGGGGTGCTCTGTGCTCTCAAATTTCCCAATTAACAACTGGCAGTCAGTCATTTGGTGCTGAGGTGATGTGTGTAGTGTGTCAGTGGGAAGGGAGTGGAAGGTGATCCTGTACCAGTGGCAGCTTGCTGAGATGTTCTTTGGATGATCCCTGTAACCCAGAATCCTGGAATGCTTTGAGTTGAAGGGACCTTAAAGCCCATCCAGCTCCACCCTCTGCCATAGGCAGGGACACCTTCCACTAGCCCAGGTTGCTCCAGCCTGGCCTTGGACACTTCCAGGGATGGGGCAGCCACAGCTTCTCTGGGAATTCTATTCCAGCACCTCACCACCCTCACATGGAAGAATTCCTTCCTAATATCCAATCTAAACCTGCTCTGGCAGTGTGAAGCCGTTTCCCCTTTTCCTGTCACTCCAAGCCCTTGTCTCTCTCCATCTTTCTTATCAACTCCTTTCAGTTCATATGGAATTCCAAACCACACCATGGGAAAGACCACTGGATTTTTATACACTCAGTAGAAGCATTTCCCTAAACGCTGTGGTCGCTCACATTGACTAATGAATCCTAAAGGAATATGATTTGATTGAAAAAATTGATTTAAAGATAAAGCAGTAGCATTGCAGAGGTTTATCTTGAGGTCGATTTGCTCAGAAATGTTACTCCCGTTTTCCAGCAGATTTGGTGATATTGTATGTTCTCTCCTGATGTTTAGTCACCAGTGGAAGGGATTTGTGTGTTTCCACAGTCTTTGTTAACATAAAACCACCAACACAATGTCTTAGCAGCCAAGAATGCGAGCTCGAAAAACAAAGTTCCATCCCGATGTTTGTGGACTGATATAACCCCGTTCCCGTAAACTGAAATCCCTTTAAGAATGTAGAAGTTCCATATGGTTTGTCCTTTCGAAGGGGAAATTGGTTCCATTTCTGCAGATTATCGTGGTGTCCTTTCAGAGGACAAGGAGTCCCTGGAGAAATCCAACCCCCACATTCCCCAGGCACACTGGAGCTGCTCCCGAGCTGGTCTGGCCCCTGATGATGCCATGGAGGTGCTTCTGTCCACGTCCCATCCCTCTGTGTGCCTGGAACATGAGGCCATGTGTTGATAAACAGCTTTAAATGACTCTATCCATAAACCAATAAACCAAAATTCAGGCTTTTGTATCCCATTACCGCCGTCCTGAGTCAGCAGGTCTCTCAGACAATCATTTTTCTCCAAACTTGGAAAACGGATAATCATTACTTGGACTGTTAAAGTTCAGTAATACAAGAATAAGTCATAAATATGTCACTTGTATCTTAAAAGCTAACCAGCTAGAAACTCTCCCTCCTGTCTGATCAGGCCTCCAGTGCCTTTGATCACCATTTTCTCCTCTTTCCCAGCACCACGGCGAACTTCTTTAGTTTTCCACGTTTTCCTCTGCCCCTGTGACAGTGTTCTGCTGCAGATTACAGCTGTGCTCAGGCACCATAAGGTTTATATGATTAGTCAGCATTTGGTTTCCATATATAGCAAAAAGTACGTCTGGAGAAAATATTCTTGTACATATTTCCAGGCAATAGGATCAAAGCCCTCTGTAGGTTCTCAGTTTTAATTTATCTCTTCTTGCTTGCTGTCTGAGGAACATCAAACAGAGCCCGTGGTCGCGGGAGGGAAGGGAGGGAGCCCTTTGCTGCTGAGCTTTGGGAGCACCCTTCATCCCAGCCAGCTCCAAATCCTGCCCTTTCTTCCCTCCCCGTTGCCCAGCTGTGAACTTTGGGGTTTGTGCCCTCGTGTTTCTGCCCAGGTGTGCCTCCTTTTCTTGAATTTTTGTCTCCTTGATCCCCAGTTCTCCCCAGGTCTCTGTCAGTCCCAGTTGCAGCTGCTGGACATGTCTCCCTCCTTTGCCACAGTGTTTTCTGTAGTTCTTGATCCCTGTGTTGACTCCTCTTCTGCCATAATGTGCACAGTTCATCCTCTTCCAACTAAGGAATGCTTGTTCCCATCTCATCTTTGGGGTTTTTGGGTAAATTCCTCCAACTTCTCTTTGTACTCTTAATATCTCTCAGTATTTGCCCAGAGAAGCTGTGGCTGCCCCATCCCTGGGAGTGTCCAAGGCCAGGTTGGATGTGACTTGGAGCAACCTGGGCTAGTGGAAGGTGTCCCTGCCCATGGCAGGGGTGGAACTGGATGGTTTTTGAGATGCCTTCCCACTCAAACCAATCTGTCATTCAGTGATTTGCTTCTCCGCAAGAAGGCCTTTTTTCTGGTGTCAGCTCCCCAAACTGAAGCTCTGCTATCTCCCAAAAGTATGCAAACTAACAGCACTTCCATTTGTGTCCCTGTGAGGAATCCCCTGTGCAGGTGGATATTATTGGATTAGGTGCTGTATTTGCGTCATCTCAGTTAGATTTTTTTATTTTTTTTTTTGGAGCTTTCATTAGATTCTTACAGCAACAATTTGTAAACTTTGATGTGTGGAGACAGCCAGAGGTGACTGTCATTAAGTGGGTAAGCAGGACACTTTAATCACACAAATCCTAGAACATTTTCATAGGAGGAAGGTTTCTGAAGTTTTCTGAGCTATTAGTAAGTGTAGCAAGCCCAGAGATCCGAGACCTTTTTTACATCACACTTTTAGAAAGGCCTTTTTTTTCCTCCCGATAGAAGACCTGCATTAAAAAAAAAATAATATATAATTAACTTGATTTCAGTCATCTACTCAACATTTCTGAGGCGCTCGCCAAACGATCCCAGGTGTGGGATTGCAGCAGGTAATTTCCTGCGCGGAATTTGTGCGGATGATTTTCTGTGTCGGGAGATGATATCGGCTCACCTGGCCCCCTGAGCCACAGAGAAATCCTTTGTTTATTCATTTAGTAGGCAGATTAACCCTAATGAATATGGGCTTCCTGGAAACAGATACAGGGGACAATGGCGGGGTGAGGAGCGGGGGAGAAACGGGGGCAAATTCCCTTTTCTTTCTTCACTTGGAAATAATGGTGGCTTTCAGGGGGCAGGGGGTTGTAAAACCCGAAAGGAACGTGAAATATGTCGGCCAGAAATTCTTGATTTTCGAAGAAAATCTTTTGTTTCGTGGTTCAAAGAGGGACTGGGGCTTCCTTACTGTGTCAGGTACAATTGTGCCCTGTTGAACCTGTTGGAATGTTTTGTCCTGTCAAGAAGTAGCATAAAGTGGACATCTGAGATGTTGCACTGAATAGCACTTAAATCCTAAAACTGGAGGACCTCAGTGTGTGTTTTACGTGGTTAGTCCAGTGTTTTGTGGAATAGGGGGGTGCTTTTTAATAATTATTTCACTGAATTAAAGGTTCATAATATAATCTGCCTTTGAAATAGTTCATACATTGTCCTAGACAACCACACAAAAACACGAGAGTCTTGATGGCTTAAATAATTTTGTTCCATTTCTTTTTATTTCATGGGAATAAAGCTGTGGAAAGGTGTGTTAAGGAGTGTGTGGGATTTCTGTTGCCTGAGTAGCTGTGCTGGACAGGGAGGCAGTGTCCACACAAGGTTAGGCTGCACATCTGACTTGATTTTCATTCTTGGGGTGGCACAGAAAAGCTTCCAGAAGCATTTCAAACAGCCCAATTCCTTGTGTTCCTGTTGTGTGATGTCTGCAAGTGTTCTGCAGGAGGCTCATGAAAGGCTGCACCATTACATTGATTTAAATAAACGAGGAGTAATTTCTCAGCTGTTGTTGACGTGACATTGGACTATTGTTCGTAACACAATGTGGGAATCTGCCTGGAAAAGTAGTGGAGGTGAATCCCAAAGCCCTGAGAAACAAAGGGAAAAGAGGGTCACTGACTTCAGGGACATAAATCAGGCTGGCCGTGGTGTTACAGGCAGGTTCACTGCAGTATCACTCAGCCTGTGTTTGAACAGCATGAATAAATTAACTTATTCGAGCTCAAAGAGGGAATAATGTCACGGTGAATTAAGATGTGTGTATGTTAGTCATTATGTATTTTTTAATGCATACACACGTTTGATGGTATTTGAAATTAGGAGAAAGCAGTCTGCTAGCTGAGATCTCTGCTGTGAGCTACCAGTCAAAGTGCAGACATGAGTACAATGAATGATTTTGCTGCATTTGAGAGAGGAACAATTTCTTGCATTTTTATGTGACTGGTACTCGAGATACATTATTCCCAAGGCATGGATGTGTAGACACAGATGTGAAAATCTCTTAACTTCCAACCAAACTTTTCCAGATCTTATCACTATAATTTATCCTCTACTCTCTGTGGACTAGAAAAATGTCTTCTTACACATAACTTTATACATTGGAGGGAAAGGAAAGTTCTGTTCTACCACATGGTGAGTGTTGAAGATCGGATACTGTTGGCTTTGACACGCTGACTTTTGTAGTTGCCTGTAAAAACTCTAGAGTTTCAGAAGGGAAGTGAAAAAACAGAATCCAACTTTTCCACAAAGAAGAAAAGTTTCCATTGTCCCTCAGTCCCATCACTGCAAGTACAAGTGGGCAGGAGCAGATGATTTTCTGGAGGTGAACATCTCTGCGTGGGTATTGTGTGTGTGCGTGCATCGGGCAGCAGTAAATCACAAAGGAATATGTTTGCTTTGTATGGAGATTGTTTTATCCTTCTTAAAGCTACTATTTATATAACCTTTAACCAAACAGAGAGTAGCCAAAGTATTTCTGAGAGTGAGAACTGCTTTTCTGACCGGGGTGGGCAACAGCTCCGTCCCCTCCCCTCGTGCCAGGCGGGAACTCACCACGTTGACACGTGGACAATTTGCCAGAGATTATTTTTTCCCCCTCCTTTGCACGTGAAAGCTCCAAACAGATCCGTGTCACATTAGGTGTCATTAAAATAGAGCTTGCGATAACTAAATAATAAATTTAGTGGTACCTAATTACTTTGAGGAGATGTTGACACAGTTGCCCGAGATGACTGTCGCGGGGAGCCTTTGGAAGGAGCAGGGACTGTCTGTGCTAGAGGGAGGGTTTTTTTCCCCTTTTAGTGGAAACCAAAGGACAACAGTCATTATACGATTCTGTACTTTAAGTATTTTCATAATCCAACATAAATTGGCCCACCCAAGGATTATGTCTGTCTTATAAGGATGTGTTTATACAGTCATTGGGTGAAAGATTGCAGAAGTTGAACCGCTAGTTTTGAAAGTCGAGCCAGACCAGGAAAAATCAGGATACAATTTGGCACTTATGGAGACTAAATGATTTCCTTTTTAGCTGCTGATTTCTACTGGGAAATGTATCCTTGGACTGAAAATTGCATCCGGAAAAATGTTTATGTAGTGTTTTTCAAATGACTGATTATTCCTCTAACCTTTAACACGCACTGTGTGTGATTTTCTTCCTTATTAACTCTTTCACAACCAAAGGAATGATTTCCTTCACTGTAAATAAAATTAAGTATGTATTTCAATTCATGCAATATTTTAATGCTGTAACAACACAGCAAAAGACAAGCTGGGGATTTTGTTGAGTCAGTAACCCAGGGAAATCCAGCTCATCTTGAGTCAGATTCTCCTGGAAGAGGAATATCCTGCTTGGACAGTGAGGCAGGCAGAGCACATGAACTTTTTATCCTGATTACTGCAGAGAAGGAGAACAAAAATGTTCCTAACATACCATTAGATGCAGTTTTCTGCCAGCCAGGGGAGATTTCCCCAAGGCATGTGGCTGAGGTAGAGGGACCGTGCTGCCAACTACTGGCTATTACTTGCTGCTGAATATAGTGAATTATTTCATTGTGGGCTCGGGGTTTGTCTGCAGGGGAATTGATTAGTGCAGCTAGAACAGGACCAGGAGTTTTAGAGAGATCCACAGATGCTCTGTCTGGAGCTAAAATGTTCTCAGTGGTGATGTTCTCACGTAAAGACATACCATAATTCACTGTAATCACATCATCAGTATCCTGGTGTAGAACGGCCACACCGGGTGTCTTTCCTTGCATCCAGAATGTTCTGAATGCAGGGTGGGAGTTGGGTTTCAGAGCAGCAGCCTGACCTTGCTCCCCTTGTCTGAGGCACCCGTGTAAACACAGCAGGGTGGGACTGAGCCACGTCTTTAAAAGGCATCTCAAGTGATCCTGCATGGAGTGGATCCCACGCTGACAAATGGGGCTGGAACCAGAGCTCCCATTTTGGCACAGCTGTCTGTAAATTATGGTTGGTGTTTTCCTGTGTAGAAACACACCGAAATTTAAGATGAATCCATTGGGTTTCTGTAAAATGTATCACCCAGCCCATCACAAGGCTGTAAAAATCGCTTGAGTGGAAAAGGTGACAGAAGAAAAGCACAGCAAGGACAGTCTGATGATTCCAATTAATGCTGATGGTCTGGTCCTGAAGGACAGATCTGTGTCCTGTGAGGGGAAGCAGAGTTGGAAAGAAATGGAATTCCAGCCCTGCCAGTCCTGATGGACTCATGCAAAGACGTCCAGTGCTCCACAGCTCCCCGGGGCCCCGCAGCGTTCGTGCTCCACGGGGGGATCTGTGTGTCCTTCTGGCATCAACTGGGGATTAGCTGCTGAAAAACAAAGGCTGGGATTCCTTGTGGCAGCAGCGTGGGTCATTCTTGGCGTGGTGGGATGAGGGGAAGTGCCTGGCAGCTGCTGCTCTCTTTCATCTCTTCTCCCAACTCTTTTTGATCGTTTTCTGCTGCGAAGTTTTGGGTTTGTGTTTATAAGTGAAGAGAGGATGCAGCCCTGCTTACCTCAGATAGCTTTTTCCCAGGAGCAGCAATTCCCAGGCAGTGATTCCCAGGCAGTCTCGTGCATTTGAGGCCGTAATGGGTTTAGGAAATTTGTAGAATGTTCACAGTCAAATGGCTTTTAACCACCTATGGATGGAGTGAAATTTGGCAGATGACAGAGGAACCTCACGTTTTATTTCTGAAGTCTAAATGGCTTGTCAGCCGTGCAGAGCCCCTTGAATTTATGAGATCTGAATGTTGGGGTTTGGATTTGTTTTTTTTGTTTGTTTGTTTTTTTTTCACGTGGAACCCAGCAGAGTCTCTGATGGAAACTGTTGACCCTTCTTTGTGCTGTTCCTTTACTGTCTCGTCAAACATCTGGAAAACAGCATGTTTGCAGTCATTTCACAACATAATTTTGCATTTACATCATGTGTTATCTGGTAAAAGTTCTCTTGTTTTTCTCAAGGGGGGGGGATTAAAAAAAAAAGGAGGGGGCAGAGAGAAATCAGCAAGTCGAAGGCTGCCGCGAGGTCAAGTGGTGACGGTGGGCGCTGCCTGCACCGAACATGTGTCGAGCTCCGAAAAGCTGAGGCAGTTCCCAAAAATTTGGTAACCATTAGAGTACTTCCTAAGTCAGTTCCGGATGTCAGGCCCGGGCTGGAGGGGGAAGGGGCAGGGATTGAGCCTGGCAGCCGAGGAGGCCGAGGTGCACATCACGCAAGGCCCAGCGAGACAGGAAAGGGCTGTTTGGGGAGAGGATCAGGAGCTCAGCAGAGGAGCTGTGAACTCTCCCCGCGACCCGGGGCAGGGAGCGCCGCCCCAGCCACCTGAGGGCTCGGGGATAAGAAAGGAAATTAAAGGATCATTTAAGTGGAGTGGGACCAGACAACTTAAATGACGATTTTCATCTCGGGGAAGGGAACGCTGGAGCATATTGAATTCTTTGAAGTAGCGGAGCGCGGCTGATGGAGGGAATATTTTTGTTACATTCCACGCTCTGGTTTAGCAGCTCCTCCAATATAACCCATCTCTAACCCTCCTAAGCCACCTATTTGTAGCACTCAAAAGTGCTGTGGACTTCAGAGCAGAGTTTAGACTAAAGCTATAGTCTAAAGCTATAGACTTCAGAGCAGAGTTTATCAGCTGAACACTCTGATCTGAAATTAGCTACCTAGATAACTTCTAAAATTCAAATGAGTATTAATCAGTAGGCATGATTAGCAGATTATTTACTTGTATTTTGATTCCATAATATTTTGATTCCATAAATATTTTTATGTTGCTCACGGTAACCCCTGTAATTGTAATAAACCTGAGTGTGAGCCTCAGACTCTCCAGAAGTTCACGATGAGTTCATAGCAAAGGTTGTCTCTTCTTGCTTCCCCTCCCTTCAGGATCAAACCTTTGGGCAGAAGCTGCTCCATCCCAGTGCTGCTCTCTGCTGCTTTGGGAGTAGTTTGGCAGAGGTCAGGCACGAGGTCCTGCCACTCCAGGTCCTGAGGAAGCTTCTTAATACCCTGACAGAGACCCTCTGCTAATGGGGCACTTGCAAAGAGGCAAAATCTGCTGCTGCTAAAGCACAGGACCTTCATCCTGTCTTAAATTAAGTCAGTGCTAAACCCAGAATCCAAAACTAGTGGTGTCTGAGTCTCAGAAGCTGACTTGACTATGGCTGTGCCTCCCACCAGGGAAATACCAGTGAAGCACATGCTAGACCTCAAAATTTGGGCTGTGTAGAAGCATTTTCACGTGCCTTCCTTTGCCTCCCAGCTCGAACTGAATCCATTCTGCAGTTTATATGGTCCAAAGCTTCAAGGAAAAGGAAGCAGGCAACAGTAAATAGCTCTGGTTTGTTGGTTTAGGATGGTAAAAGGTTTTTCTACAGTAATGCTGAATTTCAGTGCTGGAATCACCTTGCTGAGGGATGTGATTCCTGGGACCTTCCTGAGCTTTGGAAGTAGCAACAGTGGAAGATTCTTCCTTTCCTGTGATCTTTCCATGTATGGCCATAATCACTTTATCTCCCTGGGCCAGGTTTCCAGGTACCATAGAGAGGAGTCTTAACAGGGGGGGAAAAAACCCTGTGGCTGGCTGCAATTATGGTTTTGGAAAAGCTTGCTCTGGGATTTTTGTTTAACAGCTGTTGGATGGGAGGATGCTTAGGTTGCTAATTTGGGTGCCAGCGCTCCGTAGGGTTATTTCAGTGGTACTGGCTCCCACTGTGGGGAAAGGCAGGAGGGCCTGGGTGTGCATTCAGCTTTTTTCTGTGATGTGTTTGGCAAGAACTGGTGCAGACTTGGGAATTTGGACAGTTTTAAGGAATAATAACAACTACAGAAGCATTAATTGTTTCTGCAGTTGAAGGATCAGGCAGTAGTTTTAAAGGGATCACATGGAGGGAATTGGGTCTGAGCACAGACAACCTGTGCAGATATTTTCCTTTTAAGATGATATCTGTTTGGTTGTGTTTATAAATAACCTTTGAAAACAGGAGAAATGGACAAAATACTTTCTTCCTCCACTGCAGTGATACAGGAGGTGTCTTGGGAATGTGTTATCTTCTATCCATTTCCCTTTCCTCCTCCTCTCCAGTTTCATTGTACGCTGATTTTTTTTTCCCCTCTACAAATTGCAGGACAGCAGCACGAGGTGTCCATTACCAAGTTTGTTTCCCTGAATGCTTTCTAGCAGGAGGCACAAGTGCAATACACTGAATTAGTGGAACCAAGCTCAAGGGTGAGAGCACAGCCCCTCTTTATCAATAAAGTCCCTTTATCCAGCGAGAACAATCCGCGTGCGAGAGGCTTTTAAATAATATCTGCGAGTGCGAGTCCTGCTGAGCCTGGAAGGTAGAGATGGTTCACTGGGTTGTTATTTTGATGTAGGCCGTTCTTCCTCGAGGCCACCGAGCCTTCAGGTTCCTCCAAGCCTTTAGTGGTCTGCACTCCTCTGTTATTCTTTCCCTGAGAGTGCTGATTAGTGACTTGCGGTGTGGATGCTGATTTATCGCAGCCGAGAGCTGCCCCTTGGGGGCTGAGCAGAAACACTCACGAAGGAGCCCTGATTAAAAAGAGTGGTAATGAAGACAAATGTTTCGGAGGGAGTCAAGAGCAAACCAGGCCTTGGCATTCCCACTGCTCCTCTGAGCTTTTGGAGAGGAGGTAACGGTGGCCAAAGGAAATATTTCCCCCTTGTTGTTTATTTCTCATGGCACTGGAAAAATTTTTCTTTTCCTCCTGGGTGTTCTAACTCTCACTTGTTAACTGCTTTTCATGCAGGGTTGCAATTAACCCTTGGCAGATACTTACCATGTTCCCTTTATATTCACTCTATACATAAAGAAGTTTTTATGTTTTGACCTGTTAACCATTTTAAGATTCTTTAAACTTGACAGTTTCATCTAATTTCTCACGTCATTAAATCGTACTTTATTTTCCAACAGTCCATTCACAGGAGGTTTGGTGTTTGTTTGATATCTTTAATCATCTTTTTTTCCTCACTGCCCTTTTTAATAAGGAAAAAAAGAAGGACAAAAAGTAATGCTCACAACCAGGTTTTAAATCACAGAGAGGTTAGAAAGTTCCTATCTAGTGTTGGACGTGTAACCAGAGACAGATCTCAAAAGCACGTTGGTAGGGTCTGGATGGTCTGACACTTGTATTAACTAAGAATTCAAAACACAGATAAATGGAATGGTTTCACCCTGTTGTAGTTTGGAGTTGGTTTTTTTTTTTCATTCTATGGGTTTTTCATTTTTAAAGATCACCTCTTCCAGATGTTAGAGAGGACAGTCCCAGCACAGCCCCCCTGGATACTCCACTGCTGCCAGCACAGCGTGGCCTCTTCATCCCTTCTTTCTGTGCTTAATTATCCAAGGCAACAGGCAAAACTGAAAGGAAAGTGCTGTTGGGAAACTGTGCTGTGATCCTGTGTCCCAGAGGGGGAAATCTGATGCCCAGCCCAGAGATGGGCACACTGGTGAATGTGGGCACTGCTCCTGTGCCATCCTGGCAGTCCCTGTTCACCTCCTTTGGGAATGGAGAGCTGGACACTTCCTGAGCAGTGAGAATTTCTGGATGGCCCTTTGCATTCAGTGAGAATTTCAGGGTGTTTTCCAAATGTTAATTAACTTTCTCATGAGATTTTTAGCTCATGCTTTGCTTTAGAACAACATTCTGACCTATCATGCAGGAAGGTTCTTCTTCCTAAAATAGTGTGATAAAGAAACAGTTCATCCCAGAGAAAAGCAGGGAGCAGGGTTTTCTCTGATTGACTGGCCTCGTTCATGATGCACCCAAAAGGTCAAAGACTGTTTTGAGAAAGTATTTTAAAGGATGGGTCTGTGTTTTCTCTCTGTCTGGGAAGCTACTTACAACTTCCATAGTAGTTCTTGCAGCATTAAATAAACTCCCTGTACATCTAAGGCAGCTATTTAATCAGTCTTACACTGATTCTAATTCTAATACTTCCCAAGTATTAGAATTATAAACATTGTCCAGCATTAGGTTTGAAAAAGAAAACAAAAAATTGAGGTTCCTTAATATCATTTTGTCAAAGTGAATTATTTTGTGTGGTAGTGCCATAGAATAAAGCAGCATTGGGGACCCTGCACTTCATGATGGGTGAAAGGTTGTGATTTGGTGGCAGGTTTTTAAACTTCTCTTTAAACTTTTTTAATCACTCAACTACTTTGAAAATCCAGGTGAACTGGCTGAGGAGTCTCAAAGGCTTGTGAAATTTTAGAAGTGGCTTTTGGAAGTTACTTTTTTTGAAGGCACCGCTTGGGTTTTAGTCCCATGCGAGCTACTCTACGTTTACTCCACAATTGCCCAGGATTCAGGAAAGGCTGATTACTTGTTTCTAAGTGAAAAGTCATGTGAGTTTTGGTTTTTTTTGATGTGAGAAATGGAGTGTACAGGGGAGCTCCATCTCGTTAGTAACAGTGCCTGGGCCATTAAGAGATCACAGCAACTGGTGGAAGCTCGGTGGCACCAGCCTTTGTCTCTGAGCCACTGCACTGGTCCGAATTTTGGAAATTTTTAGGCTTAAATCTGATTAACTTGTGGGTGTTGGAGAGCTAGTTTGAGGCTGGCATTGCTGCACTAGTCAGCTTGCATCACCATCAGCTGCCCACTAATTATCAGGAAATTTATAGCTGCATTAGGTAAATGTCACTTCACTGCAGTGGCCTGGAATAAGAGCGTTTTCTGCTCTGAATTAGCACCATGGGCACGTCTCAGTGAGGGGCTACCCAAGCAAGAGAAGGGCTTGATTTATGCACAGACATATCAGGGTTTTAAGAAAGGGTAGCTGAGAGATGTTGTGTTGCTTTTTTGAACCGTGACATCTCCCCCGCCGTAAATGTGTGTTTGTTTATTCATTAGGGAGGAATCACATGGAGAGTGTTTAAAGAGAATTTGCTAATTCCAGAGTGGGGCTGCATTCAGCACCGTGAGGTTCTGGATGTGCACGAGCTTGAGAGGGATAATCCAGAGCTGAAGGGTCTCACAGCCCTAAAGGGCTCAAGAGAAAAGGAACCTGAACATTAAAAATACATATATATACATAAAAAAACCCCACCTTCATTCTTAATGCACTGGAAATAAGGTCCCCAACTCTTCCCAAAAGACCAGTGTAGAATTCATGGTGCTTCAGAACGATGCCAGAGCATCTGAAGAGTTGCCACTATGAATTCTTCATAAATACCAGGGTGAATGATGGCTGCTCTTCTGTGAGGGACATCTCAGCAGTTCCAACACACTGGAAAAAGAGAAGGCCACTTAAGAAATGCTGGCTAAATTCTAGAAAAACTTACCCTCTACATCTCTTTTAAGGAACTGAATAGCTTCAGTGGTCCCCTTGCATTTTTCTACCATCAAATCAAATCATCCATTTCTGGTGTAAATTTTTCAGGTAACTTCCAAAGTGTTGATTTTTTAGAAACCTCTATAAAGAGAATCTTTGAACTTTCCTTTTCAGTGTTGTTTGCTTGCCCACTTTATAATAAATAACATGCAAGTGGAGAGAAGAGCCTGGATTTATGGTTATTTCATATTGATTTGAGATGTCCTCCCAAAACACTTCTTTAGCTCTGTCTCACAAATCATGGAATCATTGCATGTTTCCTGTTGGGTTTAGTCACCCTCCCAAAACACTTCCTTAGTGATGTGTCCTTTCACAAATCTTAGAATCACAGAATTGTTAAGGTTGGAAGAGACCTTTAGAACGACCAAGTCCAACCCAGGGGCACCACCACCTTCACCACTAAACCGTGTCCTCCAGTGCCACATCCACACAGTTTTTGAACAATTCCATGGATGGTGACTCCAGCACTTCCCTGGTTCTAATGCTTCACAGCCCTTTCCATGAAAAAAAAATAATTCTGAATGTCTAATCTAAATCTTCCCTGGCTGTAAAGCAAAAAATAAAAAAAACCAAAAACAAAACCCACAAAAATTGGAGGCAAAGCATCACTTCTTTCTGTTCTGTGCCCCAGTGCACCTTCTGGATTTCTGGATGTTCATGGATGCAGGAAAGGCACCCACCACCCACTGCTGTGCCACAGGAGAGTCACTGGAGTTAATTAGGGAGCAGAAGAGGTTTAAAGAAAGTCGCTGTCCAGTATTAAGCACTTTGGCTTCTCTTCTGTTTTCACTCTTTGCTGCTTTTATGGTTCAAAGTGCTGCAGATCAGACAAAGCCTTTGGATGCTGCATTCAGGAGGCCTTTCTTCTGCGTCAGTAACACGAGCACTGGCACAGCCCAACCAACCACTTACTTCAAAAGGCTCTTTTTATTAGATAAGAGCAGATACTTACACACCAGCGTCAGAGGAATATCATTTTTACAAAAGACCATTCTGCCTGCAGCTCTGTTTCAAGGTTGTATTGAAGTTGCTTCTCTTTGTTCTTCCTAAGATGCAAACAGCCCCCCACCCTCCCCTTCTGCCAGACCTCCCAGTTCCAGCATGTGAGGGAAGGGTTGAAATTCTGGAAGTAAATTCAGCCCTAAACAGGTTTAGTGCAGGCATTAAACCTGTCCTGGGAGAGAGGACTTCATCTCTTCCACCTGCACAGTTCGGTGTCGAGTTCTTCCCAGCACATCCAGCAGGGAAACAGGGATTGCTTTGGGGTTTATGGATCGTGTGTCTCGGTGTTTAATCACCCTGTCTGATGGGAGGGATGATTATTTTACCTGGGAATTTTGAATTTGGCTCAGGTGGAGCAAGATGAAGCCATAAAAGCAGACCTCAGTCAGCTGGGCTGTGAGCAGGTTTGTTAATGTACCAAACACTGTTCTGGTGCTCCATGAATCCAACTCTGACTTGCTTGGGGTGGTTTGCTCCAAAAAGCAGCTGGGGGGGGAAACTCTGTTCTCCCCTGCAAGGCTGCATTTAACTCCTTATACCTGACAACTTAGTTTTCATAATGGAGTTTTCTTTGATTTACCATTGTACCAGTCAGATGTTAAGGGTTGTAAGAATTAAATATGAATCTGCTGTTTCTCTGCTCATTAGTGCCTGACTAATCAAAGTTTAACCTGAGTACCATGTCCAAAAGAAGTTGTTTGGTTTTTTTTTTCCTGACTGGAGAAGTGCTTGGTTCATGACAGAGTTGAAATGCCATTGTTGTAAATGGGTATCTTCAGTCCTATCTATCCCAGAATACTTGGGAGTTTTTGCTCAAGGTGTTATTTCACCATTTAAACCCAGTGTTTGAAAGGGCCTTGAAGCCTTTACATGAGAAGGGAAAAGAGCAGAAATAAATCCTACAATGGTCTGGATTGGAAGGGACTTTAAAGCCCATCCAGTGCCACCCCCTGCCATGGGAAGGGCCACCTTCCACCATCCCGGGTTGCTCCAAGCCCTGTCCAACCTGCCCTGTACAGTAAATACATTATTTATTATTTAGTAGATAAACTGCCCTTACCTGTTCAGTAAATAGGAACCATTCAGGTAATTTGTGCCCAGCAAAGTCTAAATTGCTTCTCTGAATGCTGATAGGTCTCCCCTACAACTTGGCAAAAGGAATTGTGCAAATCCTACAGCCTTTGCAATAGGCTGATCAGTCCCTTCAGCATCAGCTGATGTTTTAGGGCCTTACCTTGGCCATTAGCAGTATAGGTTGTGAGAAGATAAGTTTTTAATCTCTCCCTCACGTTTTATAGTGTATTTGGGATTTGTGGTGATATTAAGCTTTGGGGGAAAATGGTCAGCAAAGCAGATTCATTGACAAAATTTACCATTCCCGGGCACCAGTGATGACCTGTGCAAGGATGACTTTTCCCTCATGGTTCTCCCTCCCTGGAGCTCTGACCTTGGCCCATCTGAGAGCTGCATTCAGATTCTTTTCCAACAGAGACCATTCCCTGCTCCAGAAGTTAAAACATTCCTGAGATGGCAAATGGCTTGGAAGGTTTGCTTCCAAAGATGCCCAATTACTGCGAGTATTTATAGCCCTCGTGGTAAATGCCTGTCTCCAGGGAAACAGGGAAGTGCTGGGAGAGGGAGATGTGGCTCCTGTGTGGATATGGGAAGGGACCAAGCCTTGGAGCCCCTTCATCCTGGAGTTCTGGGGGCTAGTAAATATTTTGTGAGCTGGGCAGGTTGCTTTTCTGGAGTGCAGGAGTGTGTTGCACAGGGCCCTGTGACAGTGCAGGGTTTCTCATCTGCAATAGTAAATTAATAAACAGCCAGACTGTTCTGGCATCAAACTTTTATACTTGTGCTTTTCTATAAGAAATGACCTTATATAATTAGGTACATTACAGTCATATGAATTTATAATAAATATATAGATACGACGGGGCACTGGATACTGCACGATGTGAAATCTTTGTTCTAATTTGGGAGGGTTCTGACAAACACTGGCTGGGTAAAAGACACGTTTTCCTCTAAATTTAACCTTATTGATCATTTTGCAAATATGTTATTGCTTTGATGCAAATAGAATTCCAGAATGGATGAACTAACTCCTCATGCACCACAAGCACAGTTTGGATGGTGGTGATTTATTGCTGCCTTTTACCATGTTTCCTGCAGAGCTGCTCGGAATTAAACATGGTGCTTTAAAAAGACTTCGTACAGTGATCCCAGAACATACATAATTTTGAGCAACTTTACTGACAATTGCTTTTTTATGGGCCTTGATGGAAGCAAATGACAATCTTCACGTTCCCTGGAGGAGCGTCTGTCTTTGCAGACAGAGACACTGTCGTGGTTTTATTCAGGATCTAAGCACAGCCTCCCAATTTGGGACTAGTCAGGAAGGTTGAGGTGTGGAGCAAGGATGTGGCACCTGTCCCTTGGGAGGGCTGGTGACATTGGAGTCTGTCTTAGGCCATTTGGGTTGGATTTGATGGGATCCTCAGGACTTACCCGGGGTGCTGCTGAGTGGAGCCCCCAGTATCCTTCCTCCCCCTGCCAGCTCTTAAATCCTCATTAACCAGTTGCCAACATGAAAGCAAGACACTTGTGTTTGGACAAAGTTTTGGGTGCTGTTGAGCGAGTCAGCAAGGAGGGAACCAACCCTTCCCCAAGTGTCCCAGCCTCCCTTGTTTCTCAGGCTGGTGCTGGAGCAGTTCCTGCTCCACACGACAGCTCCTTGAATGCAAATAATGAATGTTAATCCAGCCTCATTGTTCCAGGGTCAAACACCAAGAAAAAAGAGCTCAGTCAGGGTGACAGTGTGGTAAATCGTGTTTGTTTGCTTTGTGCATTAGGTTGGGCTCTGCCTCTCTTTTTCCAGCCATGGTTTCAGCGTGTGCTTTTCATTCCCTGCTCGAGTGTGTCGGGAGCAGCATTCCAGCTGGGTTCACTCTTCCTCCCGAGGTGAGGACTTTTGTCCTCTATTTGTTGTTATGCAATATTGTGCTGCTTTCGGTGATGAAGAGGGGGGGGCAAAAAAATTGTCTGCCAATAGGACTGTGATATTTGGATGATTTATCTCATTCCTCTTCTGAGTAACCTAACTTTGACATTATTCGTGAACTCCGAGCCTTGCTTGCGTTGTTCTTGCTAGTAGAAAACATAGCAAGGATGTAGTGGGTAATTGAACCCAGATGCACTGAAGGCTGCTCAGCCAGACTGTTATTTTAGCCTACACTAGTAGGTTTTTAATACGAGTTTGACCTTACTTTGAAACATTCTCAAAATACCATACTTTAATATCAATTTATACCCTCCCGCTTCAAGACGGGGCAGAGTCGTTCGCAAAAGTAATGAAACACTTTCTACCTGTTAATGCAGGAGATACAGAGGGAGTTTGGGAGCTAATTTATGTATCTGAGGGACAAGCTTTACATGCTGCCTGTCTAATTGGAGCCTTATCGTGTGCCTGGGGTTGGGATCATGACCATCAGGGAAAGCGGATCCCTCTGCTTTCCCGGTGCCACCTGGGTGTGCCTGCTCCCTGGGCGCTGGGCAGGCAGGTTTTAGGTGCTCACTGATAGGAAGATTTGCCCACAGTCCATGTCAGAGAGTTTAATAGCCACGGTACAAGTTCATCTGAATTATTTTGAACGGGAGGGAAAGGTTTGGTGCCCGCGTTGCGCGAGGTTAAGCTGCGTTAAACGGCTTAGAAATGCATTCCTGATTTTAAAAAAAGGGAAAAAAAGAAACAAAAACAACCAACCAAACCAACCCAGAACGTTTCTCTGCCAGAATGGTAGTTGGATTTTGACATACATGTAATGTACTTTCCATATCCACGCTGTTTTCCTAAAGGAGGAGCTGCTAATGGCAGGACGGAGCAGAGCCGTGTTTCCCTCCTCAATACAGGCTTTGTCAGGAACAACCCAGCACAAAAAACCTGATGTATAATTAAATTTCCTGTGAAGATAGCATACCTTTTTCTGCTTAAACAGAACTGGGGTCCATTCATTATTGCTCCTCTCAGGTGGAACTGAGGTTGCTGCCTTTCTAACGTGTCCAAATAGTTATTCTTTAATAAAGAATAATAAAGGAATTAAAGTTTTGTGGTTGTACATCAACAGCTTGAAGTAAAGTAACACCGAAACAAGATTTTGTGGTAGATGTGGAAGTTAAATACTTAACTTGATTAATTTTTTTCAATTTCACTCTAATTTGGGGTTAATTCTTGTAACTGCTCATGGTGAAACAGAGAAGGGATATTTAAGGGCTATTGAAAGCGAGTGGGTTGGAGTTATTTTAAATTATTCTCGAGGTATTGCTGTGCCCCCTCGGTGTCATTCAGCTGACGTGGTGCTGCCTTTCCTTCCCAGCCCTGGTCCAGTGCTTGGTGTAAAAACCAAAGCTTTAATTGGAGCGATGGTGGCAAACGGCTTTAAACCTGTTTGGCTCTGGGCACTGCAGCTTAAAACACAGAAAGCAAGAAATTAAAAATGGGTTAGTGTTTTTCTTTCTGTTCTCTTATCAGAAATGTTCACTCAGACTATAACAACTGTTAGAACAAGATAACAACTTCAGGCCAGCTGTCAAATGTTTACCATTATCAAACCTCTCCCTGGGGTAAGATGCGACTTTGGCTCGCCTCACCGGCAGTAATTTAATTTTTCCTTCGTTCTGACTCGGAAATGGCAGCATTTTTCAAAGCTTCCTCCCACTGATGGCTGAAATTTTCCTTGTGAAATGATTTCCACCAGTCTTGAATCTTTCTTGCTTCTGCCGTCTTCACCTTTCCTGATGGTTCTGCAACTCATCACCAGCTATGCGAACTGACAGTTCACATCCTGGGGCAGCAGCCGGGGCTGGCCTGCAGAAAGGAGCAGCCTGACCAAATTTACGCTCACAAGATCTCTTAATTCACAAAAGCATTTGCTCTAGTTCCTGCTCTCTGCTGCAGGGGCTTTTGGGGGGGGAGCAGGAGCGGTCGGAGGGGAGAGAGGCACTCTTCACACTCTGCTGAGTCCACAGCCTTCCGAGATGGAAAACAGACGGAAAGAGACATTTCCAGCCATCTTGCTGATCTGTGCAGGGGTTCACTGAACTGTGCAACATAGCACCAGACCCATGTATCATTTAATGTGCTAATTTCTTCTTTCTTTCATTCCTTCTTTTTTTTTTTTTTTTTTGACTGAAGCGGTTTCTCATTTTGTTGACAAGCATATTAAAATTAAAAGTGGAAACGGTTAAAAGAGAACCTAAAATGTGAACTCAATACCCACTGGTTCCTTCCTCCTTTGACATTGGAGCTACAGAGAGATCTGCTTAGTTTTGAAAAGCCTCTGACAAATGAGAATAGTCAGAATAAGTTTTCTATTTGGTCTGAACTGCACGGAACATCGGGATTATTTTTTTTCCTCCCTCACAAGCTGAAACACGTGCCATATGCTTGCCCAAATGCTTCCCCTTCTTGCACTGCAAGACAGATACGAAACTTTTGTTCCACTCTTTCCCTAGACAAGGATTTTGTTCCTTCTCCCACCCAGGGCAGTTTGCAGCCAGAGAAAAGTGATGCTTCCACCAGCCCGGCCGGGTGTGCTCACTCCTTACCCAAAAGTCATTCAAACACCTTTTTTGGGGGGGTGTTTTTTGGCTCTCCAAAGAATACCCCATTTTACATTTTTGTGATTTACTTTGGAGGAAAAAAAAAAAAAGTGCTCCAATACCAGGATGTAAATGTGGGGGGCAAACAACATTCCCAGTAATCTGATCGCGCTCCTGTAGTATTTGCTTTGGTACTTTCCTATCATTGACTGTCCAGTTGCTCAAGGAGCAGCTGCAGGGTCTGGTAAATTAATATATTTTGTAGTCAAAAGTTTAGTCAGAAGGAAAAGTTAACTTTGGTTTGTACTGACACAGATCCTGGTCCCACTAACTGGTATTCTAATTGAAGGTGGAGGAATTTATTATTTTTTTTTAGCTCTTTTTATGTGCAAAGTAGTCCTGTCTCTCAGTGATGGTGGGGGTTTAAAGAATAAATATATATATATACACATATATATATATTTCTAATGGCTTCTCATGTCCTCAGCATTAACTCTACTTGTATGCTCTGTTTTCGGAGCTTTTGGGCATTGTGAGAAATATATGAGAGATTTGCAAACAGGGGCAAGGAGAGGTCAGATGTATCATATCCATGGATTCCAGCAAGCAGAGACCCTGCCTTAGAAATGTGAATTAATAGGAGAGCTTCCTTCTGCACAGATTTGGAGGAGCACAAACTGGTGGTGACTGGTCGAGGTATTTTGTCATCTTAATAAACTGACAAAATGGAAAAATAAACACCAATCTTATCAGTCTGCA
Organism: Manacus vitellinus; assembly: GCF_001715985.3. NCBI lineage: Eukaryota > Metazoa > Chordata > Aves > Passeriformes > Pipridae > Manacus > Manacus vitellinus. The sequence goes on from NW_021940796.1 coordinate 2,352,539, forward strand.
TTTTTTTTTTTTTTTGGAAGGGATGAAAGTGTTTGAAGAAAAAAATCATAAAGGAATCCATGGTAGCTCAAGGAGGTTAAACTCAACAGTTGTTCCCTTTGAAGTGTATGACCACGAGGTTAATTGCCAAAACTGCTTGTGGAAAAGGTGGTAACAATTTAACAAGACTGTACAACTGCAGCGACTCAGATGAATATCAGGTGTTTGCAGACGGGCTTGCTTGGGGTTTGGGGTTGGTTTGTTGTTTTTTTTTTTTTTTTTTCCTTTTGCCTAACAGGAAAAGGGGAGAAAAAACCCGAATGAGAACCAGGGGAGCGAGAGGGAGAAGAAAAGCCCGACTAAACAGCCAATAATTCCTTGTTTGCTTTGCCAATGAGGCTGTAATTGGCCGGGAGGTCAATGGGAGCCTGTGGATTGGCGGCTCCGATCCTCAGGACCCGCCGTCGGTGGAGCTTTCCCGGCCCTTCTTTAGGCTCAGATTTATTAATCCCAGCAAGGGGTTTGTGTTTCGGTTGATTCCAGAACTTATTTCTCCAGCTCTGGATCAGGAGGTTCATTTGTCCCCTCCTGAAGCTGCCGTGCTTCTACATCTTTCTTAATTTAGTGGGAACAAAGTCTTTAAGCACAGAATTCCCTGAAGCCCTGCAGAAACCCAATTAGGTCAATGCAATATCATAATTGGGAAGCTGAAATCCCTTACCATTAGTTACACTGGGTAAACAGAGATGCAGAAGTGTGATAGAAACAGAAGGAGAAGAAATTCTTTTAATGTTGCTTTGCACTTCCAGAGAGAGGGAGAACCTTTATAATTTTTGCAATATCATCAGGGTATTTTAATTTTGACATCCTTCTCAGAATTCAGCAGCTGGGTTTTTTTCCATTGTTGTATTTTATATCTAGAGGAATTTGTGAAACTTGGAAAATGTGTTCAAGGAGCAGCTTTTTCAAGCTATTTTTTCGTAGACAAAGAGTTGGCAACGCACGAAAACAATGAGAAAAAAATCTTTAAATCGTTAACTAAACTCTTTGAACCTCAAAGAGAGTTTGTTTCTGATGGAAAAGTTGCTCACCATTCACAAATCCCTATTTACATGGGTTTCTCTCCATCAGATACCTTTAATGAACTGCAAGTTTTATTAACAGCAACTCAAGTAATACTTTCATGGCTCGTTGTTCAGCTGAGTGACCAGTAAAACTTTGAAACCTTTGTAATCCAACATTTAATTTATCCTAATTTCCTTGCTCGGCTGTAAAGCCAGAGCAGCAGCCTGGATCCTGAATTTAATGCAAACTGTAATTTTTCCTGTGCTGTTTTGCTTGTTTACACGTTGTGTATTAAAAGCAAAACCTCTTCTGGGAAGAATCCCCCCTTTGTAGCCCAGATTTCTGTGCTCCAGCTGGAGCATCCCTGGGGGGCTGCTGGTCCCCACCCACAGCAGGCAGGAAATGTAACTCAGGAGATCACATCTCCTTTTCCCTGGTGAGGAATTGTGAATTTGGGTCGTGGTGGAATCCCCTAAATAATGACACTCTCAAGTGCATCTTTGAACCTGTGGCTCACTTTTATAAACAGAGCCACTGAGTCACAGTCAGGCATCCTTGGGAAGTGATTGCAGCCAAAGGGGGAGGGTTTAGAAGCCTCTGGTTTCATCCTTTCCTATGAGATCTGACTACAGAGAGAGCTCAACTGGCTGCCCAACACCTTTAGATCTGTGGTGTCTTGTCTGTCAAAAGCCATTTATCTTTTTACAGTTCAGTTCTGGCTCTTGCCCTGTTCCTGTGCCAGGGATGTTTTACAGGTGGCAGGAACCCCAGTTCCAACCCTCCAGAAGGCACCTGCCAGTCTTGCATTCTTCTTAACCAGCTACAGCATTTATATAACACCATAAAGCATAACTCTGAGAGGGGGAGAAGAGCTCAGTTTACAAGGGTGATGTCTCTGCAATATTGATTTAGACTCTGCTCACGAAGACAATGGCACGTTGAAAGCATGTGTGGCTTAATACATATTTTATTTTTCTTGCTTTTCAATCTGAGGTGGTCTCTGATGGTATCCAGCAGGTCAGTGTGACTCAGCAGACAGAAAACCTTTGCTTTTTTGGGATGCCAAGCAAATCTCTGCTGGAGCAAAGAGAAGCCAGCCCTCATTCAGTTTTAAACTTTAATAATATTCCTTCTTCATTACAAGAACACAAACTCACTGCAACACTGGGGAGGGGGGAGATATTCTTCAACATCACTTTTATTTATTAAAAAGAAAAAAGGAGGGGGAGAAGAGAGAAAAGCAGGCTTTGCAATCTGCATATGCAAATCCTGCCCTGTTCCTCCCAGACAGGAGGAAACTCTAACTCTCAATAGATATTTATTTTCTAAATTGGGGACAGACATGCGAGCGAGAACGTTCAAATGACTTCAGCTCTCCCTCTGCCTTCGTTGTGGCAGGAGAGCAGATCACATATGGCATTATGGAAATCACTAAATGAAAACCATATTGATCAGCATTGAGAACAAATGTAAAAAAGCTGGGCTGAAGGAGGAGAGGTGGAGAAGTATGTTCCTCTCTTCAACCAGATAGGCCCTCGTTAAGGCCTTTAATCATTTATTAATGTAAACTCCCTCCTTCCCTTTCCACTCAAATTACCTCAGCCATAGAGCATCCTGCTCCATTTATCTTTTAATGTTTCCTTTATTTAATTTATTTTTAAGCTATACATTATACTTTTATTACAAAATCAAGGGTGTGTTTTTCTTTTTTTTTTTTTTTTTCTTTTCTAAAAGACAGTGTGGAGCAACTAGATTTGCTATAAATGCCCCTGCTTGAGCAGTGAGGGTTTAGGAGCAGGAGCAGGACTGGATTTTCCGTGGCTGGCAGTGCCAGAGGACTGGCAGTGAAAAGGAGTGTGTGTTACAGAGCCTCCCCCACTTCACACTGTTTGTAATTAAGGTTGTGTCAGCGTTTCCATCATAAACCCTTGTTTACAGGGTTTATAATTCAGCTGTGAAAATTTGCTCCAGGCCAGATTTGACATACAAGGGTTCAACCTCACAGTAAAGGAGGCTTTTACCTTCCCTTCCTCCCCCAAACTTAAAAGCTGCTCGGTTCCAAAAGTATAAAGAGAAGAAAAGGTGTAGTGGTGGGGCTTGGGGGAAAACTGAAAAAATATTATTAACCAAAAAAAAAACATTGGGGGCAATGTAAGTCTTAAAACTCCTCTGTGGAGAGCTGCACGTGACTGGGCTGTGCCAGTGCTGGGAGAACTGGGATTTTCTGGTCAGGCAGTGGATCACTGAGTTCCCAGTCATTCATCAAAATCCTCAGCCATGGACATCTCAATCCCCACGTCCGCTCCCTTGAGCGCCCTGTCATTCTCTCACGGGTTAGTTTGCAATTTCCACGACAATAATTAGGGGGTTCTGCTCTGAAATTTGGGCTGGTTTACGCTCCCGACAGAGCTCCCGCTGGCCCGTGGGGCATTTCCCAGTGCCCTCTCAGCCGCCTAACCCAGGCTGCTCTTAGAGATAATAATATACTTTTTACTTGGAGTCTGCATCTTTCCCACAGCAGGCATAGTTTCTCTGGCATTTTTTAATCCATTTGGCTAAAAAAAAAAAAAGTCACATTTGTGTGTGTGTGTGTGTTTGGAGCAGTTGGGTGTCTGTGGCACGTTGATTTTAAAAATAACTAATAACAATCGTGGAGAGCAGCCAGAATGGTCTTCCCGTGCCCAGCACAGATGAGGAAGGTGGGAATAAGCAGGAAGCTGCCCCAGTTGGGTGTCTTGGTGTGGGTCTGGCTCCGGCAGCACCACGTGGATCCGGGCGCGGTGGGCACGGCGCTCCAGGAAGAGCACGTCAGCCTGGGCTGGGAATTGCTGGGCTGCTGTCAGTTGTAGTTAAATCCTTATCACTGTAACGTTTTCATATTCTCTGGGATAACAGACTTCAAGTCTCAGCCATGGAGATGGCTCCTGATTGATCTGGAATGATCCTGGCGTCGCACGTCTCATTTATTTTAAGTGCTATTCCAGATTTATTTTTTTTTTTAAAGGGGGGGATAATTCCTGGGGGGCAGCAAAGATACACACGGTGATGTATCTATAAAATATGTGTGTAAAATGCACTCCATCCTTCCTCCTCCTTGCACACTCACCCACTTCCAACTTCTTTTCCTCTTTGACTCGCATTACAATCCTACTTTCCTCTCCCTGCTCTCGACATCAAACAGTATATAAATTACAGCCAGAGTGCTGTCTGTGGCAGACATACAGTCCTTGTTTGTGGCAGAAGAGCAGAGCATTAAACAGTGAGTGGACTATGCAGAGAGCTCTCTCTCTCTCTCGCCGTTCCCAGTGGGAGTGTTGTTTATAGAGCATTATAATTTATAACTGAGGAGAGTGGATTTAATTTCAGCGGAGGGGGCTCGCCAGCGGGGCGCCAGCCTGCAATCATATGAATCAGCAAGCTGCAAACTCTATTGAATGGAAAGTATTATCGCTGCCCACAAACGGACACTGTTTCTCCTTAAACAACTCCCTCGGTGCAGGAAGACGTTGTCTTCATTCATCTATTTTACATATCTACTCCTGGTTTAATTTTGCTGTTTCCTAAAAGTCTTGTCTTTTTTTTTTTTTTTTTTTTCTCCAAAAGCATCTTTTTCTGTTGCTGCCCGAACTTCCTGGTCTGACATTGGGAAGCTGATTATTGTCTGGATGTTGCTGATTTTGTAGCTCTTTGCTTCTTAGCCTCTGTGTGTGTGTGTGTTTTGTTTTCGGTCTCTGAAATGCCATTTCCCTCTGATCCTGTGTACAAGCAACTTTTATGGGAACCGAAGTTAAACATGCAAACAAGAGGATGATAATCCATTAGCATTAATATTGTAAAATGGTAGTCAGATTCAATCACAGGAAGTTTTATTTAATCATGGATGTTTTGTGCTTTTCTCTTGCACAAATGGAAACTCTTTTTTTTCCCCCCCCTCTCTTTAGTCTTGGAGAAGTTTAACATTTTGTCCTTTGAAATGAGACCATCAAATCCATAACGAAGCCAAACAACTTTCTGAAATACTTTCAAGCAGTCTTTGCTTTGATTATGTTTTATATCAGTTGTTTCTGTGGTGTTCAAGACAGGGCTAACTCATGAGCTGATGTTTTCTATAAGGGTTTTATGCAGCCCTTGTAATTTATTAGACATTTGCAAGCAAAGCAGTAACACAATGCATTAACAGCCTATGGCAAATACAAGTTTTACACGGGTTACTATTTTCCTTTATCCTTCTTTTTATAAAATAATAGCTAAGCTTTGAAAAAGAAAAACCAACTAGAGTGATATAGGGCAGATTGGGTGGAATTATGGACTTGCAAGCTGGGTTCCTGGGGAGTGGTTGAGCAGCACAATCCCTGAGAGCTGCTGCCTGTCCTCCCCCTTCAGAGGGAAGTTTCTGGTGAAGTTTGGGCATTTTTAAGGAATATAAACTTTCTGGTTTTGTTGAATCCTAAGCCACAGGCACCACTCTGAAATCGCTGCTGTGCCGTGTCACGCCGGGCTGGCCCTGCCTGGGGAAGGGGTGCTCGGAGGGCACCACTCCCACAAAACCCCTCCAAGGCTCCTCTCCCCCTTCCCAAAGGAGGATCCCACCGTGTGGGAGGGAATGCTGCGGTAATTATCCAGCTCGTGTCCCACACAGCTGGATAGGAGGATGGTCTTTCTTTTCCCTGCCCTACATTCTGATCTTCAGACCTGACTAAGGAGCTTTGTGTGTCTAGTGATGATTGAGCCGTGGGGGCCGACCCTTCCCCCCGCCCCAAAATCTGTGCCTGGCGTTCGTTTGTGTGGATTCAGGAGCGGGATTGGGGCTGTGGGATAATTGGCCTCATTCTGCACCCCTTTCCCAGGAAAAGCAGAGCCTTGGGATGGCAGCTCTGCTCCTGGGCAGGAGTGCCAGGCAGCTCCAGAGGTGTTTCCTCCACAGAAATACCAGTCCCATGTTCCTTGCACTTTTCAGCAGTGACAAACAGCAGCTTTATCTGATGTATTTTAAACATTGTGGCTTTTTTGGTTCCGTCTGCGCTGTAATTTGGCCTCACTAAAAGGAGCAGTGCAGCTCCCCAGCCTCTGATGTACCTGATCGAAGCTGTGCTTTTGTTCAGCAGATAGAGCAGGGGCATCAGTCTCCGTTTGCTTTGCATTGCATTTATGAGCATAATAAAGTTATTGCCCTCCTTTTCACAGAGAGATTGTCCTGCATTAGCAAAAAAAGCCACATAAATTATTTGCAAATGAGTGGCTTGGTTTTTTTTTTTGTTTTGTTTTGGTGTTTGGTTTTTTTTGCTTATTGATTTCCCAGAAGTGGCAAAATGCTTTAGCTTATGTTCACGACTATTTATAAAATGTAAAATGTATTTTTCTCTCTGCCTCCTGGCACAGACAGTGAAGTTTGTTAAAGGATTAAAGGCTACATCCTCCTGTTCCTTCCACGGGCTTTTAAACAGTCTCCTTGACTGTGTTTTCTACGCTTAACTTCATCCTAAATTCCAAAAGTACATGAAATACTTGTAGCCCTTTAATTCCGTAGCACCACATACGGTTCTTTTGGTCCCCTTAGGGGAAAAAAACGTTGTAAAATCCAAACCTGTAGGTAGATTGGAAAGATACAGCTCTGTACCTTCCAGTTTCACCTCATTACCTCTTTTGTATGTGTAAGAACTGTTCTGCACTCCAGAATGATCATATTTTATACTGTTTCAATCTGAGTCAGAGCTAGTAAATATTTTGGGCACACAGAGTAAACTAGTTAGTGTTTAACTTCGGTTTGCAAAAGCCAAGATGATCCACAGTGTTAACATTTTGGTTTCTTGTTCATTCTGACTGCAAGGGGAATGAATTAGATTTGGCATTTTAAGTCATTAAGGATTTCAGTTATATTCTGCCTTTCTCGGTATAATTTTCTCAGGGCTTTCGAGAAAGCTTAAAATACTGAAATACCTTAAAAATATTTTTTCATTCTGGTTGGGAAATAGGACTGTCTGTATCTGGAGCTTTCCTTTTCTCCAAACTAATGCATCTGCAACAAATGTGAGCAAAACTTGTGAAGTGCTTTGAATGAACAGGGGGAACATCACCTGAAGTAGAGTCGGATGCAACTGCAGCATTTTTGTGTGCAGCAGAACAACCTCTGGAGGAATGCTCACTTAGGGAGGTCTGGCTGGTTTTTATGTAGTCCAAAATTACTTGATCAAAGAATTTTCAGGAATAAAACGCAGGGCTAATCTTTATTGAAAATATACTTTTATTTTACTAGGTGACTTACTGCTGTACAACAGCACCACTTACTTCGGGTTACGTGTGCTCCTGCTGTAGGTCCCGTTATAATAAAGACATTTTTTGGGGGTTTGCTTTGATGAAACTTCACAAGAGCCGTCTGGAGGGGGAGAAATACAATTTCCCCTGGGCTTTAATTGTGCTCTGCCGTGTGTTTTAGCTCAGTTAACCCAATCAGGGGAGCTGCAGCCGGGGATCTGAGTGGATCTTATCAGCGCCGGGCTCCGGGGCGTGGTTTTTTCCCCTCGGTGCCCGTTTGACAATTGAAATGTGCTGGGCAGTTTTATTCCTCCTCTCGGCACACGGGGCACAGGGATATCCCCCCTCCGTTTATGTGCCTTAAAAGAAAAAAAAAAAAAAGGTCACGTCCTTATCAGTGATTGTAATTGATAACAATGTGGTGGTTGGAGTCAGCCCGGTGACCTTGGCCCCGGCTCTGGCCGCTGCTTTCCTCACTCCCTCCTGCTTTGATGTGATCCCGCAGCTGATAGGGATGCACACAGGTCAGGGCTGCTGGCAGCACCACGTGAAGATAGTTCTGACCCACAAAAGTAACCAAATCCTCATATTTCTTCATTTAGCATAATTAATACCTTGTATTTCCATTGACTTTGATAAACGGAGGGTTCCCCCCACTACCTTTTTTTCTTTATTATTTTATTCCCCATAGCTTTCAGTAAGGGTTGCAGGAGATCTGCTCTTAAAATGTGTTACAGCCTCCAAAGAATAACTCGGATCAAAAGTCTCCATGAGGTCCCAGCCTTGACAGGAAGCTCAGGGCCACATTAAAACAGGCAAGTTATTTCATTTTTAGTGAATTGTGTTTTCAGTAGCCAGAGTAGGAAACTGAAGGCAAAAGGAAACATGTTGGATCTCTCACCAAGGAAATCCTCTTGCCCTTATGAATTTTTAATTAGGGAAGATATGTACAATAAGTACAAGTGTTCAGTGTTTAATGTGGATCCTTCTGGAGGAGAACTTACTGAAACAGCAGCTGGAGGAGCTGATAAAATACTATTATTTTTCTTTTTTGTCATAAATATTTGCTGTTAATTATTACTGTCACCATTTGAAATGACTCTGTAAGTAGTAGTGGTGCAGTGAGTGCCTGGCTCTCTGTGGATCAGCTCCGAGGATCCCATTAAAAGATCTCTGGGAGCAAACCTGAGAGGATCCACTCGGGACCCGCCCGTCAGCTGAGGGCTTTATTTAAAAAATAACAACAAAACCAAGGGCAAAGCAGGCCATCTGGAGGGCTGACGTTTGCTGTGGGCGATGGTATTTGTAGCTGCTGCTCTTTCTTCCCTGGATTTGTGGCAAGGTGGGGAGGGCAGCCCTGTTCCCGTTGCCATTCCCGCTCCGTGTGCCGCAGCAGGGCTGGAAATCCCGGCCCGGGGAGAGATTAACAGCACTGATTTGTTGTGATGGATTGAGCTCGGGTGGCTTGCTCTTGGAAGGCAAGAAATATATTTTATGCCATAACCAAATTTGATTCCTTTTTACCGATACATTTGGAGCTGCGTTTAACAGCCAGATAAATGTGGAGCTTATTTTATTGCAGTTACCATTCGAGATATCTGTGGTACATGGATTTCTATTGAACTTTACATTAGGCACAGTAGATCTTCTCTGTCAACAAATAAATTAGGCTTGGACCAAGGAGTGTTTTCTCGTACATGTCACGGATCAGTTTTTGCAGCGTGTTTTTATTTTCCAGTGACGGCAGCATCAAAATATGATACCTGTGAGGATTGTGTGTCCTCAAGTACTCCTGAAAGGAAGAGGTCCTGAGCTGTTACCTGTGGCAGAGCCCTGGCATTAGTGCAGGGAAATCATCTTTGCTGTAATTACTGCAGGAAAAAGAATTTAAATAAATTAGAGGCAGTTTTACAAAGTGACACAGAGTAGGATGGACAGGGGGCCAGAAATGTCAGCTCATTTAACCCCCAAAGTATTGGGGTTCAACACTCCCCTTTTTAGACATCAGAAGTATTTTATACAATAAATTTAATTCATCCTGTAGCTGAAGAATGGGCACGGAGAAGGAAAATTAAAATAGGAATTCAGAGTGTTTGAATTTGCTGTGAAGACATGATGTCTTTTTGAACTAGCTCACCTGACTGGATATCCCCAGTTCAGGACTTCTCATCCTTTTCCACACCTCAGATCCCTCCACCTTCCTGAGGTCTCTTGTCCCTGTGAACCTGTGGTGCTGCTGTTGGATTCCAGGTGCTGCAGCCTTTGCTCCACAGCAGATTTCCAGCAGCACCAACACAGTTCTCACAGGCTGCACCTGCAGATTTGGCATCTCCTGCACCCTGGTGACAACTAAAATAATCCAAACTCTTTGTGTTACATAAAATGTGGCTTCTCATTTCTTGTGAGTCTCAGTTTACTCTGAAATGTCTGATAAAGTGGGGGAAGTGTTGAGTCTGGTAGAAAACGAGTGTGTGAGAGCTAGAGCTGTAAGGGCAAGGAAGCTGATTTTCAAAATCAGAGGAATCCCCGTTGGAATCTAAATTTTTATCTGAAACTGGTGCTCCTTTGGTGCTCTGAATGTCTGTCATCTGTGTCTTAGTGGCTGTAACACGACTTGTGTGTGTGGGAAGTGTTGGGTGTTCGGGGTTTGACAGCGTTTGTCGTTGCCGATTGCTAATTCCGAGAGCGGCAAAAAATAGAAACAAGGATAAAAACACAAATGTCAGGGGATTCCTTCTCTTTTAGGGGATTCCTCCTCCTCCCCTGTGCTTGCAGCAGTGCTGTTAAAAGCAACAGCAGCGTGTGTGATCTTTATTTAAGCATCCAGCCAGGCTGCTGGGAGGCTCAGCACGCCGTGTTCCCGTTCTTCCCCCTCCTGTGTGACTGGTTTTGCACATGCTGGGCACAGGCATTCCCAACATGTGCATCACATCCAGGAAGCATCCGAGCTACCGGGCGTGTGGATGAGCTACTGCACACGCCAGGCTCTGTCAGCGCCCTGGCCTGGCCAGCACACAGCCAGTTTGGGCTCAATCTGCTTTTTAAACCAAAGCAAGGAGCGCCTGCAATGCTGGGGGGTCACCACTGCCACCGCCCCAAATCCTCCTTCCCTTGGGAAGGGAGCTCTGGGAACTCTGCTCTAGGATCCACTGCCCTGTGGGGCTGCATGAAGCCCCACAGCTGGACATTGCACCCCCACAGCTGGATATTTAGCCCCTTCCCTTTTCTCCTTCAATGTATGTTCTGCACTGAAAGGGGGGGGGAAATTGGGCTCAGCTTTTGTGGACGTTTTAATAAGCATCTAACTTAGCTTCACAGACCTAAAACTACTTGCAACCTACTCCTGTGCTTAATAATAAACATCTGTGTAGGTTTTTTTTTGTACCCTAAGATTTCAGACAAGGCAGTGTCTGAAGAGCTCGTGGCTCAGAGGAGATGATTTAAAGCTCAGGTCGGAATTAATGCACAGAACACTTGGGGAAGCAAAACCAGAAAACATCCAAGGAAACAGAGTGTTTCGGGGATGACATTAACAGTTCTGAGCAGGATATGTGTCTGTGCTTGCATATTCCATAGAAGTGTTTGAAAAAATCAGTTCAGACACGGCAAATCCAGTGTTTAAGTGTATTTTGTGCTAATTCTTTCAAAAGAAGCCTACATTCCAGCATGTCTTCATTCAGTAATTTAATTGGGATGTGGGTCTTTGAGCTAGTGGCTGATTAGAAAACATGACCTGCTTGAGAGATCAAGAAGGTAAATTGATAAATGTTGTAGCAAAGGTTAGTAATGTGTGAGAGAGTAGAAGCTGCTCTGGGCTTTGAATCACTGATCAAGGTCAGCTGCAGTTCATTAAAATCTTCAGAGATTTAGATTCGCTGTAAATATACCCACATACTGTAGTTTATCTTTTAAATCCTACATATTGTTGTGTAGTAATATTGCATATTATGGCAAAGGTATTATGGTGGTAAATGTACACTAAGTGCAAAGCTAAAGTTGAAATACTTCAGTTGGAAAACCAGGATGGGCATGGGGATGAGACTTGTGTCCCTCTGTCTTCGGCCAGAGCTCTGCCCCTGCATTTTGTACTCGGTCTTTTAAGGTACACTTGGGTTTGTGCTGGTGCTGTCCTTGAAGTTCAATAGTTTTTCCCTCCCTGGAGTGTCTGTGGAGTGTGGTCATGTGCTCATCCTGGCTCCCAGCTGGAATGGGAAGGAGCCCTGCTGCTCTCCCTCCTTATCTGAGCCAGGGTTTCTGTTCCCCTCATCAGGCTGCTTTGTATCCCTTTCAGGTTTTCAGCTGGAACACGGGGATGGGGGGTGTGTGAGATGACATCTCTCCCCTGTGCTGAACAAGATAAAATCCCTGTTTTCTGTGGTGTGTGCTGGAGCACGGCCGTGCCAGCCAGCCCATCGCTGTCCTTGGGCCAGGAGTCCCCTTCTCCAGTCCCTCACAGCCTCTCCAGCTCCTGCACTCCCAGCCCTGCCCTCTGTGCTAACACACCTTGTGCCTGGGTTGGTCACAGTCCTCAGGAGCTTCCCTTCCTTCTGGATGGTCCATCCTTATTATCAGCATCCTTGTCCTGTTTTCTTCCTTCTCTTTCCAAAAGCCTCACGTTTGAAGGCCATGTAAAGACCTTTTCCTTGGTCATGTTTGGCCAGCCCAGTCTTTTGGTTCTCTCCAGTTCATCCTGACTTTGCTGGAGCTTCTTTGGAGCCCTTTCAGTGTCACTTCCTCCATCTCTGCCCGTGTCACCAGTGCCAGGTCCTGCTTTCATTCCAGCCCCTCGTTTATCTTTTGAAGAGCACACACGTGCTGCTCCCATATTTCTTGTTTCCCTTGTCCTTCCCAGTGCTGGTCTGATGAACTTCCAGCAGTGTGTGGTTCCACACCTCACCTGCACCTCCAGTTCTGGAGCAGGATCCACGTGCTCGTTGCAGCAGCACTTGGGCATTTCCCAACCCATGGTTATTTCTCAGTGGTGGCCCCGTCCCAAGGCAGTCAGATCCATATTTCAGGGCAGCAGAGGCTGTTGGGGTGACTGTGTCCATCACATCCCATCATGTGGTCCCTTCAAACACCATCTTTCCACTCATCCCACAGCCTGACTTCACAAACCCAAATGTCACATGGTTTTATGTCCCCACTGCACATGGTTCTGTGGCTGAGTAAAATGCATTTGCAGGTGTTCTGGGATGTTCTTGAAATGTTCCTTAAAACTTGACCAAATACCTTTCCATGAGGTTATTCCTGGCTCAAATCTGTTGCCGTGAGGTTCAAGTGATGTTAAATCTACTTTAAAAAAAAAAAAAAGTGCCTAACAGAAATACTTTGAAAGTACTTTTCTTGAAGCATAACTGTGAATCACTTTGAGCTTAATGGTTTTCAAAAAAAAAAAAATCTAGAACAAAAGAGTTTTTTTTCCCCCTACAACAGCTGTGCAGTTTTATTAAAAATTTAAAGAAATCTTATGTGTCTAATCCTTTGAGCGGATGTGTAATTACTTGGCTTGGGCTCTTACACATGGATAACCTAGCTGTACTGTGAGACAAGATTCTTATGTTTAATTTAAAGAATCAGGGGTGTGCTTTGGAGATTATCAACACCAAGCCTCGTAAAGGAACACAAACCCAGAACAACTATTGTACATTATCATTTGTTATACAGATGTTAGGAGCCATCTGATGAGCAGATAGGGCTGTTTGCAGCAGCATTAGCCAGTGGTGGTGGGGTATGGGCAATAAATAGTGGGGAAAATGGCTTTTTGGAGGTGTTTCCACTTGCCAAATTTAGGGGTTTTTTTCCCCTTGTGTTTGGGTGTTTACATTTACGTGCTTTAGGTGAACCTGTTGCTTTTATGATCAGTTGTTCAAAGTGAATTAGCACCTTCTGTGACTTCATAGGGGTCATTTGATCCAAAGCCCCCTCAGCAACATCCTGGGGCTTGAACAAGCTGAGCCTGACCTGGGTTATAAATGCAGCTGCACTGAGGGGAGTTTTGCATCTGTCATAATGTCACTGCCACGGGTTAGATGCTTTAAAAATGAATGTGTTTGAAAGGTCCAAAGAAAGGATCATCCAAACCCAGTTAAAACCCAGTTCCTTCTGCTTTAGGTCATTTTATCAGGACGTGTACCTCCTGGTACTTTTATCAGAATATGATTCCTTATTTAAAATGATGATGAACTAACCCACATCTGAAATGAATTATAATCTCTTTCAGTCAAGTTTGAGATATCAGTCAAAATCAGCCCTAATGTGAGCAGGTACAACTCCATTGAAGTCAAGTCTGCTTACAATCAAGCTGATTTTAGCCAAGGGACGTTTTTTCCTTGTTTTCTCTCTTTTTCTTCCCTTTCACCCCCACCCTTAGTAATCTCCTTCGTGTTAGTTGCATTTTTTTGGGTTGCATTTGGCTGTAGTCACTTGGGCAGGACAAACACACATCATAACATTTTATTCTGCAGAAATCATGCGTGCACATTATTTTCAAAATCTGTATTACCAAGTCTTTTATCCTTTTATTAGTTTAGTACTTAAGCCCTAGACATAAGAAAGAAGCCTATCAGTGAAAATCAATTGAAATGCAGTTAGATACAGATCTGATGTACTGGGCAAGGAGGCTTAGACACAGCACAATAAAATCAATTAAAGCCTTTCCAGCCCCATGGAGTTTTACCCATCCAATCACTTTTCACACATTCCCTCCATTAGTTTTGCAAGAGAGTTTTTTTTAAATATGAATTATGATGAATGAGACCCTTGTTATGAATATATAGATGGGTCATTACCCTACGAAACCCAGACTGTGCTGGTGCTTAGTGATTAAGGCTTTCTGCTGCTACTGTCAATAAAGTTCAAATCCATCCACCTCAATCTATGATAGGGAAGCTGCAGCCATTGTTGTCTAATTCACTTAACAATGTTTTAATTGTGATTTGGGTTTGTTCATCACAATAATTTACATAAACCCTTTTGTATTTGTTAATAATTTGGATTAGTCGTCAAGCTTAAGGAATGTAACAGATCAAATAAACAAAAGGGAAATAATAATATATATATAAAAAGAAAGAGGCACCAGGCCTACCCAGACAGATGTGAAGAACAGATTAAATATTAGTTGTGTACGGTGCCAAAAAATGAAATGTTTTGGACTGAGAAGTTAAATACGTACAAAGTGCAGGTTAGATCCGGGGCAGGGCTGGAACACCTTCCCCTCAAAACTCTTTTTCCCTTCTGGGAGTGGCTGGCTTAGCTGAATTTGAATTTAAACCTTAGATATTAGCCAAGCCAGGGCCAAGTGGCCAGACCGCTGTGGTCTATGGATGTTTATGCAAATGAAGCTGCAATAAAACAAGGCTCCTTGAAAAATCTGCCCCAGCAAATTAGCGGAAAATGCTCCGCCATAAACAGCTGTTGCATTTTAATCAAGCATCTGTAGAGTATATTTTGCTTTGTGTTACAAACAAAACAAAACAAAAAACACCCAGATTGCAGCAGCCTCATTTCATATGCAGAAGTTAACCCCTTCTGCACTGCTCCAGAGGAGGAATTCCCAGGTCAAGGGTTTCAGGCAGTGAGTGGGTTGGAAGGATGTTGAACGGGTTGAGTTTCGGCACACCTGGTTTAATTCAGAGAGCAGCGTTTCTGAGGGGGAGAACGATGGCAGCTTTTACTTGTCTCTGATTCTTGGGAGGTTTTTGCTCGTGCAGCCTCATGGTTTGAAGCACATTTTATACCGAAAGTGATGCAGCTGGGTTTGAGGAGGGGTTTAAGGAGCGTTCCTTCCCTACTCCTCGCTCTGCTCAAATTAGGATTAACCTCCCAAAGCGGCTCGGCTGTCAGGTGTGTGGTTAGGAAACATCCTTTCTGTTAAACGTGACACAAAATTGTGCATCTTGGTTTTCAAAGAGTTAATAAACACCCCGAGCTGTGCTGATCTTGTAGCTTTAGCGAGCCTTAATCTGTAAGCTTGATTACCTCCTAACCCTCAGTCGCCTGCCTCCCTCCCTCCGAACGCAGCGGGAGTTTTACGGCAGCATTAGTGGCATTTTGCCCGGCTTTGGCTTTAGGGAAATCATTCAGTGAGAAAGAAAAGCAGAAGGACTGGATCTGTCTACTGCTGCGAGGTCATTAACGCAGCGGCACGGGCACGGTCCCACCGCTGCCACCCCGGCACCCCATGGCATGTAGGAACACTCCTACGGATGCAGCGACCCCAAACCCACGTCCAGGAGACTGTTGTTCCCTTTAAATCGTGCACACCACGTGTGGGCACCGGTGTGTGCGTGTCCTGGTCCCTCTCAGAGCAATATTCCCCCAGATTTATGTGCTCTGGGCTCTCCGCACACACGGGGGCAGGCAGGAATATTTAGTGGAGTTTGCTCTCGCTCCAGGAAAGGCTCACAAATGGGAATAACTCCTGCCCGTCGCTCGAGCTGGATGGCCTTTATTTATGACACTGGCTCTGCTGCCCGACTCCGAGGAGTGATTCTGCCTGCACAGGCAGTTGGTGTGACTGTTTGGGTCCAGCAGTGGGTTTGATCATGGGCTCTGCTGATTCCCAGCAGGAATGTTCAGAGTTGGGCCATTTAATCCATGTAAGGTCCCAGTGCAGTTCAAAGCAGGGATTGTTCTTCCGATCGCTCCCGGCACGTTGTTATGGTCCCCTTCCCAAAGCTGATTTGCTTCTCCTGTCCCCTGGATTTTCACTCTCTGCTTCTGGGAACAGCCACGACACTTCCTCCCATGAACACGTGCTGTTCCAAGGGGAATGGTGCTGGTTGGCCTCGAGCCCAAACTTAACCAGGAGCTTGTGCTGAGTTACTTGGCAGGAGAGGACCCTCTTTGTAGCATGATGTTGTAGGGGTGGGATGTCAACTCTGAACAACCATCCTTACACCAGGAGGGACCCTGGGCAGGGATCAGGGGCTGGGCCCAAGCACAGATCCAAGGAGAGAGGGTGGTCTGTGCTGTGAGGTCCAAATGGGAGATTTTCAGAAGCGATTCCAATTCTGCCTGGTCACCAAAATGTGAGACCTAAAACCTATCAGGGGTTTTATATTTTCAGCAACTAATCTTCTCAGTGAATGTACTCACGATCCTAATTGAAATTTATTGTGTTCCCTTTTAACCTGAGTGCCTGTTAAAGGGGCAAGTGTGTGAGACCACTGATCTAAAATTAAACCTGAAAATATCCCAGCTCCTGGCTGAGGTCTGTTGTGGGGAGAGCCGTGTGCCTCTTACTCCTCTCTTGTATCTGAAAAGCAGCAGCAGAATTGTAACATGCAGCTTTTGCTTGGTATTTTCTGCACCTCTCTGGTGACAGGTTAGAAGTGGCTTTGGACTCACCAAAGTTCTCCTGGCAGCAGATTGGCTTAGAAACCAAACCCAAACTACATGAACTCTAATCTGCATTTTTGAAGTGAAGCTGTTTGGGTTGATAATCTGTTGTCTGGAGAGGCTGTGAGGGATCTCCAGTGAGCTCCAAGGCAGCAGTGGGAGTGAGAGGAGGCACATTTAGAGGCCCTTGTTGATCTGGAATTTGGCCTTGTCATTGGTGTGGACATGTCCTACTGTTCTTTATTTTGCAGTGGAAATTCAGATTTAAACCCCTGGGGAGTTCCTTGACACTGTTTGATTCAGGAGGAGCTTCCCAACGAGCTGGTCAAGGACACACCTCATCATCCTCACCTCCCTGTGCCAGAGCATCTTGCCTGTGGGCTGGAGCTCACTTGTTTGCCGTGTTTATTTAATAAAAATTCAACCTTTGCTGCTGTTTTGCAACAGTAGGCATGTGTTTATCCTCATTTCAGCATGCTGTCAGCAAGTATTTCCTTAAAAATACCCTTCTTGTAGCATTCCCTGCTCTGTCATTGACTGTAGCACCTCTTGTTATGCAGTGAGGTGAAGAGCAGTGGCCAGAAGGTGCTGAGGGCACAGCCCTGCAAATACATTAATGCCTGTTTTTCCTTGAAATGTTGTTTTTGTCTAATAATACTCTCCAGAGAGTGTTGTTGCACCCCTGTATTGTGCTGCTCCTGCTTGTTTGGATGGGCCTAATCAAAGCTGCTTTATTTCCCTTGAACCTGAAGGGATTTTCTCCACTGGCCTTACAGTGCAGGAGCAGCAAAGTGCCCATGTCTGGGAGGAGGATGAGGATGGAGAACCTTTCTACTTCATGCAGAAACAAATGCCCTCATTAGAGTCAGAGCTTGGGTGACACCATCTCCTTTACACCCTCAGGAAATAGTAGAATGTGTTTCAATTAAGCTTTGATGCTGTTGCTTTCTGTTCCACTGCAAACCTCTTTGCTAGATTAAAATATATCCCAATATTCCAGGGTATTCCAAGTCAAAGGAGAGGGTTATACCACTGCTGAGAGCAGAACTGTATTCCAGGTAACTATGGATATGTGCAGACTCACACTGACCTGTCACAGGCTTCATGCCTTGTCTTTGTATAAATTAGTAATAAATGGGATAAATTTTGGTAGCTGGGATGTTTCTGTACCTATTTCCTTTACAACCCACAGAAGTGATACATTTGGTGTCCTGGGTATAGCAATTCCCACCAATATAATAGAAATCCTATGGGAACTAGAAAAATTATCTCTTCCTTAATGTCCTTCCAAGGAGTAAACACACAGTGCACTGGGTTGCGTTGTTTTAAGAGGTTTTTAAAGGTGTTTTTGTTTGGTTTTTTTTTTAAAGAGTGGTTGCTTTAAAGCTTTAACTTCCAGCTACTGACAGCTCAGAATAAATACAGCCTGTTTGCATATAAATTGCATTTGAGTTTAAAACCTTTTGATATCAGCCTGCAGTTTTGCACTGTTGGACAACCCTTGCCAGCATTTAATATCCTCTGTCTTTTCGGTGACCAAGCCGTGACCTTTCAAAATAAAAGTTGCAGATCGGAAGTAACTGGCTGAGAATTAGTGGTTGGTATCTCCCAGTTTACACAGAAATGTCCTCAGTTAAAATATGGTTCATTCATCGGTCAAACCGTCCTTACTTCCTTTAATTGAATTAAGATGGGCAAATGAGGGATGAGTGCAGGGCAGAAAACCTTCTCCTGCAAGTCCCTCTTATCCCTTGGACAGTGTAAAAAAAATCAGTTAGAAACCTGTCACAGCACCTTTTGCACAGGCACAACTTGGGAGCGGGGAGTGTTTCCCCAAAAGTGGGAATTTCAATGGGAAATGGGAGAATGTAAATTAGATTTTGCGATTCCACATAGTCCGATTTCTTTTTTTTTTTGAGAAAGATAGGTGGCTGGTTTTGACCGTGTTTTATAGGTTGTTACATCTGCTGTGATGGTTTTTGTAACTTGTGCCTTTAGGAACTGTCTGTGGACCTTTTGTCTCGTCAAATTGTAGCAGCAGCAACAAGAGAAAATAGATTTTAGCTGTTCACTGTTAAAATGTGAGACCCTGCGTGGCAGCTGACAGGAGTCTGAGAAATACTTACATTTTGCTGTTATGTCTTTCTGCATTTCCTGATCAGCTGGTTGTCAGGAATCCACTCTTTTCCACGGTCTGTAGTTTTTGTGCTGTTAGTGGCCTTTGCAGCAGGATTTCCTACTTGACAAGTTGCTTTAGGTGGTCAGAATAAACTGCTTCAACTCCGAGGTGTTTAAACCTGTGTGACATTTTAGAATTGCTGGTTTCCCCTTTGTTTTTTCCCCCCTCTGTGTTTCCACTTGAGCCATTGCCAGAGCCCAGCCAGGGATGCACTCCTGGGCTGCCCCAAAAGAAGTCCTGTGCACCTTTACACCCTACATACTTTTTAATTTGAAACAATTTACCTCAATTAAGAAAAATATATGCATGGCTGCAATATCTTCAGTAAAAAGTGCAAATTTCCATTACAGAAATCCATGTTCTGGTGTGTTTGAATGTGTGTAAAATAGGGTTGTGTATATTAAAAACTTCCTCACCTTGTAACTCTGATCTGGGTTAAAACTGAAGTTACAATAAGCTTAGAAACAAAATTTTTAATTAAAAAAAAACCACAAGATAGTTGGGGTTTTTTTTAAGAGATGGGTGAAAGTTACAGTCTGTCCTTTTGTCTTATTTTTATGCCAAGCATTTCTATAGGATTGTTTGTGGGTTTTTTTTTTAAAGTTTGCTCAGGTTAACTTGTGGACAGCACAGAGAACAAGAGTTTTCACAGGACCCCACGGCCAGGGACCTTCCAAACCTGTATTTTCATCACGAGCCACGTGCTTTTTCACTTGGAAGCTTTTAGAAAACAGGCTGTGGTGCAGCAGATTTTCATGGGGTTTTTTTGGTGTTCGAAGGAGTACCTTGGAAGGTAGAAAATCCAGCTGTGGTGTAATGCTGATGGCAAACCTTGTCCACCAGCTGCCTTAATTTCGGTTGGTTTCCTTGTTGGAAGCTTTCTGTTTGTCCCACAAAAAAAAGAAGAAAACCAGCCCAAATGTGACAGGACCACTGCAAGAAGCTCTAAACACATTACCAACAGCTTTGGAGTTATTTATTGATGGGTTTGCCCACTGGCGGTGTAAAATGTGTGTCAGTTGTCATCACCAGTAACAATTTCAGCACATTGTGTTCCTTTTTTATTTACACCAGTGGCAACATGCTTATAAACACCGGCACCGGGGGCGGGTCAGGAGGTCAGAGCTCGGGGTTAGGAATGGAAGAGGTCATCAGCTATTAACCTAAGTTTAGCAGCAACTGGTGCAGCCCTGGATAGACTGGGGCCTCAGCACCTTCTAAACTGGTGTGTCTCGAAGGATTGGGCTGCAAGAGGTTCTGTAGGGTTTGAATTCCGGGGGGGTTTTTGGGCAGGGTAAAGTCTCTTGTGTTTTGTATCTATCTCTGTGTGTTTTTATGGGCTTCCTGATCTTTGCACCAAAGGCAAGCTACTCATGTAAGGGTTTAATTCCCTTCTGCTTTGGAAGCAGGGGGAGTTTTCCATTGGCTTCGGCCGGAGCAGAGTCGGGCTGATCCGACACGTCACAGAATAAAAGGCAGCGGCAGCGGCCGGGACTGAAACCTCAGCTCAGGACTGATGGCACAGGGGACAAAAAAAGTGAAGTTAATCTTTCACACACAGAAGTTTTCCAGCTTTGCCAGTTTCCTTTGGAATTTGCAGACCCGGAATAACCTGAACCGGGGGTTTGCAGTGGTGATGGGTGGTTTGGGTGAGCAGCCTTTGAGAAAGTGCAGCCCTCTAAAAGCACTTCCCCCGAAGGTGTTTCCAAACGAACTCTGAGAGGCAAAACACGGGAGTGCTGCCCAAAAATATCCCGGGATGTGTTTGCAGAGGATGGTCGTTAGTGCCTTGTTTATTCAGCCAGGCTTCCAGGGAGCCGAGTGTTCCCTGAGGATCTCTCACCTCCTTGACTTTTATAGATGCTGTTGCTTTGAATGCTCTGAAGGCAAAGTAATTTTTTATTATATACTTTGTTACGCTGTGTTTCCTGGGACCGTCAGGGGGTTTAAAAAATCTTAAGGAGGAAAGGAGTGAGAGGCTTTTCCCCTATTTCACACACAGCTCTGCAGCCCGTCAGCGCCGGGAAAAGAGACAAAACTGTTCCCATTAATGTTCCCTGTATTTACAAGTGACACTGTGTTTGGAATCGTGTACAGCCCTCACCCTCCCTGCACCACGGGGCACTCAGAGAGTGGATGTACCTGTTTGAAATTCCCTCTGTTCCCATCCTTTCCGTGTGTTTGACACAGAGGTGTTTCCCCGAGAGCTCCCTGTGCCTCCTCTGCCAGGCAACCTCTGCTGCAGCACCACAAAACCCTCTTTAGAAACCCTTAAAGAAAGCTGGAAATTCACAGTTGCAGTTAAACACGAGCTTAGTGTTTCCCGAAGGTACCTGGTGGATTTGAATACACAGATCTAATGAATTTTAATGGGAATAAGCTTTGAATTATGTAAAATATAGTAAGATGTTCAGCTTGAACCAAACTAAAATAATCTCTTAAAGTAACATTTTAATACACAATTTATCTAACATGGATAATTTATACAAGTTTCTTCCAACCCAAAGTCTTTTCTGGGAGGCAGCACTCCTGCCAAAAAGCTCTTTTTTTTTTTTCTTCGTATAGAATCACAGGGATTTTGAATTACACCGAAAAAAAAAAAAAGTTGTCTAAAACTGCCTTTAAATTCCCCCAGTCCTGTTGTTTGGATGTTCAGAATTTGGTTTGTAAATAAAACTTGCAGCCTGCCTCTACCAGAGCTTTTTTCCTCATCCATGAAAATGTCTGGAGTGTGATAGTCCTAAAAGAAGGGTTTAATTCCTCGGCTGATACGTGCGAGATAGCACTTATTGAAAGCAGGGGGCTGCATTATTTATGGACATTATATTTGCATAATACATGAAAGTAGAAAAATATATTTTTTCCCCCCTTTTTGTTCTGTGGGGAGTGCTCAAAGTCCAGCTTTTCCCTGGGAAATGAGGGGAGGGGTGAGCAGAGCAGGGCAGGGCAGCCCCCGGGCTCGGGGTTTAGTGGAATCGCTCCCTCGTCACTCCCGTGATTTTATGGGAAGCTTTTCCCGGGCAAACATCGGCGTTCCCAGCGTGTGGAACCTGTGGGGGGAATTACAGAACCTCGGCGTGGGGTTGTGTAACCAGGCCTACGTGTCTGGACTGATGCAATATGTGCACACCAATGGTGTTACTATTAATTTTCCGACTCAAATCCTGCGCGAGGAGCCAGATGGCTTGGGGAGCATCTTGTCATGCCGACCGCTGCAAACACGTCCAGCCAGGAAAAAAAGAAGATTGAACTGTGATTTCACAGATTTTGCATTAGTTAATCTGGGATAGAGAGGCTTCAAAGATCCCATCAGTTAATTCTCTTCAGCACTTGCGGAAATTTCTGGCACATTGTGCTAAAGCTGGTTTGAAATCCAAGCGGAGAATCCCGGCCTTAAAGAAGCTGATCTCCAACATGTGCCCAAATTAAAAAAAAAAAAGAGAGAGAGAGAGATAAAATAACCCATCCCTTGTGTAGAATTGGATTGACTCTGATGGTTGAGAAAACACTTTGAATACTTTCAGTATTATCCGAAGTAGTCGGGCTCTGTCATCGGTTTCATTCCCAAGGCTTCTACAAAGTGTTTGCTAAATTCAAATATTTCTAATCATACAAATGATAAAGGGTTGGGTTTTTTTCCTTTTGGCTAGCTGTAATGCCACTTTCACCTTTGCAAACAGACCTACTAAATAATAATCACTTGCAATCTGTGAATTTCCCTCCCCTTATCAATTATTAAGTATCATAAACCTTCTGTTTGGATAATCTTGGCACCACTTTAAGCGTTAACAGTAAATTTATTTTTAATTAAATCTGTGCATTGAGAATAAAATGAGGCTCTTCTGCATACTAAACAGAACACATATGCCACCTCTACTTATTATCAAAAAATCTGATAATGCTTATGAAAGTTGTAAGGGCTGGATGGAGTTCATTGTCTGTGTCCCATTTAACTTCAGCAGGGCTGGTTAATGAGGTACCAGCCAAGGTGAGCAGCTGCTGGTGCTTCAGAAGGGTTTGTTGGGAGAATCTCCCTTTCTCAGAGGATTTCTTGACTGTAGTTCAGACCAGTTTTGTTCCAGCAAAGCTACAGGTGATGGGGATGTGTGATGTGTGTCATACACAGAGCAGTGCTCTGGGGTACACAGACAGTGGTTTTCCTGCTCAGATGCACTTGATGTGAAAGTCTGAAATCATTAGAGTTGGATGTTATGATTTGGTAGTAGCAGTAGTATTAGTTGCTATTGGTTTAGCTGATTATTTAGCTGCAATTCTTTTCAAGCACTCTAGTGAAGATCCATCGGGTGGCAGTTCCACGGGGGGAAAACCAAGTCTGCAAAAACAACCCGGGAATGTTTTGACAGTTCAGCTCAGGAAACTTTCTGCTCCCAAACAGAAGAGCGAAAATACCTTTTTTTTTTTTCCCCTGTGTGTTTTCCTTAACCTTTTTCTGCTAAACCCAAGCGGGGTCTGAAACCTCCGAGCGCTTCTGCCGGGGACAGGAAGGCTCCGGCCGGCGCTGGGAATCTCATCATTTATTTTTCCTGAGCCCTTCCAGCTTCCAGCTCGGGGGGCTGTGTGACTCCAGAGCCCGGAGGGAAGCGCCGGGGCAGCACTGGGCACCCATTGTCCTGCCAGGGAGCGCGTGGGGCCGTTTGCACGGCGTGGAGGTGCCGGCGGGGTCAGCCCCGCTCCGCCGCTCCCCAAATGAAAAACATGCCCCGGCCGGGCCCGGAGCGGGGTCAACAGCTGGCAAAGGATATGGCAATCATTTATATAAATATGCTTTCTCAAGCCCGCAAAAACAAAAAACCCAAAGCCAACAGCTGGGAAGGGTTGGAAGTAGCCCCAAGGCTGGTTAGTTCCCTTCCAGATGGGGAGGTTAGACCGGGGCTAGCCAGGCTGCTCCACATAGACTTCCGATTCGCATTAGGAATAAAGAGAGTGGAGGGAAGGAAAGAGGAAGAAAAGCTACAAGCATGACTGCTCTGTTTTTCACCTAACTTAATCAAATAAGTGAGGAGTTTCCGAGGCGGAAGGCTTGCATTTATTGGTATTCACGCTCGGTTTTGTGTGTTTATCGCGGCGTCTGATACACTCCTTAACTCTTGGAAGGGGAAGCAGATATATTCCATAGAATGCTTTATGTGCAATGTCATGGTCATTTGTAGGCAGATTGAAGAATCATGTGAAGATTTATGCTCAGTTCGTGTCTTCTGAGTGTTCACAGAGTCAGATCCAGTGGAAGGAGAGACAAAGAAGTTGGTGGTTGCGTTTCCTTGAGTTCTAACAAGCAGATACAGTTTGTTCTTCATACAATTTGCTTTTACTCTTAAGTGTACTCTTAGCACAGTCAAGTCAGAGCAGAGACTTGGGCAGCCACGAGCCATTAAATGTTCTTTCCTTCAGCATCCTTGCCATCCACGTGGTGATGCCGGGGAAGTTCTCCCACAGTTGCTAATGGTGTTTTGTGATCATTACTGTCACATTACAAGTTCTGTTTCCTGCCATCCTGACCAGTGGTGTCAGTTCTTTGACAATCATGAAGTCATCACTTGAGCATTTAAGTTAAAAACTGGGATTTCACCCCTTCATAGCTGGGGAGAGGATCTCTGTCCTTTCTGCTGCACATAAAACCCCTCATGCATGGCTGAAGCTCTGTTTTCCATTTGCAGTTGGTCACAGGTGTCCCCACACCTCTCAGGATTTGGAAACCAACTTATGGTCACACAAATTCACCTTTTGGTTCTGGAATAGTTATTTGCAGGGAGGCTGGAAGAGCTCCTGGGTAGCTGGTCAGGTTTGAGCTCCTCTTACTGTGAAATCACAGCAGTGTGGCAGGGGAGAGGTTTTTCAACCTCTGAACACTCAAACTACTTTACAGTTGGAAATAAGAAGTAAAGCTCATGTTGGCTGCGTGTATATATTCATGTAGGTGATATTAATCTTCTGGATTTGATCTTATCTCTTTTCCTCTTGGAAAAGACCAATAAAACAAGGTAATTTAAAACTACCTGAACACATCCTTCCACCTTACTGTTGGGCCCTGCAGTCATAACCTCCTGACCCCAGAGGTTACGGGTCTAGTGCTTTTTATCCGCCCTGATTTCTCAGTATCTGCCCACTTCCTCCCCACATTGGAGCCTTGTTATATAAGGAAATTGGAAACACGGAGCAGCCCGTGCAGGGCCAGCAATCTCCTCCGGAGATAAGGGTGGCCCCGGCGCTGGTGCAGGAGGGCTGGTTTTAAATAGAAATGTGTGCCCAGGATATCTGGGGAGTCGAAGTGGCTTTGCAGTGTCCAGCTAGGAGGGCATTTGCTGAAGAGGGGGGTCTGCATTTTTACTCAGATACGGTCGTTTGACTTCTTTTTAATGGAAAATGTACCTTGAGACTTTGGCAGCTTGAAGGAGCGCGTGTAAAAATCAGAATGTAAAAATCAGAATATATAAATCAGAATGCTTTAGAGAGGTTCCAGTTCCACAAACAGTTGACAGAAGGATTAATAGACATATTAATAAACCCCATTCAGTTGCTAGCTGAATTTTTTCTCTTAACTCTCGTCTTTCTGAGATGGGGTTTTGAAGACCAGGTGTCTGGAGTTACTGTCAGAGGTGGGTGGTTGAGCCAAGCTTCAGCACTGGAGGGAGAGAGAGAACAGGCTATTGTGAAAGCCAAGCAGTCTCATTTCTTCTTAAAGATTTTTGCTAGACTTCTGTCTTGTCAGAGTTAATTTTCTAAAGTGCCAGCTTGCTTAGTTTGTGTGAAACAGGGCTGAGCAAAATAAGAGCATTGAGTGGGCTCTGTGTGGTCTGAATGGGACAAGAAGTTTAAAGCAGTAGATGGGGATGGTGTATCAAGTAAAAAGACTGAGGCATGCATGGCATTGAGACTCCAAAGTAGTCATTAAGACATTTGCATTAAGGGATACCTGTGTTAACAAAATAATTCAACAAAAATATAAAACTTAGCACGTGTAAGAATAATGCTGAAGGTGGCAGTTTACTGCTGAAAACCCTCACAAATAACAATAGTTGGATTAGCAGTGATGAAACTATTGTAAATTTGTCTCTTTGCAGCATTTGATACAAGCAGAAAGCAGAGTGAGAGAAAATTTAAAGTATTTGAACTATATTTCATGAAGTGACTGGTAGGAAATGTCCGAGACCGGAAACATCCATGGGATGTGCTTGAATAATTTCAAGTCCAGAATCCAGGTCAAATCGGCTGCTCTTTCAGGGCACACAACCTACCTTACAAAACCTAAAAAAGCCTGTTTGTTTTCCCCTGTAACAAATGTGGTGCTGAGAGCAGTGGGCAGGGAAATGTTCCCTGAGGCTGAGCTGAGGGAAATGCGGAGCTGGGATGAGAACTCAGCTTCCACGGCATAACCTGTGGGCTTCTCCTCGAGGAACAGCCACCATCTGTAACAACAGCACTCCATGGGAATGTCTGAGCTCCACCAGT
>NW_021940797.1:0-1199 GCF_001715985.3 Manacus vitellinus
GCCTTCCCGCCCTGCTTCCCGCGCCCGGACATCTTCCCTGGCTCGCTCCGCGACAAACTCTCACCCTACGCTACACCAGCAGGTGAGTGACGACCGCCCTCAGCCCGCCGCTCTTATATCCCCTCCCTCCGCGCCGCCACCGCCTCCCGATAGGTCGCGGCGCCCGCCGGGGAACGCGCAGCCCAATGGCGGAGCGAATCTCGTTCTGACCAATCGCGGCGGGCGCAGCGCCCAGAGGCTCCGCCCGCGCTCTCCATGCGGCCAATGACGAGGCGGCACGGGCGGGACTCAGCGCGCGCGGCCCCGCCCGCCCTGAACGGTCACTCCCGCTCCCCCCCCTCCGCCGCCGGGCCCCGGGAGGGTTCGTTCTCCCTCGCTTTTCTTTGCTGTGTCAGTGAGTGGTGCAAAAAAGGTGCTGGGGGGTTACAGGGAGAACGGAAAGGTAGCAGCCGCTGTCGGGACCCCCTTCCCAGCTTGTGAGGGAGAGTAGCTGAACATTGACTCTGCACTCAAAATCTAAAAGTTTACTCACGGCCTTTGAATCCTAGACTTCTCTTCTGGTCCAGAATTCCATATAGAGCTGATGAGTTAAAGTATCAATAATATACTAAGAGCTAAGAGATCTGAATATTTTTCAAGTTTTAAAAATAAATATATGTTTTTTAAAATTTTTTGTATTTATTCTTAAAAATACAGGTTTGCAGCAGCCATCCCTCTCTTTTGTGTTAAAATATTACAGAAACACACAGAACATATCAAAATAAAAATTTCAACAGCTTGTTGTCCTTGGTAGCTCTGCAGAAATACATCCATTAAAATTAAATCGAAAATTTCACACTTACAGGAAGTAAAAGTGGTTTAATAAAGGAAGTGCAAATTATTAACTTACACAAAAAATCCAGATATTGTGTGGCTTCATAGTTACAAGAAATTCTGTGAGTTAATAATAAAACTAAGTCTTCTAGTTTCTGCCAATCAAAGCATTATACGATGTTAAAATTGTGATTTTATTTTTAAGAACATAAAATATCCAGCAAGAACAAAGACGCAGAAGAGTAGGCGGTATCTGCCAATGGCGGGAGTTTTAAACTTTGAATCCACCAATGAAACTCAGCACGTACCCGTCTGCCTATCACAGAAGGCACGAGTGCTATATATAGCCCGCGAAGAGATGCAGGGTGGTAGTGCTGTTGCGGGCA
>NW_021940797.1:2184-3804 GCF_001715985.3 Manacus vitellinus
TGGCTGCGAACGTGCGTCTGCCACAAATCACTACAACAGCTCCACGTCCCGGGCAGAAGCGAAGTGACGTGATCGACTTTGTGCCACTTATTTATAGCCCCCTTATGCAAATGAAGCATCAGCTTTGTTCACTCTCATTGGGCAAAATAAAAGGCATCACCATTCCTCAATAGCCTGGTTTTATTGGTCAGAATTCGATTCGCCTCGTCATTGGCTGCTCAGACGAGACCTACTTCTCAGCCTATCAGCGAAGGGACGAGGTACTAAAGCGGGGCTGTAGACGGGGAGCGCCGTCTGCCCACTCGGTCCTGCAGCGAGTTGTTCCAAGCGGCGAGCGAGCCAGGGAAGATGTCCGGGCGCGGGAAGCAGGGCGGGAAGGCGCGGGCCAAGGCCAAGTCGCGCTCGTCGCGGGCCGGGCTGCAGTTCCCCGTGGGCCGCGTGCACCGCCTGCTGCGCAAGGGCAACTACGCCGAGCGGGTGGGCGCCGGCGCGCCCGTCTACCTGGCGGCCGTGCTCGAGTACCTGACGGCCGAGATCCTGGAGCTGGCGGGCAACGCGGCCCGCGACAACAAGAAGACGCGCATCATCCCCCGCCACCTGCAGCTCGCCATCCGCAACGACGAGGAGCTCAACAAGCTGCTGGGCAAGGTGACGATCGCGCAGGGCGGCGTGCTGCCCAACATCCAGGCCGTGCTGCTGCCCAAGAAGACTGAAAGCCACAAAGCCAAGAGCAAGTAAAGCAGGCGGCGAAAGCGTCCCGAGCCCAGAAGCGAACCCAAAGGCTCTTTTCAGAGCCACCCACAGCCTCGAGAAAGAGCTTGAGACGCTGCGGATCGTGCATCCGGGGGAGCTGAAGGGAGCGCTTAGTCTTTTATGTGTGGTTTTGGGTGCGTGCGTGGCGGGTGGGTTGGGACGTGTCCCTTTCGTAGAGCCCGGCGCGGGCTGGTTCTGCCGGAGAGCTCAGTCGCGGCCGGGCGGTCTCCGCTGTGGTCGTGAGCCACCGCCGGCGAGAGCTCCCTTGTCACTTTCCCGGGGCTGCGGGGCGGGTGCGCTTTGCTGGGACGAGCGTCCCGGGATCGGAGCGCGGGCTCTGCCGAGCAAGGAAGGTGGCGGACGGAGCCAATCGGCGTCCGCGCGGGCTTTTGGAAATGGCGCGGGCGCTTAACCCGATCGGCGCTGGACAGGGGTCTGGGCGTCTGGGCTAGGGCTGCCGGCAGCGCCGCCCGCTGAAAAGTGATCAAGCGCCTGCTTCACAACCCCTGCCGTGTCCGTCAAACACGCTGGTCACGAGGAAACAAAGGATTATTTTCTTGGGGGAGGGTGTTATTGCCTTAACCGGGGTTTTGGCGTTTTTCTTAAGCCGCTTAGAAGCTGCAGCCCTACATGAAAAATGGGGTTGGGGGTTGGCGAGGCGGAGAGCGGGAGCATGAAAAGGAGACTTCCTGAAAAGAAAGCAGGAGCAAACACAAATACAGCCAAGCAACACAGCTCTTCTGAAAGAGAAAGTGGGTGGCTCTTAAAAGAGCCTTTGGGTTCGGTTTCTCGAGGTGATCCGGGAACAAAAGGTTCGGTTTAGCCGCCGAAGCCGTAGAGGGTGCGTCCCTGGCGCTTAAGGGCGTA
>NW_021940798.1:0-1568 GCF_001715985.3 Manacus vitellinus
CAAGGTTGGATAGTTACACACAGTAACAAAAGGGTCATTTCACAAAAGGCCACTTTCTTGTTCAGTTTGCTTAGATTTTCTCAATTAGGCTATTCAGACGGGCAGGTAACCCCAGGGCACAGTTATTGCTATGTGTCCTGCCAGGGACACTGGCTCAACTTGGAAGTTCAAAACCCCTTTTCCAGGTGTCAGTGGCTGGGCTGAAGCACCATGTGATGGAAGGACTCCAGCCCTCACACTCTTCAGCCATGAAAAGCAAGCTTGCTCTCATCACAAGTTCTAAATTACACCAAAGACAATGCTAATGTAGTCTGGCACTTACTGATTTAATTTCTTCAGGCTCTGCAGCTCCAACAACAGCCACGGGTTCATCGTCCACTTGCTCTTCTTTACCCTCTTGTCCAGAAAGACAGGGAGCCAGCAGAGGTTCTGGTGCTGCTGTTGTGCCCTGGGGAAAGTCAGTAGGGTCAGGGACAGTCACCGTTCTGTCCCTTGCAAGGTTGGATAGTTACACACAATAACAAAAGGGTCATTTGACACAAGGCCACTTTCTTGTTCATTGTTGATGGATTTCTGAAATAGGCCCTGTGGAGGGGCAGGTACATCCAAGGGACAGTTTCTCCTGTCTCCGAGGAATCCTGCACAGCAATCTAAAGACTAAACAGGAAGGGTCAAAATCCCTTTTCCAGGTGTCAGTGGCTGGGTAGAAGCACAGTGTCATGGAAGGACTCCAGCCCTCGCACAGTCTTCAGCCATGAAAAGCAAGCTTGCTCTCATCACAAGTTCTAAATTACACCAAAGGCAATGCTAATGTACTCTGGCACTTACTGATTTAATTTCTTCAGGCTCTGTGGCTCCAACAACAGCCACGGGTTCATTGTCCACTTGCTCTTCTTTACCCTCTTGTCCGGAAAGAGAGGGAGCCAGCAGAGGTTCTGGTGTCACGTTTGTGCCCTGGGGAGAGTCAGAAGATTCAGGGACAGTCACCATTCTGTCCCTTGCAAGGTTGGATAGTTAACACGCAATAACAAAAGGGTCATTTCACACAAGGGCCTGGCCAATTTCTTGTTCATGGATTTTTCTGAAATAGGCCCTGTGGAGGGGCAGGTACATCCAGGGGACAGTTTCTCCTGTCTCCTAGGAATCCTGCACAGCAATCTAAAGACTGAACAGGAAGGGTCAAAATCCCCTTTCCCAGGTGTCAGTGGCTGGGTAGAAGCACAGTGTCATGGAAGGACTCCAGCCCTCACACTCTTCAGCCAGGAAAAGCAAGCTCGCTCTGATCACAAGTTCTAAGTTACACCAAAGACAATGCTAATGTAGTCTGGCACTTACTGATTTAATTTCTTCAGGCTCTGCAGCTCCAACAACAGCCACGGGTTCATCGTCCACTTGCTCTTCTTTACCCTCTTGTCCAGAAAGACAGGGAGCCAGCAGAGGTTCTGGTACTGCTGTTGTGCCCTGGGGACAGTCAGTAGTGTCAGGGACAGTCACCGTTCTGTCCCTTGCAAGGTTGGATAGTTACACACAATAACAAAAGGGTCATTTCACACAAGGGCCTGGCCTGG
>NW_021940798.1:2443-3498 GCF_001715985.3 Manacus vitellinus
TCTCTCTGCCACAAAACCTGCCAGAACCCTGGAGCACTTCTGGCCTGCTTGAATGTGCCAGGCAGCAAATGGGGCTGGGACAAGGCCCGCTCAGCTGTCCCTCCTTGGGTGGCAGAAACCTCAAAGAGTGGGGCAGGAGGGACAAGCTGGACCCCCTCTGAGGCTCGCAGTGAGCTCCCCACAGCCCCTTCCTTCTCCCAGGCCATTAATACTCTGACCACTTGGCTGGGACTGCTTCCTTGGGTCCCCCTCCACCAACACCATTTCAGCCTCTGGACCTGCTATTATTCTACTCCAGGTCTTTTGCCACCAGGTACAACCAAGTGTCCTCCCAAAGTACAAGCCAGGGCCACAGACAGGACCAGATGGTGGAAGACTTTTCCTTGGAGGAAAGGTCACGAGAGATGGCACTGGAGAAGAGAAGGTCCCAGGGAGAGCTTATTGTGGCCTTTCAATCCTTCAAGGGGACACAGTTTTTCAAAGGGCCTGTTGCAATGGGACAAAGGGTCATGGTTTTCAAGTGGAAGAGGATAGATTCTGGTTACATCTAAGGAAGTCATTGTTTAGAATGAGGGTGCTGAAACACTGGCACAGGAAGTGGATGCCCCATCCCTGGTCAGGTGGGACAGGGCTCTGAGCAACCCGGGCTAGTTGAAGATGTCCCTGCTCGTTGCAGGGGGGTTGGACTAGATGCCACTTAAAGGTCCCTTCCAAGCCAAACTATTCTAGGATGCTACTTAGTTGTCATTTGAAAAGCACCAAGACTGGGGATTAGTAGGAGAGGAGGCCTCCTGATGCCTCTGAGTTTAGCTGATGACAAAGCCCATCCCTGGAGAGGTGTTTCACCTGCAGCCACTTTGTCTGCAGAAGCTGCTTGGTAGGCCATTGGGGCCTCACATTCCCGTACAGGTAAGACTGCAGGATGGATCGGAACATAGACGGCGGATTTCTGGGAGTCTCCAGCTGGGGTGGCACGTCCTTAGGATTGGGACAAAGGAAACACAAGACAGCCATTAACATGCACTTGGTCCTACGGGCCTCAGTTCTACAGTGCG
>NW_021940799.1:0-3549 GCF_001715985.3 Manacus vitellinus
GGCCGGGGTAGCCCCCTGGGGTGGACGTGCATATTCCTCGAGGCTTACCCTGCTGTCTGTTAGGTTCTTCACAAAGCTCTTCTCCCGAACTATCTTCCCAGCCCTTCCTCCCTCTGGTCCATAAAGTATTCCCTGGGAACACTCATCGCTTTTTTATTTGTCGAGCCATTATTCTTTCCTTGCTTTACTCTCTGTCCTTCAGTGAATTCGTGCAGTCCGTCCTTCCCCTTTCCTACTTTTGTTCCTCTCTTCGCTTGGCTTAATCCCGCAGCTTTCCATTCTTCAGTGACTTCACCAATCCACTTCTCTTTTCCGCTCACCTCTCTCCAGCAAATATTAATGGACATTTCAACTACTACACACCTTTATATCCTCTTAAAATTCTTCTCCGTATTGGCTTGACTGCTGCTGTGCCCTTTGTTTTGGGAAAAAACATCCAGTGCAAAAACACTTCGGACGGCTTTTCTTCATCTCCCTACCAGTGTCTGCAGGTAGAGCCCAGGTGCAGCAGGACCAAGTGGTCGAGACCACCGAGAGCAGTGAAATCACACGCCAACATACGAAACGGTGAATTTATCCATTCCTACCGCAGCTCCCGGGTCACAACCCCGAGTTCCTCGTACCCGTTAAATGGTCCAGAGAGCTGCGGGCGCCAACGGGGTGGCTGTGGGCGACGGGAGTCGGTCTTTCCACCGACCTCAGGCTCTCCGGGCCCCATCATGGGAAAGCTGCTCTGTAATCCTGGACCTCGGCGGACACGGACTCATTGACACTGTCGTCTTCAGAGATTTCAGGGGATTCTCTTAGAAACAAAACTCGGTTAATTGGTTCTACGGCAGAGCAAATTAGCACCCCTATGAAAACATGGTTTTTCATTCCTACACAGAGTGCAGGCTTGCAACATAATGATTGAGTGCAAAGTGATTTATACAGCACAGGGCAGTGCAAATCTAGGCATCCTGCAGTCAACTGCCATGTGTGTCCCTAGCTTCTCTTGAAGCATCATCTCCTTGCTACTCTGATCCACTCCAGGCAGGAACCGCGATTCTCTGGTTCATGAAGATCTTTCCCTTTGGATAGGAGGAGGGGTTCTTGCCTTGCCTGGAGTATGGAAAAGTCAGAGAGCATGGGTCCGCAAGATTTGGAGTGTCACTCGTCAAGGATCTGAACACTACATCTCGGACGTGTTCTGAAGAAGCTGTGAAGGCAGACAGTGCGAAGGAGCGAGGTGCAACCAAGCCAGACCAAGAGTTAGAGGTTGTGAGAGAGGAAAGCAAAGCAGTAAGAAAGGAGAGACCTCCAGCAATGTGGCCCTGGCCTCAGGAAGGATGGTTGCAGGACCATCCTTCATTAGCCTGTCAGTAAAAATGCAGAATTCTCAGCTTCCTCTAAATGTGTTTTCTCTCCTCTGATACTAAAGATGGTAGAAAATTTTCAGGAGCACACAGGCATAAGGAGGGTGAACTCGATAATGCTCTTCCACCTGGGAAGCATGTGAAAGCCTCTGTTTCCTGTGGTGTGATGGGTGCCTGGGATCCCTCTGGACTTGGTTTAGGGAAGGGGCTGGGTGTAAGGGTCTCCATCTGCCAAGCCCCCAGACCTTCAACTACCCTGGGTGGGCTAGGGCTCTCCTAGCCCCACCACTCGCAAGCAGCACTCTGGCAGTTGCCCCATGTGCACCCTGCATGTGTGTCAGGGTCTTCATCCTGTTCCCTGCTCATCCCTCAGTACATTCCCTAGGGCATATGCTCTCCTTACCATCGCTGGAGCTGGGATATCCAGCAGCCCTGCTGGAGCCACGTTCCTCTCAGACTTTGCGTTTTCGCAGAAGAGAAAGGCAAATCTAGAGACACTGGGCTGCTGCCCAGAAGGGCTCATCTCCCTTTCCCGGGGAGCTGGGAGAGAGGCATTCTTCCCAGGCAGATGAAGAAGGACAGGGGAAAAGCCACAGAAGTGGAGGAGAAACGTGTTCCCCGAGGAAGCTGCAAGCAGCCCAGAGAGCTGAGGACAGCACGGGAAGATGTGAAAGGTGCAGAAGGGTAGAAGCCCGGAGCTCCCAAAAGCACATCAGTGGGTGTACAGCTTCTATTAAAACAGGGTTTTCAACCATACAAAGAGAACAGTTTTGAGTACCTGGGTGCCAAGTGACGTAAAAAGCACAGTGCAGCGCAAGAGGCACTAGTACTAGAATACTGAATTTCCCATGACCTATCAAACCCTCATCTCACTAAACTTAATAATGCGTCAGATTCTGCTTCCAGGCTGCCTCTGGCACGACCTCCATTTTTCTCCAGTCTGCCCAAATAGTTAGAGCTCTCTGTTTTCAGGACAAGCATACATATTTCAGGTGTTCCCTAGTCTTCTGAGCAGGAGAAGTGACACAACTTCAGTCTCATCACGGAGACTGTATCTCCATTGGTCCAAAGCGGGTGGGAGATAGGATGCCGTGATTTCTCATGGGCAGGTGCTTCACCCATGCACTGCTTCGGCGTAGAACTGGTACCACAGCCCAAGTCTAAAACTAAAGTGCTATTTGTCTCCAGCAGAAATGCTCCTGTTGACAGCTCCGCTCTCCACAGACGTCGATCAGTCTCCCAGTGTATCGCAGCCCCCGTAACCATGGCCCACTGCAAACAAAGAGATTTGAACATGTTGCCAGCCCGGTAAAGCTGGAAGTCGTGCCGGAGGGAGCCTGCAGGTTGAAAGGGATGCATTAATAAAGTTAGTGAGATGAGAGTTTGATAGACCTGGAGCAGCTTTGGAATGATTTCCTGATTTTCTTTAGAAAAGGAGAAATGTGTGACTGCAGAGAGAGTCGAGATATCTTTTGGTGGCAGCATGTGGAGGAGAGGACAGGCGGAGAATGATAGCGAAGCTGAAGTGGTGAGCAGAGAGAGAGAAGGAGGCCTGAGCTTTTTCTTCTTTCCCTCTTTATTTCTTTAGAGAAGTAAGATTGCCTGGAGTGAACACACGAAAGACAGCAAGTACATGATCTGCAGCGAAATTTCTCTATTCAGTTGTATTCCCCCACGGAGCCTAAAAAGGCAGTTAAATATATTTCCTGGGAGGAAAAAGAATGCATTTATGAAAAGCTGGGATATAGAGAGGAGGTGTACTAGGCAGAAGGTGACGACGAGGTAGCCAAAATTCATGCTGAGACAAACCTACCTGTTTGCTGAGAGTGTCAGAAATCTCCAGCCTGTGCCGAGAGAAGAGAGTTGCCAGAAACGAATCACTTGGGGGAGCAAAGGAAGCAGGAGGGTCGACAAATGAACTGTACTTTCAGTACCTCAAATGCTCTCTTTGGGTTTCTCCCTCCCCAAGCAGCAGCCTGTCTGGTTCCAACAGCCGATAGTGTTCTGAGCATTGCCTGGCTCTGGGGTCTCACTCATGGGCAGAGATTGTTCCCGGTCAGCTCGCAGCGCAGTCCTCCCCTCCCCAGTTGCAATCTCCTGCTCTGCTGTACACCCATGATGTGCTTTTGGGAGCTCCGGGCTTCTACCTTTCTGTACCTTTCACATCTTCCCGTGCTGTCCTCAGCTCTCTGGG
>NW_021940800.1:0-3701 GCF_001715985.3 Manacus vitellinus
TTTCTTTCTTTTTTTTTTTTTTCCTGCGTGGATTTTTTTTAAATATTTGTCCCATCTGTGACCGAACGGGGGTAAAAGGATTCTTACCTCTGAAAATTCGGGTAAGAAATACATGTGCAAACACACACACTTTTTTCATTTTAGCGTTGTTCG
Organism: Manacus vitellinus; assembly: GCF_001715985.3. Lineage (NCBI taxonomy): Eukaryota > Metazoa > Chordata > Aves > Passeriformes > Pipridae > Manacus > Manacus vitellinus. The sequence goes on from NW_021940800.1 coordinate 154, forward strand.
GAGGAAGCTCCAAAGTGATTGCGGTCATTTCGTAATTGAAATTCTGAGGTTTTTTCGTCTTCATATTAAGAAGAGAGTATAGAGACACTCTTAGCTCCTAAACCCCCAGAGATTTACTTCTCCCTGCCCCAAGAAACGTTCACAGGCAGACGGGGGGATTTTGCTGGAAGGGAAATCGGGGCAGCGTTTCCTACGCTGGGACATCGGGATGTGCGGGAAGCAGCAGAGCCCTGCCCTGAGGGGAGAGCGTCGGCAAGGACCGGCCCCTTGCACCGGCTGGACTCTGTTGCCAGGGTTAAATTCCGAAGGCAAAAACAAGGAGCTTTTTTTCTTTTTCCCTTAATTCCTAAAAGCCAGTGGTGGTGTGAGAATGGAACCGACTCCAGCTACGAGCACTTGTGACACGACGTGTGACACAATGTCCTGGTACAGCTTTGCACGGACACAGACACACGTCCAGCTACAGGGAGAAAATATGTGTGGATGCCTGTTTACGAGGGAGACAGAGCAAACAAAGGAATTCGGTGAATGTATCGGTCCTTTAAGACATTTGACTAGTTTCATCATAGGGACACCAGATGTTATTTATGAGGTCTCGTATTAATGTGGGCCATACCATGCAGGTGGGAGGGAAAAGGGGGGGAGGGGAAAAAAGCCAAAGGAAGAATGAAAAGAAAAGAGTTCACCCCAAAGGGATGAAAGACAAAACTGATGTTTATGACAGTATAAATCACGGTGAAGTTTTGTAATGGAAACTAGAACTACCTGGAGTTCTAGGAAGAGAATGGTGTAAGGCAAGAGAGGAGGAGGGAGGGAAGGTCCCTGCTGGTCATGGCTGGAAAAGCAGATGAGAACCCAGCGCGGTGCTGATCTGGAGTTCTGCTGGGTTTGCTGGGTTACTGCTGCTACTGTTAAACTCAGTTTGGGTTTAACCTGAGCTGCAGCAGATGAGAGAACAGTAGAAAGACCAAGAGGCAGGGAGGAAGGAAAAAAAGAAGAGAAAGAGAGAGAAGGAGAGAGAGAAAGAGAGAGAGAAAGAGAGAAAGAAAGAGAGAAGGAAAGAGAGAGAGAAAGAGAGAAAGAAAGAGAGAAGGAAAGAAAGAAAGAAAGAAAGAAAGAAAGAAAGAAAGAAAGAAAGAAAGAAAGAAAGAAAGAAAGAAAGAAAGAAAGAAAGAAAGAAAGAAAAAAGAAAGAAAGAAAGAAAGAAAGAAAGAAAGAAAGAAAGAAAGAAAGAAAGAAAGAAAGAAAGAAAGAAAGAAAGAAAGAAAGAAAGAAAGAAAGAAAAGAAAGAAAGAGAAAAGAAAAGAAAGAAAGAAAGAAAGAAAAAGAAAAGAAAGAAAGAAAGGCATCAATCTGATCTTGGCTTGTTCAAGATCACTGGGAAAATGTAGTGGAGAAGAGGAGATCAGCTGGAATATTTCTGCTTTCCTGCCACCTCGTTTCCAGAGCCCCGTGCTCCAGTGCCCGAGCCCATCCTGGGCACCGCCGGGGCAGGACACACCGTTGCCTCCCGGAGTAGCGAACTTCACTTCGTTGTAAACATATACATATATGTGCTTTGGATTTGCAAGCTTAGCACTGTCGCCTGGGGCTTGGGAAACTCGGGGTGAGCCCTTCCTCCGTTCGTCGGGTCCCGTTTTAAAGGGAGCCCTCGCTTTCCACAAGCAGGTCGTTCTGCAGAGTTACCAAAGAGCTTTCCCCGATGCATTTGTTTTGGTTTAGTTTGGAGTTTTTTAATCCCCTTTTTACATAAGTGTTGCACAGTTCTTGGACAACAGAGAAACTTCCTGGTCTACCCCTTTTCCCCTCAAACAACCTCCTCCCAGACTCCACTGGGAGCGGCGAGGGCTATTTTGAAAGGTTTCATGCAAAACATGTGCTCTACTAAAAATAATACCATCGGTGCGATGAAAACAAAAGCAAACAAAACAAAGTCCAAAAGCATGGCATACCGCCTGGCTTTGGGGAAACAGCTCCAGCACCGCTGCTATTCCCAGCCCACCGGCATCCTCTCCCCACACCTGCCCGCAGCTGGGTCAGAGGTGTTGAGGAGAGGAGGTTTGGGGTTCCCCCACTCCCCGCCCTGCAAAGCCCCAGTGAAAAGGAGGAAAGAAAAAGGCGGGGGGGAAGGATTCCCTCTGCTCTTTTCTCGCAGCTCCGCTGCTCCCCCACCTCGTTTTCCCGCTTCTCGGACCCCGGGCACTGCTGCTCCCGTCCCCCCCGTCCACCCACCCACCCGCCTCCTCCATCCCGGGCCCCACAAACTCGCTCCGGGCGTTTTTGCCATCACACCACGGAGAGAAAGTAGGTCACGGCTGAGTCCAAGCCTGGCGGAAGCCGAGGCAGCCGAGCCTCGAAAGCTTTCCCATAGAACACACTTTGGGGTCGTCGTTTGCAATGCTGTTTGGTTTAGGTTTTTTTATTGTGATGAAGATGATGATTTATTTTGGACACCTTGGGCGATCAGCTGAGCCGGCTCCTGTAGTCCAAGCTGGAAGGAGAGGGAGAAGGGAGGTAGTTTGGGAGGTGGAGGTGGGGCTGGATTTATTTTCTTGCTATTCCTCCATCCCCTCCTAGAGAAATATTAAGTTGCAAAAACCGATCCACCGCCTGTTAGGGCTCCTGTACCTCTGTCTGCCCTCTCTAACCACCGCTCTCTTAAAAACCAACAGATAAACCCCAACCCAGACGAGCCTTCGGAGCGGGTATTTAACTGAAATAGTTCGCCGCAGTAAAAGCGAGGCTTTAAACCGGTTTTCCACCCTCAGGGCTCCCTGTTTGAGCACACGCATGTGTTTGTTTTCAGGGTGACTGTGCGCAGGGTTAAAATCGACAGTCCTTTCCAGGAAAAAAAGAAAAAAAGTGTTGTCTATAATACCAGTAAAAAATAATTAATTAAAAAATCCTGAGGCCTTAATCTGCTCCCCCTCCTCCTTCCCCCAACCTCAGGGTAAACCCCGAGTCACTGCGGAGTGGCTCCGGGTTCGCCCTGGGGATCCGGTTCTCCCCTCAGCTCCGCGGCGATTACAAACCTAAATAAAGGCGATTTGGGAACGGAGGGGAAGGGAGGGGGGAAGGTGGAGAAAGGAGTTTTTGCTGGAATATTTTCTTTTGTTAATTGCTGGTGCTGCAGGTGGAGACCCAAAGGTAGAAAATAATCCCGCATTGTGAATACGAACATATTCCGATCTCTATATAAGAGTATATATAAATATACATATATATACACACACATCCAGGTATACAGAAATGAAATGTACAATAACAGTAACACAACAGTGGGGTCAAAAAAAGTTTGCTGATATTTCAGGCTTACATAACATTTTCTTTTAATGGCTTATACTTTAGAATGAAAAAGATTTACTCCTAATTCAGCTGGTAAAAGCAAAATGAAACGAAAGTTCACGTTAACATGACATGAGGTTTATTACAGGTCTGCTTAGAATGAGGAGGTAAGAGTGGGAAAAAATATGGACACTTTTGAGTCAGACAGAAATAAAATACCAACATTTCTGAGAAGCAATATTTATTGTCTTTTTTTTTGTCTT
>NW_021940801.1:0-1487 GCF_001715985.3 Manacus vitellinus
CCAGGAGAATCCAGAGGGAGGGAAGGGATTCAGGACCTTTTTCTAGGAGGATCCAGAGGGAGGGAAGGGGGTCAGGACATTCCTCCAGGAATTTTCCAGCAGGATCCAGGGGGAGGGAAGGGGTTCAGGACCTTCTTCCTGGAGGATCCAGGGGGAGGGAAGGGGTCCAGGATCTTCTCCCAGGAGTTTTCCAGGAGGATCCAGAGGGAGGGAAGGGGGTCAGGACCTTCTCCCAGGAGAATCCAGGAGGATCCAGGGGGAGGGAAGGGATCCAGGACCTTCCTCCAGGAGTTTTCCAGGAAGGTCCCAACAGGGACGTTCTGGGGGGGAAATGGGACCCCTGGAGCAGCTCCGGGAGGGGCAGGCTGGGAAATTCCTGGAAAATCCGGGAGGATCTCGGGGGCTGGAGCAGCCACAGGGTCTGGAACATCCACAGGCTCTGGAACAGGCTCTGGAGCATCCACAGGCTTTGGAATATCTGTGGGATTTGGAACAGGGTCTGGAACATCCACGGGCTCTGGAACAGGCTCTGGAGCATCCACAGGGTCTGGAATATCCATGGGATTTGGAATAGGGTCTGGAACATCCACAGGCTCTGGAATATCCACAGGGTCTGGAGCATCCACAGGGTCTGGAATAGACTCTGGAACATCCACAGGCTTTGGAACAGGCTCTGGAGCATCCACAGGGTCTGGGACAGGATCTGGAACATCCACAGGGTCTGGAATAGGCTCTGGAATATCCACAGCCTCTGGAACAGGCTCTGGAGCATCCATAGGCTCTGGAATAGACTCTGGAACATCCACAGGGTGTGGAACATCCACAGGCTCTGGAACATCCACAGGCTCTGGAACATCCACAGGGTCTGGAACATCCACAGGATCTGGAATATCCACAGGGTCTGGAATATCCATGGGATTTGGAACAGGCTCTGGAGCATCCACAGGCTCTGGAATAGGGTCTGGAACATCCACAGGGTCTGGAGCATCCATGGGCTTTGGAATAGAGTCTGGAACATCCACAGGCTTTGGAATAGGCTCTGGAACATCCACAGCCTCTGGGACAGGGTCTGGAACATCCACAGGATCTGGAACATCCATGGGATTTGGAACAGGCTCTGGAACATCCAAAGCCTCTGGAATAGACTCTGGAATATCCAAATCCTCTGGAACAGGCTCTGGAACATCCCCAGGCTCTGGAATATCCACGGGATTTGGAACAGGCTTTGGAATATCCGTGGGATTTGGAACAGGCTCTGGAATATCCGTGGGATTTGGAGCAGGCTCTGGAGCCTCCCCAGTTTTTCGGGAATCGCCCCCCCGCTGTTCCCCTTTCCCAGGGCCCCGCCGGGCTCGGGACGAAGGGCGGGAAAACCGGGAACAAATCCCACAAAACCAGGAGGGGCACGGAAAACATTCCCCCCCTTGTGCCGGGGGGGGGCCGAGTCCTGTCCGTGGGACGGCGCCGGAATGGCGGGAATTCCCGGG
>NW_021940801.1:2648-3592 GCF_001715985.3 Manacus vitellinus
TTTGGGTGGAAAAATCCAATTTTGGGGTAGAAAAATCCGATTTTTGGGTAGAAAAATCCAATATTTTGGTAGAAAAATCCGATTTTGGGTGGAAAAATCCGATTTTTGGCTGCGAACATTGGGACATAAAATTAAGACATCCCGTTTTTTGGGAACAATCCCGGCCCATCCCGGCTCTTCGGGTGTCTCCAGTCGCCGCGGGGCCGAGAATTCCGCGTGGGCTGCTGGAATTCCCGAGGGAACAAAGGGCCCTTTGTCCCGGAATTCCGACCCCGTTCCGGGCTCCTCCCGTCGGATCCGAAGGGATTGGGATCCCGAAGGATTCCTGGAGCCCCTTGGGATGTTCCCGATCCCGGGAATGTCCCGGTTGGGGTGAGAGGTGAGGAGGATCCCGAGGGAATCCGGGGGATTTGCGGTTGGAAAAGGGCGGGAATGGCTCGTTCCGGGGGCTTTTTTGGGGGGTTTAGGGCGGGATTTGGTGGGAAAAGGGGTTTGATCCCAAATCCCGGAGTTCCCGAGCTTGGAATGGTGATGGCGGTGGGAAAATCCATCCTGGAATTCCGGGGGTGGAGCTTCGGGATGGGGCGGGAGGAGATTCCGGAATCCCTGGGTTTTGGGATTCGGCCCCCGGGATTTGGGATTCAGCCCCCAGGGTTTGGGATTCAGCCCCAGGATTTGGGATCCCAATCCCAGGATTTGGGATTCAGCCCTTGGGATTTGGGATTTGGCCCCTGGGATCTGGGATTCAGCCCCAGGATTTGGGATCCCAATTCCAGGATTTGGGATTCAGTCCCAGGGATTTGGGATTCAGTCCCTGGAATTTGGGATTCAGCCCCCAGGATTTGGAATTCAGCCCCGGGATTTGGAATTCAGCTCCCAAGATTTGGAATTCAGCCCTTGGGATTTGGGATTCAGCCCCTGGGATTTGGGATCCCAATCCCAGG
>NW_021940802.1:0-27241 GCF_001715985.3 Manacus vitellinus
CCTCCAGACCTTGGAGTGTAAGGGGAGGGGAGGCAGGTGTGAAATACAGTGAAAAAAGAAGGATGGAAATAAGAGAGACCAGTTGCTTCCAGATGCAGAACTCAGCTCTCTGTTATGTAAGACTGTTTTCTTCTCCACCTCCACCCAATGTCACTCTACCATGTGCACACTCTCCTTCTCTTCCCCAGACAGCTGGATGCATGAAGAACCTTTGAAAAAAAAGGATTAGAGCAGGACAGCATTTTAGGAACATCTGTGGAAGCCATCGCCAGCTATCTCTTTGCTGAAGACAGGTGCTGTTTTTAACCAGCATTTCATTACAGCAGGTCTGTTGACATCCATTTTGTATAATCCAAAAAAAGCTTGTTCAGCTTGGGAGTGAGGACATCCTCCCTAAAGGTCTGGGGAGCCTGAGGCTATGTCTTTGCTATGTTCAGAAGGCGTATCTCCAGTTAGCTTTAATCCAGCTGGACTGAGTACAAGAGTACCCAAATAGAAACTCAGAGTTTGTTGTGGGTTCACCAACTCAACAAGTGTCCAGGCTTCCCAAGAGGCTTCTAAAACTTGAAACAGTCAAATCTGGCCCTAGTCTGGCTGCTACAGTCATTTTACTGTGCCTTAGCACAGGAACATAACTTTTTAATGTGACTGATGAGTGAGAACACCATTCAAATCATTAGGACACTAATTCTTGAGGGTTTGGCCATGTTACTGGGTTACTGAAATTTTTGTGTATTCAGCATAGTAGCTGAATGTAGTTAGTGAATGAACAGCACATAGTTGTGTTTCCTTGAAAATAGAAAGGTAAAATGCTTTAGCTGTGGGTTAATAGAGCACAGCTCTTAAGTAGCTGTGCTTTCATGGTAGTGATGCCCTGTGTCCAAACTCTAGATATGTATGTTACCTTTGAAAAGATAAAGATATCCTGCTGCTTCTGGTAATGGTATTACATTTGGAAGAACAGATGCTGGTCAGAAGAGATGGTAGTGAGCATGTTGTTACTCTGTGTCCAATGCAAGGTAACATGGTAAATCTTAACCACAAAAGTGGTTTAAGGTAATTCATTTTATGTGGCACCAACAGTTTCCATAATTCAGCTGGGAAGTGGTTATTCTGTATAACTTGCAAACTTGTTTTCATCCGAGGTAGGTATGTGTTGAAACACTTGAGTGGAGCAGTGCCTTAAAAAAAAAATATAAACCACACACATACTTCTTGTGATGGTGGTGAAGAGCCTACTGTCTGAAAAAACTGTCAGTGCTACAGATTGCACTAGGAAAGAAGGCTGCAGTTTGCCGCGACCCGCTCAGGGAAAGGGAATGGGGTCGGGCACTGCAAGGAAGGGTCCTTCACACGGTGGAGGTTGGTGAAGCAATGCCGCACTTTATTTGAGGGGTAACAACTTATATAGGGTAGGATGGTGGGTGGAACTTGGGCTAGGGAGGAGCAAGAGACTGACAACCTGGGGAACACGGTGATTGGGCAGCTGGGTACAGAGGGGAGGGGCTTGGGTATCACCGGGGGAATAGGCCAATGGTAGCTGCCTCTGCACTGCACCAAGGATCAGCCAATGGCAGGCAGAGGAGCGGGAAAACAGGGTTTAGGCGGGAAAACTGAGGGAAGAAGAAGGGGACAACATGGAGGACAAATTTAAAAAACAACAACTGGGGGTACATATAACACTAGAACAGCATAACAATGGACCGGGGATAACAGGGGTACAACTGTCATAATTCAGAAGGTGTCACATTCAGTATTATAAGTCAAGTCCGGTGTGTAAATGTCCTTTCAAGGGTTATAAATCCTCCTCCATGCTTCATATCTTTCCCAGTCGGTCTCATTGCCTCCAACAGCAGTTGTCTTACAGACATTATGTTTTCACATTTTACTTAAGTTATTGCTGAGCAAAAATGAAGCATCATTATTGTTTAATTTCCTAACGCATTCATATATTTGTATTTGAAATAAGGTATCACTGGCCTCTCCAGTTCCACGTTTAAAACTGGATTCTGTCTTCAGAAGTGCACGAATTCCTTAGGTCATCAGAGAGTTTGCTGCAATCTCCTGTCTGTGCTGCCAAGGCCACTGAAGTTAGCAGGGAAGCAATTGAGTGGTGTGCCAGCATTCCTGCCTCTGACTGTCTGCTGGGTGTGGTAAGAAAGGGGAAGGGTTAGCAGTAGTTGCCTCAGTCATTTGCTCTTTGTGATTGTCACTATGTTCTCATTTGGGTTTCTTTTTTTTTTCCTTGGTGGGCTTCAAACCACGCTTCATGTACAAACACAACTTCCAAGGAAACAAAATTCTGTTGGATCGGTTGCATTAGGCATAACTACAGCACTCAGTTTACTGGTAACATGTTTGTACATGCAATTATTTATTTTATACATCCAATGTGTATTGTCACAACCCCCCAAAAATGCATATCTTCAAACTGCCTCCTCTGATGAAGGGCCTGTGACTTCTCAGCCAATTACTTTTCATAATTGCAGAAGAAATTTCCCATTCACCACAAATTAATCAGGTTTTAGCAGTGGCTGTTTAAGGCCCACTTTCTGCTGAACACTTTCACATTAATACTGGTTTTGAAGTTGACACCTAAAGTTGTAACAATTGTTTTACCGACGGACCTGAACTAATGAGACATCCTTATTGACTTAGTCTTTTTAATTATACATAAGGGATTTTCTCAGTAGCTTGGCCTGTTACTTGGGATCATTCACTTTAATATCACTTTTTATGATCAGAGGGTATTACTGAATTGCATGGGGCCTCTCAGGGCTTGCTCCAGCATATCAGTTCTCAGGACATTACAGTTGTTAATTTTATTATTTTATTCTGGGGTTTGCTCCAAATTCAACATTGCTTTGCATTAGAATAGGGGCTGAAGAGGTGGGATGTTAGCTTTTCCATTTCATATCTTAAAGCAGCTCATATTTTTGCATCACTTCTCCCTGGGCTAGGGCACACCCTGGATTTCCAATGAAAAGAGTTACTGCTGGGACAGGTGAGACTTTTACACCCTCAGGTACACTTTTGTCAGTGCTGATTTTAATATGCAGGTCACAAAGGGAAAACAATTTTTTCCTTATTTAAAAAACCAAAACAAACCTCTGTAATGGTATTCTAGTCATAAACCCAAGGCTAGGTTTGTTTTTTTAGGAGGGGGGTTTAATTTACTTTCTGCTTTCATTTTAGTACCTTTTGAAATTGCCTCACCTTTGTTTCCCAGCTTTCCTTCTCACAATGACCACGCAGTTTAAAAGGATTTTTATCGGACAATACCCCAGCAGGAATTTGAACCATGTTCTGTTGCTTTGGAAACGAGAACTATTATAACAGAAGTTTGCTAGGCTTAGCATGAAATGTCTGTAGACTACAATTTTCTACCTGCACACAGGGAGTTTTAGGTTCTCAAGCAAGCTTTGTTACCGTTCTTCTAAGCTTGAGGCGGGGATGGCCATTTGGGATCCTATTTTGGGACAGTTTTCCATGCTGTGAGTTGGCCTGTTGTAACAGGGCTTACTACGTGTGGTAGGAGCAGGCAGAGTTTGTGTAGCAACAGCTCCCCGGCCAATCGCAGGGAGGTTTGGTGCAGTTGGAAGCGTTTGTGGCACTTCCTCTGCTTTTATTTTTGATATGGTCTTTCCTCACCCCCCTCCTCCCCTGCAGACATAAGGTGATGTCCTGAAGCTTTCATTTGTGCAGCAGAACTTGGTTAAATCAAACATGTTCAGTTCAATGGTTCAGTTGTGACCTATATCTGCCAGGAAAAGGTTCTGTGTTTTGTTTGCCTTTCTGCAAGCGACTCTGCAGCACCAGCTCTACAGTGCAGTGGAGTAAACTGTCTGAATTTCTGTGTACACAGTTTTCAAGAGGACTTAGGAGACACTGAACAAATTTTGCTAACATTTACTGCAGTTTGTCAACATCCATTTTGATGAACAGCGCTGGAGGGAGACTGGAGAGCTGCTGTGTGGATCACAGAGTCACTCGTGCTGTGACTGTGGAATCACAAGTGCTGGTATTTGTGAGGATTCTGGGGTTGGACAGATCATACTGCCAAGTAGCCTGGCACTGAAAGGAACAGGGAGAGGTTAAGAATTAATACAAGTCAGAAAAGCTGAGAAACTCAACTCTGGTCCCATCCTCCAGGTATCTGAAACAGCTGGAAGCACTGGGTAATAGAATTACAGAAGAAAGGGATCTCTGAATCTCCTGTCTATTACTCTATGTTTTGGAACAGAGGAAAAGCCATCTTTTGTTTAAATTCAATTCTCATTTGCTAGGTAAGTTGTTAATTGTTCACTCCTCCTCCCATCTCCAGCCCAATTATCAGGCTTGTATGACAGTCTGGTGGCAGGCAGTGTCTGCTTTGCTAACAGAGCCCCACCAACTGTACCAGCAGTTGAGCTGCAGGGAAGACACACATGGTATCTCTATCCAGGCAGGTTCCCAAACACAGAGGCCCTTTGTGCTGCTGGGTAACTTGACCTGCTGTTCTTAAAAAGTCTCTGTATTTAGCTTTATGGCATTTCATATCCTACAGTCTTGTTTGCATTTGTGTTTCAAATGCTGTCTTACCCAGAGCCCTGTTGCTCATCTGCCAGGCTTGGAGGCAGGTGAGGACACTGAACTGTGGTCACACAACACAACATGGTACCTTTGGGGAACGAGCAGTCCTCTTTCCAAAGAATAACCTCACTGAGAGATTGTGTGTGGTGCTTCCAGTGCTTATCTGAAGAAAAGTGAAACCTTTACTTTGTTTACACAGAATCACATATTAAATCACATTTTAATGGTCAGTAATAAATTTGTCCCTTGGTAACTTTTTTTTGCTTAAGAGAGTGGAGTATCAGTTGAAAGTTAGTCCTTAGCTCTTTTGATTTTGTAAAAACAAATATGCAAATGTTGAACTTATCTTTCACTTTCAGGCATAGAATATTTGTGGGGGTTTTATCCACCTGAATGTCCATGCACATCCTTTTTTGTAGGGCTGTGGTATTTGTGTTGCAGTTCTAGTAAGGCCAACGAGGAAATGGGCTGAATGCTGAGCACTCATTGAACAGCACTTTTAAAGGGTGCTCTGGTTTGCCTCCTGTGGAAGGGCACAGTATAATCCATTTTAAAGGAAGTCATCAAGTGGGGACCTGCAGCCCCATGTGACCTATGCAAGCTGCACAGGGTACAAGGCCACAGAACAGGGCTGGAAAGGAAGCTGTTACAGATGCAGGTGCTATAAACCTGTCAGCAGCCTGTTTGTTAGAAATAATAAACATGATATGAAATAGTCACCACTTTTGTGTGCCACGTAATGACAGCTGTACATGAGGGACTTACACAAAACTGCTGTGGTACATTTCCACTAACATACAGTGAAACTAGCCTCTAAAAGTAGCTTTTTAGCCTGGCATCAATTTGAATGCTGTAATATTTCAGTAGCCTTTAATTACAGTTCTTTTTAGCAGATGTGGTAGGTGCTCAGGTCTGCTCTAACTGTGTACCTTTCATTGACTTCCATATGTGTTACTCAGACATGTACACGACTGAAGACATTTGGTGTTTTAGGAAGTGTAGTAAGCAGCTGGATGTTCAGAAAAAAATCACTGACCAATTAGTCATTCCTTCTATCTGTTTGTTCTTGGTGAGAGTAGAATTTCTGTCAAGAAGCTTACAACTTGAGTGCAATTTGGGGCTGGGGGGAGAAATACGACATTGAGTCTGTGGCTTTCATGATTGAAAGCAAGTAACTGTTATGTAAACAACCAAACCAAAATTCTGAAAATGAAGGTGTCAGTTTGTAGACAGACCATAGTTCATGAGATGTGTGGAGCTGGTGATTTCCCTGTCTGGTTTCTACCTTCAGCTCTTGTGAGGAGATACTAGACAGCTCCACAGTAAAAGAAAAATGCTATTCAATCCAGACCTGCTTGCTGTTGTGACTAATCCTGTCCTTTGCCTATGGTCTCCCAAGCTCTGAAAGCTGGTGGGATAAGTCTGGGGCCTCAACCTATGCCAATTCTTTCCAACAGAAGAGATCTGGAAGGTCAGATATCTCCCTTGCATCCTACTCTGGGCTGTCAGTGGGAGACAGTTCTAGCTGGTAAGGGCAGTGTCTCAGATGTATTGGAAAGCTGACATGGACTGAGGAGGTCTTACAGGCATCATGGGGGTACAGATCAACAATTAGTGGTGCCAGACAATAGCAGAAGAGAGTGGGGACTGGTAAATCAAACCATTGTGCAACATCTTTGATACAAGCTTTGGTAGATCAAGCTTTTAACCCCTTTGTTCCTATAAACCTCTTTCTTTCTGTTGCAAACTTTATAGTTCAGCAGAATCTTTTTAATTTTTAATAATTTAATTTCTGCCTCTAATATGTATTTGAATCACTCTAATGAATTTTTACAGTTCAGTTGTTTACTTCAATTAAAGGATGTGAATTCTACCATTGCAGAGCCAAGATAAATGTTGACAAGTTGCAGCAATTGGGTCAGCAGAGATTTGTTAACCATCTAAAAATGTCCTGACTGTGTTTCAGCATCAGCCTTAGATGCAATATGTGTTCCTGCTGGATGCCATTTTGTTGTCAGATAAAAACTAGGAGATCATATAACCTCACCTATTGTCAAGATTTTATGTCTTTGTATAGTTCCATAAGTGTATCCTACAGGATACCTCCTGTAGGAGGTTCATTAAGCCACATATTAATTATCCTAATTAAGAATTATTTTGCCTTCCATGAGGATGTCTTACCTTTCCCTTCAATACTGACAAACCCAAGTAACAGGAAACTACTAATCAGACCTTAATGCAATGGGCTTACAGGCTTTCAAAGCTCAAAGGAGACTTTCTGGCTTTCAGGTTTGGCTTGTTTTGGTGGGGGATTTTTTATTGTTTATTTTCCTTGAAAGGGAAAGAAAATTTTAAGAAGTATTCTTACTTCAGCTGGAGATCTTTCTGCAATCATGAACTCAAAACCTGGCTCTTTAGAGAGAACGTCACATCTTGAGTCACCAATATTTTTTCCTACTCCGAGTAAAATAAAATTTTAATTGTATTCAGTGATAAGACAATTAGCAGGGTCTAATCGTGTGAAGTGCTTGCTGCTAGAATTTCCCTGTAACCAAAACAAACCCCCAAAAATAAACCCCCAAATCATAATGGTGGGTTATTTGTGAGTGTTGGCTGAGAACACTGACTCCCCACTGCAAACTGCAGCACACTGAGTTCTTTAGCAAACCAGAGCCCCCATTTACATCCTTAGACATTCCAAAGTGTATGTTTGTGTGGGCTGTGCCCTCGGGCCGATGCCCACATACCACACAGTACCTGAAAACCTTATACAAATGTCTGCAATCTTCTCCCTGCTGGATTCTCTCCAGGGGGGAATTTTTACCGCTCCTGATGCAGTACCTGTTTTATGGCAGTTTTCACAAATATGCTCACTCATACCAGACATCCAATGTGCAAGATCTTATTTTAGCATCTAGCAGAGGGCTATTAGCTTGGATTGCACTTTGAGTAATGGGATATAAAACATCAGAGCTTTTTAGATTTCTTATCTTGGCTCTCATCTGTGCTGTTACAAGTAAGGAAGTGCAGTCACAAGCCACTGATTTGAACATCTTCCTCACAGGCTTCTCAGATGAAGTTGTTTTCTCTACAAAATTCGAGTCAAAGATGTACATGTGCAGTCTTTTCTAGCCCAGCTTTAGAAGAAGCTTAAATAGGAAGAAAAAAAAAATAGCTACAGCCCTTCCAAGAGAGATGATCTAAGTGAAAGCAAAGCTGAGTCTGACGTGCTGCAGTCCCTTGAACATAGCTGTGGGGTTTGATTTTTTTTTTCTGGGTTAAAAGCATGTTTTCTGCCTTACATCCACGTAGATTTTTATCTCCTAGATACCTTCTGCACACACTCCTCTTATCATTTGTGTGATTTGTAATACCTGCTTTGCATAAGCAAACTGACTGATAAATTATGATCCATGGATGTCTCAAGGCAGGTAATTGTTGATGCTTGGATGCTGCCATGTTCTGCACTTTAACTGGGAATATACCAGATTCTAAGTATGCATGATATGTGTTTTGTACTGTTAAAGAGAGAGGAGCAAAGCATAAGAAATAAGATTATGTGGTGCAGTCACTGTTTTAAATTCTGTATGAATAAAAATTTGTGGGGTTGACTTGTCAATTAACTTTTTGTTGTTGTTGTTGTTATGAGGTTACAGCTGTTGGATTTAGTGAGGCAAAATGTGTTGTCACATGGAATAGCCTCATTTATCTTTGACAAAAGACAGTTTTCATCATATGAAGGTAATGGTAACCAGTGAAATGAGAGCTGACTTTTAGATTACTCAACCTGTTGGTGCCTACCAAATGTGTCAGCATTTTACAAAATAAAATCAGAAAATAACTGAGACAAAAGACTTCCTAGTTTCTGTATGCTAACAAATGCATGTCTGTTTACATAACCTTATTTGAGCTCTGAGAGATAGATAGATAATTTAAAAAAACCCCTTTCTTCTGTATTGGAGTAGTGCTTTGATCTTGATTTTAAAGACAACAGTTTTTATATTATAGAGGAGATGTAATAAAAATAGCTTGTAATGAAACAATATCTAAAGCTCCTAAATGAGTTAGAACTGTAACAAAAACAATTTATATATGATCATTTCCAGCCTCCCAGCCTGCAAAAGATGAACTGTATGACCTGCTGTGTATGGCAGCAGTGGAAAGAGCAGCTCCTCTCTCTGACAGGGTGGATTTACCCCTTCTTTATTTGTGCTGGGGGGATGTTCTGCTTAAGCCCAGTCCCATATAGTAGGTAAAATGACTCATTCTTGAAAACTCCGGTGTTGGTTTGATGGGCTGCCTTAAAGGTCTATTTTATTTTCTTCTTCTAGTAGATAATTAACTGCAGTTGTAGCACAGAGCTTTGAAGGAGTTGGTTTCTTTATCTGTTTTCTGAAACGGTGATGGCTGTATTTGCTCACGTGCTGCTCAACTTCTCTGTGGTGAGTCTATTAAAGGAACCTTTCGAGCATGTCATGCTTGTTTGTGAGCCTTGCTATCCCGGGATAACAACCAACTGATGCTGCCAGGTAGCTTTTGATGTATCTTGCAGTTGAATTGACAGATACTTGGGTTGTTTCGGGTTTGTGGTTTTTTGTTTTCTTTTGTTTTGTTTTTTTTTTTTTAATTTTAGATTTTGTATTTTCATAATTTTGAGCACAATGACATTTTAATTTTCTAGACATAAAAACAACCTTTTTGTGATACAGTCAAAATACAGGATCTTTGCCTTTGGTCTTGGGAGAGAAGCAAAGATAAAATGGCAAAGTTTAGCGGCTTTAAAAACGTCTTTCTTCTTATTCTTGGAAAGCAATTTGACTTCTTTCACCCTCCCTCCTCCTCCAAACTTCCTGCTCTTCATAAATAACCTCCCAGCATATAATTGTTGTTGTCCTTAGTCATCTCAAAAAACTCTCTGTATCTAACACAGGCAGGAGTCTGGAATTCTTTTGTTCTGACCTAAGATAAAAGTCTTGATACGTGACAGTGGGAGATAAATCAAACAATTGTCACAGGGCTATTTTGGGGGTTTAATAACTTCACTGGGCACTGTTATTTTAGGCTGCTGAGCTTTAACAAGCCAAACAACATTCAAGGGAAGAACTGTCAAACGTGGACACAAAACTGTCTGGGGTCTGTCCTGAGGATGAGTGTGAGGGTGGTTAATGGGGCACTTCAGATGGGCATTTAAATGTGCTTTGTGTTTATTCAGGGTTAGTTGCCATTGGTGATTTTCTGTGTTTGCTGAGGATTCAGGCATGGGAATGCCACTAACAGAGCAGTGCCTTCATCTCCAGGTCTGGCAGGGCCGCGACTGGGCTCAGCTCTGGCTTCTCGGGGCTGGAAACAGGGCAGATCTACACGGCAGCCTTGGCAGCAGGAGGAGATTTTAAGGACACAAATAAAAATGAGGTGTCTGTCTCTTGCAGACTTTGGTACTCAGCTGCCCTTCTTGGTTTCTCTTCTTTCCTTTCCTTTTTTTTTCCATTTTTTTTTCTAATATGTACTGTTAAGGAAAAAAAAAAAGACAGTTTCTATCAGTAACATTTTGTATCGTTTAGTTCTAGAAAATAATTATTAGGATTATCTGATCCATCCCGGGCAATCTGAAGCCCCTGATTTCTATCTTATTCCTCTGTTTTTATTATTATTATTATTATTATTATTATTATTATTATTATTATTATATCAGAAAGTGCAAATTGTACTGTACAAGCTTTAAAATGTCCTATAAAGCCTTCAGCTGAAGTGTTCATTAACCACTTATTCCAGATGCTTTCAAGGATTCTGTGGAATACCAGTTGTTCTAGATATGGCTCTCTGAACACAGCAAACAGCCATCATTCCCCTGAAATAGTTTCTAAAGCTGTATTTCAGACAGAAAAATATTGTATTTGTTGAAATGTTGGCTTTTGTGCTGCTGATAAAAGGTGAGATACCAAAAATTAAATACCTAACAGTTGCTAGTGGTGGTTTCTGACCTGTACAGTTTGCTTTGCTATCAGCATTTACAGTTCTTTGAATATACATCTTTGTAGTAAATTAAATCCCTGCAGTGTTTAAAAGTTAAATATGTAAATAACTTGTTTTAATGGTGATCACTGAAGTATGTGACAATAGAAGTTTGGTTTATATGTTATTATTAGTATGTATTTTAATTAACAAACAGCTGGACAAAATAGAAACCAGTGAATCTGTCCTTTAGCTGTTGAGAAAATGGTTGGAAGGGACCTCTGGAAATCATCTTGTCCAACCCCCAGTATCTTGTAACTTTATGGAGCACAGTCATTCCTGATGCATAATAATAACAAACCTTGAAATGTTAGAGAGAACAAATGCTTACAAAATTCATCAGGTCTGTTTTTTTTTTTTTTAAAGATAATTCATTGTTACTTTTGCATTATTATTATTCTTTTTAGTTAAAATTGAACTTTTTTGTTTTATTTTGGAGTGCAGAGGTATTTGAACTGATCAGGATGGAATTCATCTTCATTTCTTACCCGCAGAAAGGAGTGAATGGATAGCCCCAAAATATCAACAGAAATGCACAAAATCCAACACTTTAATCTGCTTAGCATTCTTCATTTAATTTATGGCCTATCAGTTTGTTGAAACAGGCAAAGTACTTACCTTTTGTAACAGGCTCAAATTAAGATTTTATGCTTCCTTTCTTAATTAAGTAAAACTTTACCCTGAAAATCGGGCCGATTGAGTCAGTGGTTGCTATGGAAATGTTCATTTGATACAAAAAACTGTAATTGGATGTTTGTCTCCCCCTGACTTGCAGCTTCTCCTAATCCTGTCACCACTGGTAACTGCTGCCTCTTGCAAGGCAGCCAGAGGGATGAAGTGAGTGTGAGTGGCAAAATTAGATAAGCTTTGTGATTTAAATTGGTGATCTGAGCTAACTTGTCTGAACCTTTGACTGATTAGACAGTGCTTGTCTGCTGCCTCTGCAGTGGAGGTGGCAAGTGCACGTGGTTAATTCAGCCTCTAATTCAGCCTAACTTTTGTAAAAGATACAGATCTACTTGCTCCAGTGTTTTTAGGACAAGGGCTATTCTTACATCTTGTTTTACAGCAAATTTACTACCAGGCATTTATACCTCGCTAAAGCTTGTTTGGGCTCTGTTCATTGGAGGTGAGGGACTGGGACAGGACATATTTTGGGTTTTGTGCACTTCTGGGAACGTGTAGATTTTCATTTTGCCCAGTGGGACAGCAGGAGCTGCAATTCAGGAAGATGATCTACATCTGAATATTTTATACTGGCTTTGGCCCAGCACGAATTGCTGGTCTCTTTCCTGCTCATCACCAGGTGAATGATTTTTCTTCTTTCTTCTTTTGTCTTTAAGGAAGGAGAACTGCACCAAAATTGCAGTTTTCAGGTTCAGGTTTTACAGCACAACAGAAGATTCTTGCCTCTTCTGCCTCAGAAATGAATGAAGCAAGTTCAGGTACTTATTTACTCACTGAATGCATGGGCAGTGCATGTATTGGAGAGACACTATTTTCTAAAAACAGAGTTATGTCTTTTAAAAAAAATCAGCTGATATCATTAGAAAAACATTCTAGTGTCTCCCCACCTTTAACTCCATCAAACCTTTAAAGTCTTAAACAAAATCAGTGTACTTCAGCCTGGAGAAGGGAAGCTTTGGGGTCAGCTAATTGTGGCCTTCCAGTATCTGAAGGGAGCTACATGAGAGATGGAGGGAGACTATTTACAAGAGCCTGGGGTGACAGGACAAGGGAATGGTTTCAAACTGGAAGAGAGTAGGGTTAGATATTAGGAAGAAATTCTTCCCTGTGAGGGTGGGGAGGCCCTGGCACAGGTTGCCCAGAGAAGCTGTGGCTGCCCCATCCCTGGGAGTGTCCAAGGCCAGGTTGGACAGGGCTTGGAGCAACCTGGGCTAGTGGAAGGTCTCCCTGCCCATGGGGTGATCTTTAAGGTCCCTTCCAACCCATGACCTCTGTCATACTTAGAAGTTAAGTAATAGTTGAGATCAAATCCATGTTGAGCTCAGAGTTTAATTAGATTTATACCAGTCAGACTATCTCAGGAACACAGATCAGGCTGGTAAAAGAAGGGAGTAAAACCACCATCTCCACAGGTGGTCAGAGGAAAGCACAGCCTGTGGAATACAGGTAAGATGGTTGTATCTGCAAGAGGCCCTCTATTTCAAAATTCATAGCTGAGGCTGAGGTTTGTCATTCCTGCTGAAATGTGTTTGGAGGATTGTGTGCTGATGTGGGTGCAGGGGAGAGGTTCAAGAGGGTGTGTTCTGGGAGGGAGGCCAGAGCTGTGCTCTGCATTGTGTTTGGAAAGTGCTGTATTTGAAACATGAGGAATGGGAAAACATGGTTGTAGAAGTTAATAGGTGTGGAAAAGCCCTGCAGAGAATTCTTTTGGTGTCCTAAATACCAGGGATTAAATTAGGCTTGGGGGAAAGAAGTGTCTACATCTGGATTTGGGAACCAAGATTACATCTTTGTGGTGAAGACAGGCCAAAGGACATTCTGAACCATTTATTTTCACTGCAAGAGGAAGCCATCTGGTTGTAAGGATCTGATCATTATGGATACTTTTCCTGTCAAGATTTTCTCCTACTTCATAACTGTTGAGATAAAAATTCAAACGTTTATTTTTTTTTTTTGGTTGTGTGTATAATTAGCTGCATCCATAGTTGAGGTTTAATATATGTTTTTTACTAATGTCAAATCCATGCCTAACCTGCAGGGCAGTTCTGTTTGTACAACTCCAAATCAGCAGGAATGCCAAGCAATAGGAAGCACCTCATTGCTGAATGGGAGTTTTGTGCTAAGTGGGATGTGTCCTTCAGAAAAAAGTTAGTGTTATATTCATCTTGTGAGGCTCTTTGGTTAATTGGCACGATTTTTTCTTAATCACAGTCTTAACTGACACAGCTGGAAGTTCTTGCACTGAGCAGCATTGATAAAGTTGATAATGTTTGGAAAACCTAGAGCTAATCCATATTGAAATAATTTTACAGTCCTAGACAGTGAAAAGTTTAATTCTGTTTTGTAACACAAAATAATCCTGTTTATAGTCTTAAAAAGTAATGTGTGTCATGTAGCCTTGGAGGCTGGGAGTTATCAACTGTTATTCCTTTTGAGTATTAAAATTGGGGCTGTGAGCCAGCACCTCATTAAAGTACTTAACCAACTCTTTCCAAGCTGATTGTTTCCAACTGGAAACTTAAATAATCTGTGATAAGGGAGAGCCAACAGGGACATTGTGAGCAGACTGGACATGGGCCATAAGGTGTTGGTTTTAAAAGTGCAGTAATCATGGAAACTGTCAAAATGCAATGGAGTTAAAACACTTGTCCTACTTTTACCTTGCTGAAGTGGCAGACTTTCTTGATGAGAACATTTAGATATCAAATCCATGATATAACTGAATTACAGCCACCACCTGGCTTCCTGAGACACTCTGTGTAACCCAGGATGGAATGTCAAGGAGCTACTAGTCCTAAATACGTCCCAAAATTTGGGATTGTCATTTCATGAAAGCTGGCATATCATTGATGCCTCAAAAGGGATTTTTTTAAGGTAAATTCCTAGTCATAAATCAAAGCAAACAGGTTGCTGTGCACATATTGGGAAGGATGGAACTGGTGATGTGGAGTGACTGAAGATGTTCATCTGCTTTGTTTATTATTGTTAAACAAAGGTGTGAGTCTGAAGCACCTTGAAACTCATCTCTTGGGTGCAAGGGGTGATCCAGGGAGGAATGCTTGGGATAGGAAATGGCCTCTCAGCACAGAAGCTGGAACAGTGAGGTACCACTGACCTGGGCTGGGAGGGCACGTGGACAGAGTTCTGTCCTTCTGCACAATGACATTCTTTTTCCTGATGGGAGAAATCCATTTTTCTTTGGGTCTCCTAGAAGTGGATTCTAGCCAGACTTCCTGAGCCAAGGCAGTGCTGAAGGCTCCTCCAAAGACTTGGGTAAATGAGTTCTCTCTCCCTCCACTGGAATGGAACCAGAAAGACCAAAGCCATCCCCTGACACACCAGGACTTTTGTTGTCACCCATAGCTGTGTGGGTGGGTGCTGGATGATGCAGCAGAGTCCTGAACTCTTCTGTTCCCTAAACCTTTAAAGACTTCAGGGGTATCATTCAGTGTAGTAAAGTTGTAGTAAAGCTCCTTGGCATGTAATTATCCAAAGAAATGCTGTTTGGTACTCAATGGTACATTCACCAGCTCTGAAAGATGGAAAAAAATATTTGTAATATACTTTTGAAAATCAAAATGAACAACTGGGGAAAAAATAGAGGTCTAAGGAACTTTGAAAGGCTTTTCCTTTAGAGAGTTCCAGGATTTTCTGTATTGGGTGGAGGTTATGCAGCTGTTTTTATCCTAATGTTAACATGTTAGGTTACAGGAATCTTTCCACTTAATTGAGCAAACACAGGAGAGTATTTATGCAACTGAAGATCTGCAACTGCCAGTAGAATTAATTAGGAGAGGGATAATTAGGCAAATAGTAGTGTCCAAATGGTCCCAACAGAAAAATGTATTGCAATCCCAATAGAAATCTCATTAATGCTGTTGTTTGTGATGAGCTGTGCCTTTTGCAGTATCATAAAGGGAGGCAAATGTGGAAGGATCTCAGTGGGGTGTCAGCTTGGGTATGAAGCAGAAACAATATCAAGGTTTTAAGCTGTCTGGTCTCATTATTGTCACTTAGTCATGGCTGCAGCTCCAATATCTGCTTAAAAGCCTCCCTTGATTGAATGAGCCACTTTAGGGTGAAATAGGTACAGAATAGAACATTTCAGGTTAGTACTTGGTATGGAATTGCTGCTTCATGCATCAGAAGCAAGTTGTCTCTTAGGCTGAGCAGATAACCAAGTAAAAAAATGAGACAAATTAAGCTTATTTCAAATACTTTTGCTTGAATTTGTCAGCTTGCTGGTTCAAAGAATGGAAAAGTTAATGAGCATGTTATCTGGACTTTCCACTGTAATATCACTCCTGCAGAGGAATAAAAGAAAGGTTAATTAATGTGATGTCATATTTATAGTGGCTGTTCTAGGAAGCAGGTCTGTAGTAACAAGGTCTGTCATGTGGTCAGTGAGGGAAAGCACCTTGGACATGGTTCTCCAGGGGAAAGCTGAGGGTGGGGGCTGAGGCAGAGAAGTTGAGTTTTCCCTATTTTCCCCTTCTTTTGTCATCTGATATTTTTTTTTAGCTCTGTCACAAATTACTGTATTGCAATTACTGTATTGCAATTCTCTCTACGATTCTGAGGGCATTTTCCAAGCTTGTTTAATAGGTGCATTGGAATGGTGTATGTGAGTAAAAAATATTGTACTGTGAACATAGCTTTAATCAAAACCTATCAGGAAAACAAAAGCATTTCACAGATAACCATGCAGAGATTGCAGCTCGGGAAAGTGTTGCTTCCTCAGAAATAACCTCCTCCATGGTGAGCTGTTCAAGGGTCACAAATACAGTCTGAAGCAACACTAGTAATATAAATTGTCTCACATAACTCCAGTTTCTAAAATAATGGGGAAATTGAAGTAATCTAGGACACAATGGGAGTCTGATTCAGCAATAAACAGGCAATAGAAAGTTAGTGCTGGAGAGCACTTCCCAATACTTCAGGAAGTTAAAGCTCAGGTCTGAGTAAGTATAACCCTCCTCTGTTGTGTCTCAGCTGATGAGCATCCTCCTCCCTGTGGCCTCCTGGATCTGTGTCCTGCCTTGCCTTTTTTCCCACTAAATCAGAAAAAAAAAAATCAGCCATTTCTACTGTAAACCTCTCATGTGTTGGCTGTCATTTCCTCATAAAATCACAAGAGAAAAAGAAAAGAAAAGAAACCAAAACCAAAAGAACAACCCAGTGGAGAGACTAGTGGCTGAAAAATCAAAAAGGGAAAAGGAATGAAGATGTCCAAGTGGAAAACATGGAGGTTACAGACTGTGAAGGAAGGTGTCCAAAGGGTAACACTGGTCAGCAGTAATAGCAGTTATTCATAGAAAAAAACCCCTCCAAACATTAACGAGTCTGGTCATGCTGGTGTGAGGGCAGAGGCAGCGAGTCAGGAGGTTAACTGGTGTATAGCACTGAGCTCTTCTGGCATTTTGTGTGTGGGACAAAATTCTCGGCAGGAATCCCTACGGGAGGATTTTAACTCAGCAAGAGCAGCCTTTGCTCAGCCCCGGTGCTGCTCCTCCCAGTGTCAAGGCTCAGGACCCGACTTCTGCGACTGTAGTGCCTTGGGTTCGTGTCTGCAGGGGTTAAATGGTTGGACTGGATGACCTCAGAGGTCTTTTCCTCCCCCAGAGAGCCTATGAATCTGTAATGCAGAGGCCCTTGGGGACCTCGTGTACTGAAGGGACTCTTCAAAAAGTGTGGTCATTCCATATCTCACAAAATGACATCCTGGGAATGTGGCTTTAGCAAACTTGGGGACCCTCTACGTGGGCTCCCCTGGCCACCTTTTACAGCACAGACAATCCACTCACAATTTACACAAGTGAAATTAGTGATCAAAACCGGAATGACTTAAAAAATGTGACTCTGCCTGTGGCAGCGGGAGGACCCCTGGGGGGGACAGGGGGCTCTCTGTGGCTGTGTTCCCACCCTGGACATGGAAATGAAGGGTGCTGGCTGCTGAAGAAGGGTGCTGGGAGCCACCCTGGGGTGCTGAGGGAACCTCTGAGGCACCCCAGCTCGGGCAGGAAGCTTCACTTCAGCCTGTATTTACTTCTGATTCAAAAATCGCTGAAAGCCAAACTCCTCCTTCTGATCAGAAGCCAGCTGTTGTTTTTTTTTTTTTTTTCCATTCAAACTTAACTGTTTCTTGCCCGTGTTTAACTAGATTCAGTTAAAGTTATATTTTAACACAAGTTAAAGTAGTGTTGATATTTTCCCCCCTTTTCCTTTTCCCCAGCAGTGAAGGCTGAAGGATGTGGGTCAGCAGGGGGTGGGGACAGAATTGCAGGTTTTTGGGTGAGAAAACCGCCCCCCTCCCACTCCTCAGCTCTGCTGGGTCCTAGTGCCTCGCTGCCGCCTGTGTTCTCCCAGCTCGGTTTAGTGACTCTTCAAACTCTTCAAAATAACACCCAGCGGATCGGGAAACGCTGATGCAGTGAATAAAAAGCAGGTCACCTCTCAGAAGCGTGTGCAGATCCCCTGCAAGCCATTGTCTAAAATCAGAGGCTGTGTTGGTCTTTAGTTTGTGTTACAGAGATGTTGTTTCCCCAAGTAAGAATTGATTCTGGCCTGAAAGTGAGTTATAACACAGGCAGTCACTGCTGTGAGGAGGCAAGGATGTGCTGTGTGTGGCTGCTGTGTTTGCAGAGGGACAAATCCTGCACCAGTGTCCCACTGCTCCCCTTCTCTGCACTCAGCACTGGGCATCCTGCAGACCTACAACTGGGGAAGTGCTTGTAACAGCTCCTGCTCCACCCTCTCCTTCTCTTCCCCAGACAATGTAAACTTGAGCATTTAAGGTATGTTTTGGAGAGGTTATATTTTGATGGGTGAAATCTTTAGCTTGTCTGGGGTTTGGCTGCTTCATTTATGAAGGCAAAGCAGAGAAGCAGTTTGGAGATAAACAGAGATTACTCCAAAAAGTGATTTGAGTTGACTTCTTCTGTAATTCTAACTAGTATTAACAGATAGGCCATCATCAACTAATATAAATACAGATTTGCTAATCTATTATAAGTGAAGAAACTCGTTTGTGCAAGGATTTTGGTTTAAAGAAGATTTTCAGAGGAGCATAGTGTTGGCTCAGAAGATTTTCAGAGGAGCATATTGTTGGCTCAGCAGTTTTTCTGAGCCAGTGAAAGTGGTTAAATGTAGATCTCTAACTCTTCTTTCCTTTCCTGTTATACTGCTTCACAATTAAGCTCTTACTTTTGTCAGTTTTTATATTTCCTGAATATGGGAGCGATGTAAAACATGTTGAAGTAGAACCTGAGGGGCTGGGAATGTATTGTAAGTATGGATTTATTTTTAAAAGGAGGGGAAAAAATATCTGGCAGAAGTTAGTTGTATATTCTTTGAGCAACTAATGCTCTGCACTGGTGTTTGTTTCCAAAGCCGTGGCTGATAGACCCAGTGACAAGGTCTCACCTCCTGGTCCCTGCCAAAAACCCAGTGAATTTTGGAGGACTAAAAGCAGAAGATGGAGAGCTGTAGGAACACAGGGACAGCCTCAGTCCTGACAAGCACAGACACAGCTCCTGCTGCCTTTGCCTGGTTCAGTCAGAGCTGAACGAGCTCCAAAGTGTTGGTGTAAGGCTCTTGTAGCACCAGTGTGGACCTGCCTTGCCCTGCAAGACAGTGCTAAAGCTTTTTTTGTCCTAAGGGACTGTGGGAAAATGAGAATAGCTCCATATTTCTGACAATTGTTAAATGTTTCAAGTGCTTCCTGTATAAAATATCTGGTGTGTGTTAAACCACAAAACAGCAGAACAAAGAGGGGGCTTAAATTTAAACTAGTTTAAAGAAAGTACTTTACACACAGACTCTTCCTTGCCCCAGTAAGAGAGTGTGGGGACAGATTGCACCAGTTGGTCTAATCAGGGATTAGACAAATTTGTGATGACAGATCCATAAACTAATGGAAGCAGTTGGCATAACAATGTAGATGTTGGGGGAATATGAGGGGGACAAGCAGTAGGAAGCAGAGAGATGTGTGCTTTCCTCTTGGAGTCAAACCCTGAGCTGGAAGGACCACTCTGACCAATAACATATTTCTGGTGTTCTTAATCTTGTGATTATTATCATCACATCCAGACAGTGGGAAAGGGAAGCAGTTCCTTGTTTTGCTGATCACCTTCTCTTACTCAGAGTAAGTTTTGGGGTGTAGGAGCTGTAAAGAGAACAAGACACTGGGAAGGAAAGGGGAGAAACAGGGGATCTCTGGGAACAGAAAGGAAAGGAGAAAGCTGGAGCAGGAGGATGCTAAAGCAAATGGGGTAACATGAACACAAGAAATGATTTCCAGAAAATAGAGGTGGGAAGAATACCCTCTGATCACTAGTGAGAAGGCTTGCTTGAATTTTTAAAGGCTGATTTGTACCCCTACAGTGGCACACATTTGGGAGCCTGGCAGTTTTCCTTCAAAACCTATAGACCCCTGCAGGGGGGGATTCTCCTCCTAAGCTTCCTCCTCAAATGAAACCCAAAATAATCAACAAGTAATAAGCCATTAATAAAAAGCAAATATTCTGATTTTGGGACTGTCCAGTTCATTTTTTTGTAATTAACAGAATTTTGCCTTGATACACTGGATACTGGCCTATGAAAGGATCAGCTCAGACAGCAACACTTGCACTGTTTGGATGGCAGAGGTAGAGTAAATCTTTGCCTTCTCTTTTCTGAGCCTTTTAGGAGCAGCTTTCCCCATGTAAGTTTTAGCAAAGAAATAATCCATGCATGCTCATTGCTTCTTTCATGCTTGTATGATTTTAATGATAATTAAATAGTACATGTCTGGGATCCAAAGGCAACCCAGATTCTAGTGTGCCTGACTCACTTCTCCTCTCTGAACAAAAAGGGGAAACATTAAACCTCTGTGTGAGGCTTTCTGATGTCCTGGAGGGCTCAGTGCTTTACCCTGCTCCTCTTATGTAGACATCCTTAGGTAGGTATCTGATACTTTCCAAATTTTGCAGTAATTGGTTACAGGAAGGGGAAAAAAATGTGTTCTCTCGTGCACAGAGAGAGTTCCTTGATGGTCTGAAAAGTGTAATGTGGCTTTTCTTACCTGTAAGATGGACTGAAGCAAGTCTGGAAATCTGAGGTTTGCCTTTTCTCCTTACATAGGTTAGTGGAATAGGGATGCAGAAAAACTGAAGTAAGGAGCAGTCAGAAAAAAAAGACCTTTTTTAATCCAGTATTTCCTTGGTATTTGTGAGAACCACTCAAACTTTTTCTTTACTCATGTGTGTGTGTCCCTGTGCCCGTGCAGCTTGTCTGGTACTGAGTGCTTGGTGCAGATGGATCAGGACCAAACAAGGATATAATCCAGGTAATAAGCAGGTGAGCAGCTGGATAACTCACTTTGAGGCCACCTCAGGATGTATTTTTACTAAGAGGAAAGTGAGGCAGTTCCTAGCTCTGAAATTTAGAAGCTGGTAGTGGTCCCTGTTAATGTCAGTGGTTATAGACAGCTTAGGATGTGTGTGTTTTGGGGTTTTCCCCCTTAGGAAAACTGTGGCAGCAACAGAAACTCAAGTAGAATCCCAAACTCAATGGTTATAATCATCACAATAATCATAATCTTTTTACTTGTACACATAACTGGTAACATTTCCAGTTTAAATATTAAATTCTTCAAATATATTTTAATATCAGTCATAGATGCATCTATCTCCCAGCTTTTCTGAGAAGAGTGAATAAGCTCAGGTCTTCCATGATCTATTTACAGAACCACATGACCACTAACATTGTATTAACACAGTTTTCAGTGGGGATGGCACCTTCCTGTGTGTGCCTGTAAAGCTGAACCCTGGAAGTACTTTAATGCAAGCCACAGAATAATAACACTTGTTCAGACGTTTTAAAATATGTATTATTGATTATTTTTTCTTTTCTAGCTTTGTCTCATAAGGATCATGTTGTTCCACGTGTCCTATTATCTGTCCCTTATAATAACTGGCAGAGCCAATGTAGAGATCTCAAAGGTAGGACACACCAATCATTTCTGTTCTGAAGAGGGAAAAATGCCCAGGCAGAGGCTGCATCAAAGAATGCAATGTGAGCTCAACCTGTGCATCAAAGAACCCACAAAAGCATGACAGGGCAGTGTCACCCTCCCTCCTCCCCACTCCCCCTCCCTGCCTTGTCAGATCATTATAAACAGATTTTCTCTCTCTAGTGTGTATTGATAAGGAATACCAGAGAGTAGTTATGATCTTATTTTCCCTCCTGCTTTTTTTGGAAGTAAGTACTTTGTGTTTGTTTACAAACTGCTGGATTTGTTTCTATGTTGTTACATAAAAAATGGTAAATCTAACTCGACACCTACATTCAGTTAACCACAAGACATTTTTCACCTGGCAAGCACTGCAACATATCAAATATTCCTTCCCTCCTGACACTGAACCAAAACTCTATTTAAAATTGCATTTAGTTGCATTTTTTTTTAGAGACATCTTCTTGGCAACTCTTACATTAAAAAAGGGAAACGTTGAGTTCATTGCAATTGATCTGTGGCAAAACTAATTTAAAAACCAAATAACTTTTGGTTGCAATGAAGTGATCTCAGTTATAGAAGATGACCTTTCTAGGAGCAGGACATTTTCAAGTACAAGTCACCTGTAATTTTACAAGGCAAAGCACAAACAGTGTATTTGTAGATAATAAATTTTTAGATAGCATCGCTGACTCATCCAGAGAAAGCCTGTGAGAGGAGATGCAACCCTTGCAATAATTCTGTGAGCATCACAGGGCTGATCAGTGTGAGGAGGAGATGATTAGGCCAGAAGCCTTCAGTTCAGAAAAGAGACAACTTGGAATGCAACAGGGGTTACAAAACCATTAGTGAGATTAGATAAAGACTGGCTGTTCAGCACCTCTTCTAATACAAGAACTCTGGAGACCTTGCACAAGCCTAACAGATTCAGGACATGTACATGATGAAATGCAAGGTAAACCTGGGAAGCTCATTTCCATAAGGATATTAAAGTCTCCTTGCTTTGAGAGAGTGAAGTGTTATATGGAACAGAAATATGCTGAGGACTGCTCTGTGCAGGGAGCCACATCTGACCCAGCAGGTTCCCTGAGATGAAAAAAAGCCTCAGTTTGGAAGCACATTTAGACAAAGTGTTGTGCATTTGTAATTTGTGCCTTGTCCTTTCCTCTTTCCTGCAGTCTCTCTGCAATGGTGCAGTGTGTAGCCCAGCTTTTGGTCTGACTTGACTGATCTCAGTTTTGTACTTGACAGCCTGATTTGGTAAATAAGAAAGGATGTGACCTTGGAGTAGATTTTGAGTCTGGTTTTGTTGGTTTTGCTGTGCAGAAAGACCGATGGACATTTGAACCACAGTAAACACAGTGAGACTCAAAGTAGGTGTCACATCCCTGGGCTGTGACCATCCACCTTCCTGCTTCCACTGACAGATTCCATGGCCAAGTGTGGGCACTGTGGACAGGCAGAGGATGAGGAGGATGACTTCACTGAGCCTGGCAGGAGCATGGCAGAATCTCTGACTGATCTGGCAATGGGACTTAAGTAACAGACTTGAGTCACTTCTCCAAAGAAGTGACCCTGCTCCATCCAAACCTGCACTAAGAATCCTGTGGGAACGAGTTGTATAAACTCAGGAGGCAAAGAATGTTCTCCCCAATGTTCCCCAAAGTGGGAAGCAGGCACACCTCTCTGGAAATGGCACAAGAGGTATTTGGAAAGGGCATGGGAGCAGCTCTGGGGTTGGAAGCAGCACACTTTGCCTGCCTGGTTCCTGCTTTTGGGGCTGGTAGGGACAGGAACCAAACAGCACAGTTCATTTGTGGAGGGAGAGGGGCTTGAGCAAGATAATTAGGAAATGCTGGCCTGGGCAAGTCTCTGGGGTAGTAACAGAGAGGAAACTCTACTTTGCCCTTCACTTGGCACAGAACAGCTCTGCTGCCCTGACTCACTCCCTTAGGATCGATGACTGTTACATTTTTTACCCCTGACTTCACTCCTGCAAGAACCCTTGAAATAGCAAAATTAGCACATTGCCATGATATTTTGGGGCCTTCTACTCTTACTGAAGGAAAGATCATTGACTCAGCTCCCAGCTGGACTAGGCTCTGAAGGCATACTGGTAGGACAGAGCTTCTGTAGCACTTTCCTGTTTGAAACTCCTTAACCTGACTGAATGCCAGACGGATGCTCCTTATTTTTCTTGGCATAAGTTGCTGGCTTATATTTAAAAGAACTATTCTGGAGCTTGAATTTTCATTATTTTTAATAAACTTTTGGTTAAATTGTTGCTATTAAATAAAGTGTTCATCGTCTGGAAAAGACCTTTAACTGGCTGGGAATAGTCCTGCTAGACAGTGTATTTATTTATTTCAGTTTAAATCTGTTGCTGCTAGGTTTTGGGTTTCTCTTCCAGGGAGGAGGGGTACATAAATCAAAATTTTATTCTGAACTAATTGCCTTGTTCTGAATTGCATACAACATTTGATCTTTTTTCCTATAAAATTTCAGGATAGAAGGATCATTAACATTAAAGATAATATGAAATATTTGTTGAGCATGAGATGGAAGCTTCTCTTTGCATGATATTTTCCTTTTCTTGTCTCACAGCTAAAAGTGGCCTGGGTATGATGAAGCAGCACTATGGCCATGAGTGGTAGTGAGTTGCACCCAGTTTGATTGAAGTTTTTTGTCTGCGTGGTGAAAAAGGGTCTCCTGATCCAGCAAAAAATAAAATAGGCCAAATGTGAATGTTAGCAGCCATCAGTTTTTGTCTGGAAAAGAATACAAGAGCTAAGAAAAATTAACCAGAGCCACTTGAATGTAATTGGAACATATGGCAGCAAAATGGCCACTCATATCACAGCAGACAGTTAAAACAAGTTTCTTTTTATCACACCACATTTGAATTGAACATCCTCAGAGCTGTGACAAATGCAGTGCTGGATGAGAGGTGACTGGCTCACAGTTTTCTTCCAATCATGGTTAATTTTCTTCTAGGAATGTGGTTGAAAGCCTTCCATGAATTGTGCAGCATCACCTGTTCCTCAATGAAAAGCAGCACTTCTGCTGTGCAGGAGATTTCAAGCAATTATGCAGCCACACAAACTGCTTATCCACCTGCTCAACTGTGTGCTCAAATGTTAATAATGCCTACTAAGTGCTTCTGCCTACTTTATAATATTACCAAACCTTTTTTTTCCAGGTAAGTTTACCAAATCCTAAGTCATCATGTGCCCAGACCGGCCCTAAAACCAACTTACACAGGTTACAACAGAACCCTTTGTGTTGTGTCAGCTGGGGCCTTAGCCCTTCCTCCCGTTTGCCTTGGACTTCCAAGTAGTTTGTACATATTTAAAACTGCCTTCCAGCTGTACTTCTGAAAAAAAAAAAATACAGGGATGTAAAGACTTGGTCTATAGAGTCTAAGGTTCTGGTCATCAAATTTGTTTAAACTTCTAAGTTTATAAAATTGACCTGTGAAAGAAAAATCCTATTCTGGTGAAGCTACTTCAAAATAAAAATAACTACAAATGCTGCAGTTTATACAGGCTTACACTCAGTATTTTATCATGGCCATACAACAATTATGGGGTGACTTGGGGCACAGGCATGTGTTTCCTGACTGATAAGATTCCTCACCTCCCTCTCCTTCCACAAGTGCTGGTGTTGAGTTTGTCATTGTAATGATTACAATGGCAATCACACCAGTAATTTATCAAAGCAAAATGGAGGCTCTAAGGATTCAAAACATGAATTTTAGATTGGGTCCAAAGAGAGCCTTGATCAGCCTGAAAACTATTCCTGGAGTTCTGTGGTCTGTTTCTACACCTCTGTGTATGGAGCACATTTGGGACAGCAACACAGGAAATATGTAGAAGCAGATGATGCACACAGAAAACTTGCCATTGTAGAGTTTGAGAGGTGAGGAAGTTTGTTGGCCAGTGGGTTGATCAGTGATCTTCTGCAAGCAGCAGCTTTTGGTTTCTTTTCCCTGCTTTGAAGTTGAGTAACTTGGTTACATTTTGAATTTCAGCCTTGTAAAGTGCTTTCAGACTTAACAGTCAGGTGTTATTTGTGGTTGCATCCATTACAAGGCAGAGACTTGCCAGACACTTAGGAAACTCCTAATTCAAGTGATAAAGGAAGGAAACTGGAAAAAAAAAATACAGTTAAGCCAGATCTAAGTAAAACAAGTAACACACCAAGGAAAGGTGTGTAAGAGAATTCCCTCTGGGAGG
Organism: Manacus vitellinus; assembly: GCF_001715985.3. Taxonomy (NCBI): domain Eukaryota; kingdom Metazoa; phylum Chordata; class Aves; order Passeriformes; family Pipridae; genus Manacus; species Manacus vitellinus. Next base: position 25,498 of record NW_021940802.1, read on the forward strand.
GGGCAAGGCTGGGAACCATGATGTACATCCAGGGCTGCAACAGAAATGGACTGTTCATGGCAAGTCACTCTGTCTGCTGGTGAGAACACACTTTCCAAATGGAAGGGCTCTGTAATTCTGTCAGGCAGAGTTCTGTGTGACCTGTAATTATGTCCCTATGCTCTTCTATTAATTTACACTCCAGCTTTTCTTTGCTTGTATTCAAGCAGACCCATATTATGATGCAAATTTACCAGCACCACAAAGGCCAAGTTCCAAGTAGGTGTTCATAAGTCAGTTTTTGTCATACCTGTTCAAATCACAAGTCAGGGGAAAAAGAAAGAAAACGTGCATTGAAACCATTAATTTAACATGTTAGTACAGATCTAGATTCATTAATAAAATACAAAGTTGCAGTTTTTCTGGGTGCAAACCTTACTTACCTTTATGAGAGGTTTATTTATCCCTGTACTTCTCCTCCAGAACAGCTTCCCATTGAGTAAAATTCCCAGTATAAGCACAGCTCTAATATAAACCTGCTGTGGCCAGTAGGAGCTGTGTTTTGCCTCTAACACACTGAAGTTTCTATGTATAGACCACATGGCTAATTTCCAAAGAAAATAAACACAATATTAGTCTTAATGCGTTCAGCAGCTTTTGTTTCTTAGGAAAGGTGAAGAAAATGGTGTCTTTGGACATTGTATTTCATAAGACTGCAACTGAGGTACTAGAAATTTCAAGCATTTTATCTTAAATATGGGTTTTTTGGTAAGGATAACAAGTAACTCCTGCCTCTGTAATTACAAAGGGTATTGTAGAACCATCCCACATAATCTCAGAATGGTTTGGGTTGGAAGGGACCTTAAAGATCATCCACTTCTAACCCCCTGCCACGGGCAGGGACAATTTTATCTGCAGATCATCATCACACCTTCCATTGGTCCTTCTGACACAGGAGCACTCTGGTTTCACAGCACATGAGAGGAGGGGCAGCGACTTCCCCAAGGACAAACTTCACACAAAAACCAGGTCTCTGGGTGGGGGAAAGCTCAGGGCATGGGACAGCCCTGGGGGAGCTGAGGGGACAGGAGGCACCACGAGAAACCATCCAAAGATGACAAATGGTCCAAAGACCCTGTTATCTCCTGTTAGAACAATTTGTTCCTCTCTTCACCTGTGACAACAAGTCCCAGGAATGTGTTACCTGTTGTAATTCTCAAGTATTTCAAGCCAATCTCCCAGTAGTGGGGATTGCTGCCTCCTCGTTCCCTGTTCCCTATTCGGGGATTTGGAGTTTCCTGTTGACGGGATTCGTTCCCTGCCCGGTGCGTCCGGAACACCAAAGTTAACCCTGCCTGGCTCTGGAGAAGGTGGTTCAGCTGGTGGCATCTGCCTTTGTCGGTGGCCCTTTAAATTCCCTTTCTAGACATTTCTCCCTCTGCTGCAGTTGGTAAAACAGGAATAAACCTGCTGTCAAACACGGGCCAGCCACCAAAGCGCTCCCGTTCCCGGGGGGGTGCGGGCAGGAGCTCCCGGCCGAAGTGCCCCCGGCTTTGATGGCATTCCCAGCGAGGGAGCAGGGAATAAACAGCTGCAGATCGATGGCTTCGGTGCTTCCCTTCCCCGCCGTGCCCGCACCGAGCCGGGCCGGGCTCCCACCCCCGGACCCCTCCGTGTCGGTGCGTCCAGGGCCGTTCCTGGGCCGCCCTCCGCTTCCAGCGCCAATTAAATGCCTTTTCCGTAGTAAACCAGAAACAGGGGCGAG
>NW_021940802.1:29520-143136 GCF_001715985.3 Manacus vitellinus
GCCTGCTGCCGCCCTTCCCCCATAGCTCCAGGCTGGGCCCGGCGGTGCGGGCGGGGAGTGGTGACCTTCCCGCGGGTCCCACAAAATGGTGCCCGCGCCTCAGCGAGGGGCGACAGCGCCTGCCCCCTCAGCGGCCCCACGCCGGGGGGCTCTTCTTGAGCCTTCAGGATGTTTTTTAAATTCCCTGTAGCCTTTCCAGCGGAATCGGCGCTTTTTCATCAGTATAGTGAAAAATTTGAACAGAGACATTAATTCTTGTAGTTAGGGGACTGCCCCAGTTACTCGTGCTGGGCCTTGGTCCCTCTGCTACAAATTTCCCCTGGTTTTCAAATCCGTTTTTTTTTTTTTTTTTTTTGGCCCTGTATATAACAAATCTGACAGTGACTTTCCCTGTTCACCTCTTCATGGCCAATTTGTTTATAAAAACTGAGCTCAGCATTGCCGAAATGGTTCCAAGTAAAGACTGTGCCTGAACAAGGGCAGCAACTCCCATGTAAGTAACACTTTATTATTATTTGATAGTGAGGGGCAAAGAAGTACAAAATACACAGGGAAGAACAAGGTGAAATGGATTTGTGATCAACATTGCTAACAACAAATTGCCAACATTTGTATTTCATTTCCTTTAAATTCCATTCAGGAGTTATATGATATTTTAAAGTCAGCTGGCCTTATCACCTGTGTGTTTTACAAACTAAATGCCAAAATGGAAGGAGCTGGCACTGGAGCAAGCACCAGTCACAGCTGTTTAAAAACCTGCAGCCTCTGAAATCTGAGGGAATGTGAGAGCAGGGAGAGGCTGCAGTGCTTCCAGAGTATATAAAGATGTTTATAAAGAAATGCCACATGCTGTGGTAGAACCCAAGCCCTCCTCCCTTTGGTCCTGAGTTGTCACAGGATTTTTCCCAGATGCATTAGACAGCAGCATGTGTTGAAATAAACTTCTGCCACTCCAAACTTTCCTCCAGGATACAGATCATCCCGGATCTCTGTGTTTGTACAGGAGACTCTGCCCTGGCAAGCACATGCACTCAGTCTCTCCCTGTCTCCTGTTGGTCAACCCTGCTTACTCTGGCCTGGGTTCTCATTTTCTGCTTCTCTGGTTGTGGTGCAGATTGAGCCCACCTTTTAGCTGTTCTGGAGGGATGTACAAAATTCTGTGCAGAAAACAATCTCATGCTTCTTTGTGCAGGCAAGAATTCCAGCCAATGTGGCTCCCTTCACATCTGGGTTGTCCCTGATCCACAGGCTGAGACACTGCCCTGGACAGACCAACGAGCTCATCCTGTACCCAGTCCTGCAAATCAAAATCCAAAGCCTTTATTGAAACATTTTATTGATAGCTACATTTGTATTAGTACCAGAGTTTTTAGAGCAATAGGAAATCATGACATGGAGGCAGCTGAACTGTTTGTGCCGTTATTGACTTGACCTTATTCCCCATGACCTGTTCTGGTTGGGATTTAGTCCTGCAGGCTGGGAGAGTATGTGTCTCCCTCCATCCCTTCCCTGGGCTGACTTCCATTCTTCCCTGTCAAGAGCCTTTTCACAGCTATTTTCAAGAGGAAATGCTTTTTAATGTATCACTGAATGTTTTGTTATTTCACAGTGGTTGCCAGCCACAGATAACATTTTTTCAAATCTTTAGGTTTCCTTTGACATGTGGGAACCCACCTACAAGTTTGGGGGATTTTATTTATTTATTTTTTTAGCTGGAGTGCAGCAGCAGAGGAGGGACTTGTATTGTAGTTACAACCTTGAGAATTGGTATCTGTAGATATTTAACAGTATCCCTTCAGTGGAGGGAAGGTCAAGCTCCTGAGAGTTGTTTGGTGGAGTCCCTCGGATGCCCTTGGTATCCAGTTACTGGGAGAAGCCCAGTGTCCTGGTTTGGCTGGGATAGAGCCGGTTGGGGTTATCCACGACACCCGGCACAGCTCCCGCCGGGGCCTCAACCCAAAGGTCAAGTTCGTTTTACTTCTGGGCTCTCACTTTTTCCTTTTTCGTGTCTGTGAGGGGAAATCCTGTGGCGGGGGAATCTTTTCACTCTGTCCTACGCTCAGGCCCGCGGATCTCCAAGAGGAAAGGGGCCGCGGCCCACGATATACCGTTTATCATTTTAAAAAGCCATTTTAGTTTGCGGAGACCCGCCCCCGTCGCGGTCCGGGCGGGACTGACCCGCCCCCCGCGGCCCCTCCAGCCCCTCCCTCAGGCCCCGCCCCCGCCACTCCCGACCAATGAGGAGCTGCGGGCGGGCACGCGGGAAGGGTTTCCCGGGCTGCCTCGCGCCGCCGTGACGTGGCGCTCCCGGCAGAGCCCGCGCCCAATGGGCGGTCGCCTTAAAAAGCCAGGTGGGTGCGGGCGGAGAGAGCGGCGAGCGGATTGGGCGGTGCGGCGGCGGCGGTTCGGCCATGCGGCGCCGGGCGCGGTCCTATCATGGCGGGACGGAGGTGAGCGGGGCCGGGGCTCCCCGCCGGCCCCGGGGGTGCAGGGCCGGCCCCGTAGGCGGGACGGGCTGTGCGGGGCGGGCGGCACCTGTAGGGTGTCCCATAAACCCGGCCCAGCAGGTGCCGGGGCTGTCACCGGCCGGAGCGCAGTAACGGGGTCCGGCCGGGCCGGCAGCTCCTCTGCGGGGGTTTGATGTTATCAGCGCCTTTTCGGGCGTTACAGCCCGTGTGTCTTGTGTGTACAACGTCATGTTTATGTGTGTTTTACTCCCTGGGTACTGTACAGATTCTTGGCTTTTTTTTCTGGAATTTAGGCTTTACTTAAACCAGGTGTTTACTAAAGGTCTTATTGCAGAGCCTTAATACTTATCAAGTCTTAATTTTGTTAATTATTTTTACAAAGAACTTCATGTGCCTTTCAATGTGTAAGATGTCTTCAGCTCACCCTTCAGCATCCTTTTACTGGAGAGGGCTTTTGAGGAAATCGCTGCAGCTGTGATGTATTTGGTATCTCCAGCACATGTTGGCTTCCCCACCCCTCGGAGCCTTCTGGAAACTGAAGAAAGCTTTTTTTTTTTTTCTTTCCATGCTTAGGAAGCAGCTGTCAGGTAATAGCAGAATTTAGTTGTCACATAACAGCTGCTTTGCTAACTCAGCTGACACTGCTTTCTGAATTTTTTTTAATCAAACTATGTAGTTCAAAGTTATTTCAAAATAACCTAGATTTCTCTTTTATTTTTCATAAGGACAAATGTTTCATTTTTAACCAAGGTATTATGATGATGACAAAAATTTCTTAAGACCTCATGAGGTACAGGGTAAAACTGACTTATCTGTATCTATCCAGCTGTATGATAAGTCCAACAAATTTTTGAAATATTGGTTCATTTCATCCATAATGGTGTTTTCATGGATTTATTTTTTTATTTTAAAGAAATTAGTATTTAAAAAAGCACATTCTAACTTGCTCTTATGATTTTAATGCTTGTTAATTTTTTCTTCTAGATAAGGAGCCCAGCATAAGTCTGAGACTGCTGTAGTACCATCTCCAGAATCTGACACCTTTCCTAGTGAATGTTGTTATCTTCTAGAAAAGTGAGTGTGTTTAAACAAAAAGCCTCTTTGGTGATGTATTATCTTAAAGTTTAACACTTTTCGCCAGAAGAAGATGAATAGGGAAACCTCCCTTGTATTTATTAACGTCTCTGTAAATTTAGAGTGTTGTCCAAAGGTGGTGTTTTATTAGATGCATTTGTGTAATAATCTCTGTAACATCATTTGTGGTGTTTTTGCTCGGTCTGTGTTCAGAGTTATCAGTTATCCTTGATTTAAAATAGGTAGGTTGCTTATAGTAATGAGCATTTTTTGCTGTAGGTACACAGAGATATTTATACCTCTGTCTATAAACTGATTGTTAAATCTTGGCTTTTTTGCCCAGCTGAGCTTGAGCCACAGATAGATTTTCCATGTGGTTTTTGTCTTTGAAGTCAGTCTGTTTAAAATTCTGCTTTGTAGCTTGAAAAAAAAAAACCCCTCCCTGTAGTGACGTTTACATATGAATTCTCATCAGTCACTTTTTTCCCCCCCATGATTCTGATGCAATAAGCTTTTAGCATTGCTCAGAGAGTGTGTGAGTGTGTGCCCTGTGGTTCCTGGGCACTGCTGTGCCCGTGCAGTGCCCCAGGGTTTAGCAAAGGGCCAACAGTGACACTGTGATTTTTGCGTGGAATCTGTGACCTGTGAGCAGCTTCCACAGCCCGGTCACAGTCACACCCCAAACCTCCACCCTCATGTGTTAGAGATTACCTGCATCTGGGCCAGTCTCCCAAACCTCTGCAGTTATCACTAAATTGGGAAGGCTGAGCTTGATCTGAGTCAAACCTGCAGATCCTCCCTCCTCAGCTCAGCGGCCTTGGAGGGGAGAAGCTTTAAGGCTGCATTCTTTTATCATCTCCTTTGTCTCTGTGATCAAATTACTGAGAAATGACATGGCCTAATTAGTGTTCCAAGGAAGGATGATGAAAACTCTCCTACACAGTGTAACTCACTGTGCTAAGGCCAGTTATTACCTTTTTAAGAGGTTCTTATCCTTTTAAGAACATGTCCACATGTTCCTTGGCAGCCCATGACTTCTTCTCTAGCTCCTGTGTCACCTGTGCACTAGGTTGGGGGATTCTCAATAATAATAATATGATAATGATAAATCAGGTTTCTTAGTGGATCTGTCATTAATCCAAAAAGGTTGGGTGATGGAGTTGGTCTGGAGGTTTCATTTTGGGGCACATTTTTTTCACCTGGGCTCAATGCACTGAGCTGGCAATTTCTGTGGTGGTCTGGGTTTCATGTAAGTAAATCTTTTGGAATTTAGGCAGCCTGTCAGCTGTAACTGGAAGTATCATCTTCATGCATTTACATTTGCTGCTGCTCATGGTTAGTGTTTACAAATCTGAGTAAATCAGAAGACTCAGTCCTTGTGCCATCGTGTGTAATTCTGCAGTGCTGAGTGGAGCTTGAGTGCTCAGTTCCTTCTGGTGTGAGTGCTCAGGAGCCACAGCACTGAAGTCAGAGGTGGGAGAACCTGTTTATTCTCTGCAGTCATCTCTTACAATCTCCATAACCAGTTTTCTCCTCTTAGGGAACTCCTCTCTTAACTATCCTTATTCCCCACAGCTTTTGCTTTGTGCTTGCTGTGCATTTTCTTGAAATCTGAGCCCTTTGAATGTTGCAGCAGGTCTGGAACACCAGACAGCTCTGTTGTGTGTTCCTTATCATGTTGAGAATTCTCCTCCCTGTGTTGCTTGTATGTTATTTTGCTTGTAGTGATTTTTCATTGATGTGGCATTCTCCAGAATTTGAGAATGGCTTTGGGCTCTGGTGGCCAAAACCCACTAAATAAAAAAAGACTTTCAGGAAATGGCCAGCAAGAGGTAGTCCACTGTGGCTTAGGTCTGATATACTTACAAAACTAAAGGGAAAAAAGAAGGGACTAGAAAGAGATTGTGGTTTTGCTGTTATCTGTAAGTTAGAGCTTCTCAAGATTCACAGCTGAGGTCTTGGAGGTTTTTCCTCATCTGTTTGAATTCTTTCCACATGTTCATCTTTCTCAAATGTGCTATTTGCAGTCTGGCTGCTTTTAGGGGCATCTGAGAATGGTGGCCTGGCCTGATGGAAAAGTGCTGCTTTAAACACTGAAATGGTGGGAGTAGATGTACAATGGAAAGGAGCCTCTTAAGTAGTCTTAATTCCTACACTTAAACTAAGGCTGCTGCTGGAGGGTCAGTTTGAACTTGGAAACTTTTCTGAAAGAAAAAAAACACAAACTTGTAACCAAAAAATAATTTGCCCTTTGACTGTTTTCTGCAGGAAACAGAAATAAAAGCATAATAAAAAGTGAACAACCATAGTTGAATGAATGGAGAATCCTTTTCCTGTTCCAAAACTTTGGTCAAAATTAGGCTTTTTTTAGATTGAAGTGGTTGCTTCCATGTCTACACTGCATGAAGCTCTTCAGAAAACTGAACTGTGGTTTGGTAGTATGGATTTGTAAGACATTAAGTTGTATTTGTGAAGTTACTTTTTCTCCCTCCTGTTCAATATGTGTTTTCTTTTCTCTCCTTGGATGTTGCTGGGAAAGGATGGTTCAACAAGTTCCAGAAAACATAAGTTTTCCAAATGAGGAAGAGAAGATACTGAAGCTCTGGAGAAATCTGAATTGTTTCCAAGAATGCCTGAAGCAATCGAAGAACAGACCTAGGTAAGGATCTATTCAAAGCTGTAGCAGCTGTGTGTGACAGTGCAGGGTTGGCTTGCCTGTCATTCTTTCCTTTGCCTTGGCTCTGTGAGCAGCAGCTGCTCCCTTTGCCCCTGGCTCGTGCTGCTGTCCTGCCATTGCCCCTTAGATTTCACTTTGTGAAGCATCAGAAATGTTCAAACAGTGGTAATAAACCTGTAACTTCCTGCTTGGTGGGTTTATAACAGAAATGTGCAGGTGAGCAAGGCCAGCCCTTTGCCAGGTGTGCCAGCTGTGGGGCTGTAGGAATCTTGGTAGAACTGGCAGTCAGGAGGAGCTGAACTGGAATGTTGCCTGTAGTCCCCCTACCAGTGTGACACCTGATAATGGAAGAGGAAGAAACTGGTGTTGTCCTAGTGAGACATAAGAATCAAAAGCTCCATTTAGACTTCCCCTGTTTGAAGGCAGTGTTTGCTTCAGTAAAGACTGTTCTGTGCTGCAGGTTTAACTTCTACGACGGCCCCCCCTTTGCTACTGGGCTCCCCCACTATGGCCATATCCTGGCAGGAACCATCAAAGACATCGTCACCAGATTTGCTCATCAGAGTGGCTTTCACGTGGACAGAAGGTTTGGCTGGGATTGCCATGGCTTACCTGTGGTATGTGTCACAAATTTGCCCACAGGTGTGTCTGGTGGTTGCTCTTTCCATGTTGTTTCCTGCTCATCAGTCACCTTTCTGTGGCCACTGCGTTGCCACAGTTTTTGTGTGGTGATTTCAGGAGCTTCCCCCTGGTCACCTGCACTTGGTTCATTGCTATAAACATGTATTTATTTGGCACATTTTTCAGAAATTGGGGTTTTTTTGTTCATTTTTCTAAAGATAGCATAGAAACAGTTACACCAGGGCAACCCTGCCTAGTTCAGGTGCAGTACTCACGAAAGCATCTCAGAAGGGTGAAAGCAGGCCCTTTAGCCTCAGCAGAATGCACAGAACACAAATTATCCAGAGAAATCCTGAAAGCTTTTGCTGACAGGGTGCTCTGTTTTGGTTGTTTCAATGCTCCCAGGAATATGAGATTGACAAGACCTTGGGCATCAAAGGGCCGGAGGATGTGGCGAAGATGGGGATTGAATCCTACAACAACCAGTGCAGAGGGATTGTGATGAGATATGCCAAGGAATGGGAGGTGAGTGAAGGCACAGCCCCTGTTCTGCTGGATGTTTCTAAATGGATGTGTGCAGTTTTTCAGGAAGGGTGAACTTCATCCTTCTGTTTGATTCTGAGCATGAATCTCATACCTTTGAGCTTCTGTGTGTTCCTCACTCGTGATCCTGAAAGGGGAACACAAAGAGTGCCATTGTGGCTCAGAACAGAGACTGCTCTGGTGTCAGAGGAAGGTGATTTGCAGGTTACCTGGAGCTCAAAGGGTCTAATGAGGTACATTGAACAAATAATAGATACCTTGAGGTTGTCTCTTTCTTTGTGCCTTCCCTTCTGTAGAAAATTGAAAGATCTGGCTTTGGTTTTCAAGTGGAACAATAAAGGAAAAGCACATTAACCTCCCTGCTTTTCTGCTCTCCCTTTCCCCAGTCATTTCATTGGCAGAGTGCAGGGAGTAGCTTGTGTTTTTGGAAGAAGAGAAGTTCTAGCATCTGATTTTCTGTCACAATAGGTGTGGGTAAACCCTCAGTCTTCCCAGAGAATATTTTGCATCCCATGAATTTAGGGAGAACATTGTTCTATGCAGACTCTTGTGGTTGGAGAGCTGTTTGAAGTAGATGGGTTAGATATTTTTTAAAGAAAAGCCCAGTTGTTTTTTTCTAATTTAGAATAATATTCATCCTGTGCATAGAACCTGATGCTCCTTACTTTTGTCCTTAGCAGTGTGCCCAGAATAAAGGACATTTAGCCCAGAACTCTGTATTTGCTGTCAGTGGGATGTGTGTGTGAAGTGATGACTCTTTTTTCCATGATTTTCTGGAGCTGAGGAGTGCCCAGGTGCTTTCCTGGCTGTGCCTCTGTTTCACAGTGCCAGCCTGCAGTAACAAGTGCCAAAGGAAGGATGGAAGAACAGGCCATATTTTTTCAGCCTTTGTGCCACAAGGCCTTCTTAAGCCAAAGAACTTTTATTTTTTCCCCCTAATTTATAATCCTTGACATTTTTTTATTCCTCTAGGACTTCTATCTATTTACATTTTGAGTCTAGATATGCTGATGGCCTCTGAAGAGTCTGTATCAAGGCATTCTTATATGCAATTTGAAGAACTGTAGTTCTTTAATATGCTTTCCAGTAAATGTTTATCTTCACCAGCAGTTTTTTCCTTTTTCTAGGCAGAACAGCCCTAATTATTTAGTTTTTCTTCCTGCAGGAGCTGTTCTACCTCATCACACTCCTCTGTATGTTTTCCAGTCCTGACGTACTTCTCTTCATCAAAATAGCAATTCCTTATTTGAGTACCACTTGCCTCTTGCCCCTGGGGAGCATTTTGAGGTTATAGCCAGTATCTGGAGACACTAGAGCTGTATTTGGTAGAAGAGCTGTGGCCTGTCTTGGCAAGTGGCTGGATGAAAAGCACAGGGATTGTACATTGGAAAAAAAAATAATCTTTAATCTACTCTCTGAAATTTTGTATTTTAAAACCATCGTTAATGATTCTTTGTTGCTTCTGGATTTATGTATATTGTTACTTTTATAAGTAACAAGATTCCTTCTGGTTCTTTGTCGTGGTTTGACCCCAGCTGGCAACCAAGTAGCACACAGTCACTCACTCCCCCCTGGCTCAGAGGGGAAGATAACTGGAAAAACAAGGAAAACTCTTGGGTGGAGATAAGAGCAGCTTAATTGAGACAAAATAAAATATTATAGCAATGCTGCTGATAATAATAATTGTAATGAAAAGGAGAGGGAGGAATAAAACCCAAAAAAACCAGGTGATGCCCAGTACAGTTGCTGACCCACTCCCAGCCTGTCTCTGCCCAGTGGTTGGGGGTTCCTGGCCAAGTCCCCCCAGTTTCTGTCCTGGGCATGACATTTTGGGCTATGGAGTCTCCCTTTGGCCAGTTTGGATCAGCTGTCCTGGCTGTGCTCCCCCCCAGCTCCCTGTGCAGTTCCTCCCTGGCACAATGGGGCACTGAGAATTCCTTGCTTGGAGTAAGCACTACTCAGCAACTAAACCAGTGGTGTGGTACCAACATTATTCCCACACTGTATCAGCTGTGAGGAGGAAAATTAACTCTATCCCAGCCAAACCCAGAACATTTTGTGTTTTGTTTTCCACAGTTGTTCCTTTGGACTTGCTGTGTCTTCAGAAGGTGGTGGTTTTGCAGTGCTGATCAGTCTTTTGCATGATGAATGGATTTTGTATCTTGTTTTGTTCATAAATTCATAAATTTCCATGTACAGGTGTATATTTCCACACACAGATGTATAGTTTAGATTATTAATAAAAATAATGAAATTCGTTTAAAAATCTTTTGACTTGTGATGAATTCAAATGTATTGGAATAGTGCTAGGAGAGGAATTGCCAACATTCCTGTTACATACAGTGTTTATTTTCTGTCTGGAGTGACTAGCAAATGCTTGAGCCTTATGGAAAAAATATAAAAGGTTCCTTGGCTGTGTAAGGTCTTTCAGTGCTGAGACCAAACAGAATGCTCCAGCTTTGTGGACCCTTGTGGGAATCAGTCCTAGGCTTTGGGTCTTTTTAGTGGAATGTCAGAGTGGCTTAAAGGTCAGGATCCAAACTGATCCATTTCAGGAGCTCAGGTGTTAATGTGAAAATGCAGAAGTGAGAGAAGGAATCTGCCTTGTGCTCACTTTGCTGGGGTGATGGTCAGTGTGGGCTGTGCCTGAGGGGGCCAGGACAGGTGTCTCTGGCTTGGCTGATGGCAGAGCAGGGCTTGGGAGAGCTGGGAAATCAGCAGTCCCACATTCCAAGTGAATCCCTGAGCTGGCTTGTTACAGCCCACCCTCTGTGGACGTGACCCCAGCCTGTGCTGAGACAGGGCCCAGCACCTGCCAGCCCTGTGGCCCTTGGCAGCCCTCCCTGGCTCTGGGCAGTCCAGGAGGGCAGCTGGCCCTGGAACAGTTTCATAACTTGTCACGTATCGATTTCTTTCAGCATTTCTTTGTCTTCAAGTTACATCAGCTTTTCGTGTAACTGAAAGCTGATAGACTACGTGTTCTGGGTTTTGACTGTCTCTGCAACAAGGAGTTTTAAAAATAGAAGTGAGACCACTGTAATGAAGAGTGGTTTTCAGGCATTTGAACCTTGGCTGAACCTTGAATGATCCACCATTTCTGTCTGATGAATGATCCTCATGATCTACCATTTCTGCTGTGTTGAACACATTTGCCTGTTGTGTGACCTTGGTTCTAAACAATTATGGTTTCATTTGTTCCTTATTTTTGCTTGTTTAAATACACTGTTTGGAACTATTATCAGGCTGAAATATTTCTTAGATGTGTTTGGTTAATATGGGACAAACACTGCACTTGAAAATCCATCTGTTTTACAGAATAAATGTTGGTAATGTGCCATGATCTTGGATGTTGAGGTGCCTTTCAATCTCTGTGTTTGTGTCTTGACAGTTCAGTGTTACCAGATTAGGACGGTGGATTGATTTTGAAAATGATTATAAAACTCTGTATCCCGAGTTCATGGAGTCTGTGTGGTAAGTTACATGCATTGTATTGTTTGAAATGTTAAGAAGACTTCAATTATTGCAAACATGTGTTGGTCCATTTATCATTAGAACTGTTCTGAAGTGTGCCAAATGCAGATAAACATCAGACAATCTGAAATATACTGATGTCAAAGTGAGGGAATTTACTGGCCTACTTTTCTCTTCTTCAGGATAGCAGGGTTTTTCAAATTAAAGTACACCAATACTGATTTCAGTGAGCCCTGAAATCTTCCTGCTCCCTGTCGACTTCAAAGCAATTCTGAAGATCTATTAATAATGTTCCTTACTTGGTTTAGGAAATTACATTATATCTCTACGTTCTTGATGTTCTTCACACTGTCAGCTGCAAATGGGCAAACTGTCCAGGCTCAGTTTAGCTCCAAACCTCATCTTCAAGCCTGAGTGCAGAGGCTGTGAATCTGCTGTTACCTTTTTCTTGGCAGCACAGTTTGGCAACTGTCTCTTGGACTCCTGATGCAGAGCTCAGTAAAGTTTGGGTATTTTGGCAATGTATTCAGGGTGCCTGTTGGAATTTCAAAAGACAAGGACAATATTACAGGTTGAGGAGAATCAGGTTGCCCCAACACAGTGAAGAAATGACAAGTTTGAGTCCTTGGGGTGATGGAACTACAAGGTGAATTGCAGAGTATGTGCTGACAAAAAGCTATTGAAAATCAAATTATATGCATATTAAAGTATTTATATGTGTATTCTTTAGTGTTAGTTTTACTAATAACCTTTAATTGTGTAGTTAGTTACATATAGTTAGATGAAGGATTGACAGACTTTCTAGATGTCCCTGAAGCCATTGGAAAGGGCAGAAGTGCCAGGGAATTTTCAGTGAGCATTGGAAGGATGGTGGAAGGCAGCAGATGTTTGACTAACTTAGCTGAAGGAACCCTGCATAATTACAAAGCAAAAACTGACAAGAAACCCTTATTTTGTAAGTTATATAAATACTTGGTGGTACCTCAAATCCTGTGTAACAAGCACCTTAAAGAAACAAACCTGACTTTTGCAAGCTGCAGGGCCTCTCTCACCAGCCCAAGCCTTTTCTTTTTCCTTTTTTTTTCTTTTCCACTTTTGAAAGACAATTTCTGGTCTTTCACTTGTGTTACAGAGGCTACCTCTTCTAATGATTGCTTTGATACAGACTTTAGGGTATAAACTTTGGATCTGAAGCCTCAAAGGTATGAGATTTCAGGAAGTATGTAGGCAGACAACCTCTTAATTTTGTAGGGTTTTTTTTCTCCCTGTTGCTGTTAAGTTTCCACGTAATCATGTAATGAAATAAATTTTTGAGAGTCTTTTTTTTGTAAAGATTTGGGTTTTTGGAAAGTCTCTAAGATGTGGAGGGACATGTGATGCCACTGCCAGTTTGGTGTCGAGCAGAAGAGGAGGTGAAACCACTGGTGTTTGCACAGTGGATGGAGGAGGGGAATGGGAAAGAAATGTGGGATGCCTGTTTCAGGAGTAAGGGGGATAATGCTTAAAGAAAGCCCTGTAAATGTAACTGCAGCAGTGCTTTTACAGGGTAATGCACAATTTCTGAAAAATAGAAGAAAATAAATCAGATGGTTTCCTAGACAATCATCAGACTGAGAATGTGTTACTGAAGTTACTTTGTATATCCATTAGGAGTGTTCCTTTGAGCTTCTAGCATGCTTCTCTTCTAATTGATTCTTTTTCATCTTTTATAATGGGTTTGGAAGAATTTTGGTGCTATGTCATATGATGGCTGAGTAGACTGAATTTTCAGCCTGCTAAATTTTGACTTACAACAAAACATCCATCCATAAAATTGGCAGAATATTTCAGCATTAAAGGTTGGTGTCATTAGCAGGTGATGCTGGAGTGGTTTCTCATGTAAAGATGTAGTCAACTGTTCACATATTCAATAACTTAAAAAGAACTTTTAAGTTCTAATTCTGTAGAATTTGTGTCTCTGACCCTTCATCCTGCTCAGATCTCAATGAAAATGTGTCCTTTACTGAAACACTGCAGTGAGAATGATGTTCTTGAGCTGGCCTGGAACAAACATACAATATATTCTTAATTATTTGTTTTGTACACCTCATGAGACACATACAGTGAATTTGAGCAGTTTAGTGTGAGCTTAAACTTCTTACTGATCTGATCTGCAGTTGGTCAGAAAGAAACACACGGGCTTTGGGAAGAAGAAAAACTAATAAATTATTGTCTTCACTGCTGGCTTGTTCCACAGTTCTCAGCCTGCTGTGAGTTTGCCCCTCGGGAGCAGTTTTCCCAGGGTGCTGGGGAACAGCCCGTGGAATGCTGAGGAGATGAGGGGATGGCTGTGCTGTGAGAGCTGAGAGTGAGCCTGGGGGTGATGCCCAGGGCTTTGACTTTGCTCCCCTGCACGGCTGAAGGGTTGGTCGAGCAGATTCCTGTCACCATCTAGTGCCCGAATTAGCAATTGCGGGCTGAGCTTGATTCTGTTTTAAAGACAGTTGTCAGCTCCACTGAGTGACAGAGCCCTGGGAGGAGGTACCAGGGAGTGTGAGGGGAGGGTTGGACCTCTGGAATCACACCCTGCCTTCCCTGAGCCAGGCCCAACAGGGCACATGATGGGGAGGATTCCCTCTCCTCTCTCCATCTTACTGAACGCATTGAGTAAAGGGATATGGAACAATGACAAGTTCCTGCCTGGAACAGCAGATGTGGCTGTTCTTTGGCTGCCTCGCCCTCCCAAGTGCCTTTTGCAGTAGGTGTGAGGCTCTGCAGTGCAGCTGAACAATGAGGATGATGATTCAGGGAGCAGTGAGGTGTCACTGGGGCTAAGGCAGTCTCTTCTCCCAGGGAACAAGCAATAGGACAAGAGGAAATGGCCTCAAGTTGCACCAGGGGAGCTTTAGATAATTTATTTTTATTTTTTTTTGTAATATTCTATCACTGTAGGGGTTGTTGAGCACTGGAAGAAGCTCCAAGAGAAGTGGCTGAGCCACCCTCCCTGGAGGGATTTCAGATGTGTGGATGTGGCACTTGGGGACATGTGTTAGTGGTGACCTGGACAGTTAAGGGTGGACTCTGATCTTAAGGATCTTTTCCAACATAAACCATTCAGTGATTCTATGACTTGCATGGTGTGAAAGCACAGCAGAAACACTTCTTAAGTACTTCTGTACCTGAAGAAGATACACTTGAGTCCTTTTGTGTGGTAAGAACTTTGTATCATGGCTGAGCACTGAAAACTCTGTGCTTTTACTGTGGAAACACAGCCAGTGTGGAGCGTCCTTTGGTGATGGGGCTTTTTGTTTGTTCCCTCCACTGAACTCATTTCGTTGTTCCAGCTTTAGTTTCCCTTTTAGGGAGGTTATTAAGAGGGCAGTTCCTCACCCTTTGGACTCGTAGTGCTGTTCTTGATTTTTTTTTTTATTTTTTTTTTGTAGCAACAGGCTCAGGTTCTAAGGCACCTGAAGAGGTTGTAGGTAGCTCCTGAAACAGGAACATTTGCCTTGGGTTGCCTGACTCCCTTTGTGGAGCTTTGGTTTTGTTGATGCTCCATGTTCTCCAGATAAGCTCTGTCAGTAAATTCAGTGCCTTAGCCCTTCTCAGTGAGAGGATGAATGGGGACACCCCACTGAGAGGACTGGGCTGGTGTAAAGGTTAAAGATTTTTTTCTTTTCTATGTAAGCAGTAAAACAGTTGTTTTTCCTGCATGTGGAGTTTATTCAGCACTGAACCAGAACGATTTCAGAACAAAAGCTCTCTGGGTCCTAATAGAAATCACCAAGGCATTTTGTGTATTCCATGACTCTATTCCCTAGAGTCTATAATTCATTCTCTAGAGAGATACTGGTCATAAGAAATCTGTTTTGTCCATTTTTCTACTAGCTACCTGCATTTTTTTCCCCTTTCTTGTATTTTCTTGGTGCATTGAGTGCTGTAGTCCCCTTGTTGTCTTCTCACTGTCCCAGTCCCTGTTGTTTTATCTCCTTACCTCTCTTTTGAAGGAGGAATACACTGAACTCCTGTGGATGATCTTTGGGATAAGTCTAGCAACAGTTTTATATATTCAAATTTTCTCTATGCAGGTATTTTGCACTTTTGGCTTGATTCATAATTTTTCAGCTCACTGATCCAAAGATTACAGCTTGGAGTTTAGACCTGGAGCAGGATGATCTCATGTCCAGTGTTTTTTGAGTACTTTTTTGGTTTGTGGTTTGTTGTTTTTTTTTTTTTGTCCCCAAGCATCTGTTTTTGATGGTTGCTTCCTTTTTGATTTCATCTTGTCTTTAAAGTATTTTTCACTAGTCCCAGAAAAACCTTCTTCCTCCAAAACTCTGCTGCTTTTGGTGCTGTTGGGATGGAGCCAGCTTGCTGAACTGTGTAGGTGACAGGGCTTCTTCCATAGGGAGGTGCTTGTGGATGGCTTTATTTGGGAAGTCTAGAGAGGCTGTAAAATTGTCCTTTTATCTTGCTATTGAACTGATGTGAGGTGGCACAGCAATGATTTTGTTCATTTTTCTGTAGGATATGTTGAAATCACACACCTCTACATCCAGCTGTCATCGTGCTCTGCCCACCTTACTTTCAGTCTTTGTCAGTAACTGAGTTTACAGCTCCTGGGTGTTTTTCTTTAAAAAGGAAAAAAAGGGAGAAAAGCACTTTATGTTTTTGAAAATAATTGGTCGGTGTTAGTAAGGAGTACTTCAATTTTCTGAAAAGCTGAGAGTTCTCAAGCCTTCAGAAAACCCTTAGATACTGATCACTGCAAACAGAGCCAGCTGATCCCTTGGAGTCACCTGATCCCCCAGAGGAATGGCATTAATCACTTGTGAGGCTCTAAGATCACATCTTTCTCTTTGATGTGAACACAAGTGTTTGAGAAGTGCAGCTTGCTTTGGCATCTGCTGGAGGAAACAGAGAGATTGGATTTTGTGTGGGTTGCCAGGGCTGTTTTGAGTGTTGCATTGACTGATTCAGTATCTTTTGGAAGCAGAATCTCCCTCTGTAGGAGTTTTAT
This sequence comes from Manacus vitellinus, assembly GCF_001715985.3. Taxonomy (NCBI): domain Eukaryota; kingdom Metazoa; phylum Chordata; class Aves; order Passeriformes; family Pipridae; genus Manacus; species Manacus vitellinus. The sequence continues at coordinate 45,374 of NW_021940802.1, forward strand.
TATGTCCATGTGGTGTTTGCCTGGTGTGTGTGTGTGACTTGGATGAACAAATATTGTAGCAGGGTTCAAGTTTCTTGGATGTTATTCCTGTGGAGAGAGGGACTCAGTCTTGGAACCAGTTGCATCATCCCCTCCTGGCACTTCAGTAACGACAAACTGTTTCCAATTTGTGTCATTCCTTTTGGAAGTTAAACGTTCCTTGCATCTTTGGGCACCAGATTCTCTATCAACAAGAGGCTGAAATGTGCATCTTGAGTTCACCTTTCCCCAAAGTGCATTTTTCAGTAAAGAAGTGTGTCAGTGCTGCTCCCACAGCCAAGAGGATGCAATTAAATTTATTTACATTTGAGAAATTCAGCAGAATTAGAGGAGTAGGGTTTGATTTCTCACTTTTGTGAGTAAACATTTTCTCTCTCACTAGAAAGGAGCTCTGTGGTTTCTTTAAGTTACTGTTTTTTTAGAAAGCACTGCAGTTTCAATTTTGAATTGCAAACCTGGTGCCCCTTTCTTGCAAAGTGCCAACATTTTGCAAACATAAGGGTTAAAACATGTTTTGATAGGTTTTTGTCTAAAATATCATGTTGAATTTTTAAGCAAAATGTGACTCTTATTATTAGAATCAAGTTCCACTTTAGCAGGTGCTGTTTTAGGTGGGCAGTGCTGCAGGGAGCCCTTTGGGAATCATCTCCTGTGCAGCTCTGATGGTCACACACCAAGAGCTCTCAGAAGTTCTTTTGTTAAGGAAAGCAATTAGATGTTTTTTTGAGATAACAGAACAGCTTTTTTTGTAATGATAATGAAGACCATGGCATCGAGCAGCAGTCTGGCCTCAATCATAATTCTTTTATTCCATTGGAAAGGCTTTCTGAGGGGAGAGGTTATAAGAGACTACAAATGAGTGTTAGTTGTGACCTGTGAGGAGCTCTGGAGAGGTTTGGAAGCCCATCCCTGCTCTGCAGTGCACAGCTGGAGCCCTGGGTTTGCAATGGGATGGGATTGCCACAGGAGGGAGATGCTGGCCTGGATTGGGAGCTTGGCAGCTCCATGAAGTGCTCACCTTTCCTGAACACCTCCCTGAGATTAGTTATATTTACAGCTGAATTAAGTATTCAGTGTTGCTCTGAGTAGTTTTCTTCGATGCTGTTAGTAGGCAGTGCTCTATAGAAAGTATAGTGGAGCTTTTTTCTATAGGTATTCTAGTCACTGTTTTTGAAAGGCAAATAGAACACCTTCAGTAGGAATGCTGTCACTTGTCACAGTGTGCATTAATTATGCTCTGAGGTGGTAAGCATACATTTTAACTTACTTCTTTAACTCCCACAAAGACTTCTGCAGTTAGCCAGCTCAAATATATATGCTCAAAGCTGATGAAACTGTGCTGAGATGATTTGTATGATTTATATTTATGAAAGGTCAAGTTGATAAACTTAAAATCTCAGTTATAAAATAGATGCCCTCACTGCTGTGTTCCAGAGTTGGGTGGGGGTCAGGCAGCCATAACTTGCCTGTGGGTGATGTTTCTTACTTGGACAAGGTGACTTTGGAGTTGTGTGTGTAAGGTCAGGCACCTTTGGAGTGCACAGCCCTGGGAGACCTCTGGGTTTGGCTCTTCTGTGGCAGAGGGTCTCTGAGGCCTTTTCCATCTCAGACTTCAGATTATGCAATTTTTCTGATGTTAGTGATCGCTCGAGGGGAACTTTGGGCTTTTACTGGAGGCTGTGGATGAATCTGAGTGGATTGCACATCTTTTCCATAGAACAGTCTGTATTTTCTTCAGCTGCCTAATCTACAGAGTAATAATTATTCTGATTAAGGCAGCAAGCCAGGGCATGTCTTTTGATATTCTTATTTTGGGCTACAGATAAAATCAGTGCAATAGTCTACTTGTGTTTTTTGTTGAAGGTTATAATTTCAAACATAGGAGGCAAGACACTGACTGAAATACGGGTCCAGATTCTCAAGCACAAAATGACAGCCTGCAGAAAAAAGTGCTGCTTGCCAGGATGGGGTTGGTTGCTTAGCAATGAGCTTTTTATCTGCAAAGGGACCCAGAAAAGGGATCAGAGTGGTTTGAAAACATAGTTGGAATAAAGGAGCTTTTAAAGTCAGCAGAGTTTTAACGATTTGGATGGAGTTCTAAATGACAAGACTCTGCAGAAGTTCTGGTTTGTGAGTTGGGTTTGGTGTGATTATTTAAGGCTTGCCCTCTCCTGCCTTAGAGCCTGCAGGCTGTACCACTAAGTGTGCAAGTCAGTGAGACCTGATAAGCTGATAAATGTTGGTGATGCTTTAGTAAACCCTGCAGTATTAAAGTTTTGTCTGCCACGTGGACATTTGAGGAGTTGCTGTGTGAAGTTTGTTTCTCTTCCAGCTCCTGTCCATCTTGAGCATTGCCTCAATTTGTCATATTGTAATATTAAGTGCTGCCTCGATTATTTCAAGGAAACATAAGGATCCAAATAAGCCACAGGCTGTATTGAAGATTTCTTAAACAGAGTTAAAGCTTAATGTGAGACTGTGATCTTGGAGAGGAACTGAGTCCAGAGGAGAACATTAAATTGTGGGACCATAAAACTGAGTTCATTGTTTTTCATGGTTATCTGTGCCCCCTTGTGAAAAATGCTCTTCTGGTTGTCAGGATTTACTCAGGGTGGGTTACAGGTGTCTTTGACCTGTGTCTGCCTCTCTTCTGTAGCAGTGGTTGCTGTAGTAGATGCTTAAGATCATGTGATAAGTGAGCAGCCATGTCATTACACATCTGTTCTTAAATTATAACTGATTTTAGCCTTGTTAATAGTTTAGATTTCAGGTGGTCTTTGTGCTGAAGGAATCTGAGAAAGATTAGTCAGCAATGTGGATTTGTGTTTCATCTAAATACTGTGTGCTGTGCAGCCAGTGCATGGAATACCAAGCTTCTAGAATCAACTAAAGCTAAAAATGTGCCAGAAATACAGTTGCAATTATCTCTTTCCTTTTGAGTTGCAAATACTGTCTTGAGTTGATGATTGATTGTTTAAAGAAGCTGTCATTTATAAGGAAACTGCAGCTAGAGCAGCCACCCCTTTTTTTCAGTTTATTTATTAAATGGGAAACACCAAGTGCTCTTCCTTGTCCTTTGTGTCCCTCCAGGTGGGTTTTCAAGCAGCTGTATGACAAAGGACTGGTGTATAGAGGGGTTAAGGTCATGCCTTTCTCAACTGCCTGCAACACCCCCCTGTCCAACTTTGAGTCCCATCAGAATTACAAGGTGAGTCAGTAAATGTGTGTGTTATGTGTTGGAATCATATTTCTCTATTGTGTTCAGTTTGGATTTGAAAAGCTTTAATACTGATTGTTTGGTAGTACCTAAGGATGTCATCACACTCCAAAGTGGTAGTAAAAATCCAGGTAAATGGGTTAGTTTTTATCATGTTTTGCTGGATTTGTTTGGATCACTTGATCTGAGCCTTTTTGCCTGTTCTCCGTTACAACTCACAGATGTTTAAAGTACACACTTTGTTTTATTCTGGGAAATTACTCCCTCACTGGGCTCTCAGGGTGAGTATTACACTGTGTTGGGTTTTATGCTAAATTTTTAGAGGAGAGCTGCAGCTGTCCCTGTCTGTGCAGATCTGAGAAGAGGAGGGAGTTGAGATCTTCTGTGAGGGGATTAATAAGTGAAGTCAAAGACTGTGTAGCAGTAGGATAATGGCTCTCTATTAATTTAGACTAGGAAATTCCAGGCAATGTTTCACCTAAGGTAATGCATGATTTACTGGGATTTATAAAATGTTCCTTTAAAAGTGAATGACTAGATAAAGTAAGTGCAGCTTCTTGTTTGAAGTTACTCATGTTCACATATGTGAAGGCACAACTTGTGTCTCAGTTGTCCAAATTTCATGTTAGTTTGTGGAGAAAGGTTTTGCATCCCTTCCAGTCCTGACCCAGGCCTCTGTATCCTTCTGTCATAAATCTTTCACTTCTATTGTTGCTGCAGAGAACTAGCACAGATTGTACATCTGGTTTCTTTTACATCTTGCCTAAAAACAAGGCCAGTGTGCTGGCCAAAAATAGTGTTTTTAAAACAAATGTTTAAATAGAGTTGTAGTACAATGCAACCCACAGATAATGGAGCTTTCAGTATTGCTGAGGGGTATTTGTACTGAAGAATGTAGGGTTTGTGATTTATGAAAGTGAGATTTGCAAAAATATCTTGGTATTTGTGACTGTCTGATAAATGAAGTAATTATTTTACTTGTCCCTATTAACTGACATTTCATATGGGCTCAGATTAATGAGCTGTGGTTAGAACAAAGACTATTTAATTTTTTTTAATGTGTGTGCCCCTTTTCCATAGAGCCAAAGCTCTTCTCTTTTCTTGAGTCTTAATGAAATATTTAGATGCTGTTTCTTACTCTAGAACCAGTAGGGTGTGTGGTGGGGGTGCTGCTCTGCCACTTCATGCAAAAATTATCCTTCTTGTCTGCTAAAAGTGGCGTTTGGGGGCTGAAATGCTGAGAGCCGTGAGCTGGCGGGATTTGTTCTTGCTGAGCACAGTCTTTTTGGGGTGTAAGGCATCTGTTGGCTTTGTCACTGTGGAAATCAGCCTTTAGCTTCTGCTTATTGATCCTCTGGGAATTTGGACATGGGTCAGCAGCAATAGGACACAAGAAACATGTTTAGAAACAGAGTGAGGTGTCTAATGTACATTCGAGTAAAGCGTGTCAGCAGCTTGGGTTACGTTTGACTGAAGAAGTGGTGTCTTAGATAGATTTGTAACAGATAAAACACTATACAGTGCCCTTACCTGGCAGCCTGGATGCTATTTTTTTATGCTTTGCCCATTGTTTTCATCTCCCTGATCAACTCTGTGTTCAGAAAATGAAGTGAGTGGCCCTCAGTGCTGCTGAGCAGTCGGGGCTGTGCTGAGAGCTCGATCTTTGCCTGGTATTGAGCACAGTCCATGGGTTATGTAATATTTATGTTTTACTGTTGACTGCACCAGATGTTCACAGAAAATTCCCTCTGGAGCAGCCCTTAGCTCAGCCATAAATAGCTGCCTGTCCCATGATGCCATTAACTGTTCCATGATGCTGGATGGAAACCAGAGCTCCTCGCACGAGACGTGCTGAGGCGACAGGGCCTCTTGGTGTGGGTAGGGCCCGTGTGCATGGCACCCTCTTTCTGTTTGGCATTTAAAATGAGCAGTGAAAATTTCACATTTGCAGGATGAGGCTCGCTCTTACAATCAGCTTTTCAATAGGGTTGTACTTGGCTGAAAGAAAAACCTGTTTTCAGGGCATTGTTTTGACTCATTTGAAGGTGAAGTTTTATAGAGTAGCTGACAAAGGTCTCCTTCCCTGAGATTTCTTTTACTCCTAAATATTGATATACTCTTGTTTTTAAGTACCTCAGACTTTTTTCTCCCCTTGTTAACAACAATGAATCATTTTTTGTGATGTCTGTTCTTCCTAATCACTGACTGTAGAGGAAAATGTGGGAAAGGCTTTGTGTAGCAGTATCCAAGAAACTGCTGATTTTCTTGACACTTGAGATTGATTCTAAATTTTTTAAAAGGGATTATAAGAGGTACCTGAGGGAACTGGCACTCAGTTCTCTTGGGTGTTTTGGCAGCGAATTCCCAAAATCTCGCTGCTAGTCTTGAGTTTTTAACCCTGTAGCCTTGTTGGACTGACAGTCTGCACTGGTGTAACAGAGGAGCTCTGACTGCTGCTCTCTTCTGGCTTTCTGATGCTGCCACTTCACCCTCTCCCACTACAGTGCTGAATGAGGCCAGTTGCAGGATGGGTGTGGGTGGATGGCTGTAGTAGTTAATATGTCTTAGATTTGCATTTTCTCACTAATACAGGCAGTCAGCCTTTTTTGCCTCCCTCTCCCTTTTACCCTTTGGCTTTATCTTGTTTTTCAGGATGTTCAAGACCCTTCAGTGACTGTGAGCTTCCCACTGGAAGAAGATGCCAGTGTTTCTCTGGTTGCTTGGACCACTACTCCCTGGACCTTGCCCAGCAATTTGGCCCTTTGTGTTAATCCAGAACTGCAGTATGTAAAAGTGAGAGGCAAGTGTTAGCTCAAGGTGACATAGAATAAACACTTCTTCCTTCAGTGCCTGCCAATATGTACTTATGTTTTGTATTGTGGACTGGTTTATGCTAAATTGGTAGCACTTTGGGGCTGAATCAGTGTTAGTTTGAAGGATGAGATTTATTTCATATGTGGCTGATTTCTGACTGCTGTGCCCTTGTTATTTTACAGGCATTGTGAGGACTGTTCCCTAAAAAATATTGATAGGTGGAATAAAGAATAAGAGAGACAGGGAAGTGTGACTGGATGTCCAAAGCTTTTTTTCTCTCTTCCTTTCTTGGGGCTCAGACTCACAAACAACTTGCTGCTCTGTGGCAGCTGAGTTGCAGTAACTGAACATCTCTGTACTCTTTACCCATAGCAGACCCAAGATGGCACATCCTGGTCTCAGCCTGACTGGATTGTCTGTTCTTAGCAGAAATGTAAGGCAAGGTGTTTTCTGTGCTTTCCAATATACGAGTACATTTGAGTGAGTGCCTTGGTTCACTCGTGGCCCAGTTGGTTGTGCCTGGCTGAACAGGTTGGACAGGGAGGGGATCTCCTTCAGGAGAGCACCAGCACTTCAGGATTTGTGTGCAAGGACCATTTAAGGTGCCTAAACAATATAGGCTGTTGCTTTTCTTGTTACTGCTTCAAGGAGTTTTCCAGCAGTTGCAGTTCCATTTTTTTCCAGTTGGCAGTGGAGTATGTTATGATGTGTCTTCCTTTTCACTTTGAAAAGGAATGGATTTTATCCTTGAAATGCACTTGTCTTTAATGATACCATCATCTACAAACATACCTCCCTTTTTTTTTAATTTAAATAAAATACTAGGTAGGAATTTCCAGTTCCAACATAACCATGTATATCTAGTGTGTGCCTAAGGTGATATTAAACATGAAGTTGTGCAGGCCTTTACAGTGAACACCATGTGTTTGGATTTTCTTTCTTCTAAGAGAACTAAATATATGTCAGTTTTCAAAGGTTTTAACATAACTTTGGTCATCTTACAAAGAATTGCTGAGTAGTTTCAGAAATAGCAGCAGCACCTGCCTGAGATGCTGAGTTCTTGGGTTTAGATGTCTGTGGCCACTGCTGTGGGACAGTGACCCTGATTAAGTTGGCAGGGCAGCAGTCTGAATAAAATTTGTCACTGAAGTTAAAAAAATCAGGGTTTTTTTTTTTAGTAGAAAATGAGTTTCTTTCACAAAATTTAGATATTTTTTTTTTGTCATTTACTTCCTCTGTGAAGAAATCCAATCCTGTAATTAACTGGAAGAGCAGATCTCAGAAAGGCAGCATGGAATGCAATTGTTACACCCAATGTCCACTTAATAATATTGATTTTATGTAGTAATTGTCCATCTTGCAGTTGTTTCCCTCTGTTTCAGTTACAAATATTGGAACTTTTCAATTGCTCTTTTGTTTGGCTCAATGATAGTAGACAAGATGGGGTATTTCTGTCTCTGGAACAGCAAAACACACTGAAAATCAGTGGACTGGCTTTCATCCTGTGGCTTCTGTTTAAACCTGACTTTTGGAAAGTGCTCCTCAAAGTCACTGAATGGGGAAGGAGTATCTGGAAAGTCATGGTTGATCAGCAGGATTATTGTGGGCAGTTTTATAGCTACACTGACACCATCTTGCATATATTGAAAGGTTTCATACTGGTGCAAATGAGGGGATTAAATCAAGATCTGTGTAACTCTGTTTTGTTTTACATTCTAGATAATGCCACAGGGAAGATTTATGTTCTGATGGAATCCAGGCTGATAGCACTGTACAAATCTGACAGTGAATATGAGATACTTGACAGGCAAGTCCATAAACTATTACACTTGCTAACTTGCAGTGTTTTCCTAGATCAAAAGTTAAACATTTCAAGGAGATGGATTTCCTTGCATGTGTGTTTCTTGCAAAAATCTATAAGAGATTGAAATTTACTGGCACAAATAGTTTTGTGTGTGAAGCTACAAATAGGATAAAAGTTTCCTTAGCTCTCTTTGATAAAATATATATATTGGCTTCTCTTAAACCTTTTGCATAAAACATCACCCTGTTAAAGAGGTAAAATACAACATGTATTTATTTGCTCTCTTTATTCAGGCCTATGCAGTAGGCAAACAAACAAACCCCAACAAAACCCCACACAACACAAAACCACAATAAGAAAGAATTGTAGACTAGAAAATTTTGAGAATAACACTATTTCTTCACTGGCATTAGCTACTTTTACCTTTATCTTTTTTTTTTTAAGAAGCAATTAAAAGCTTTACATTTAAAAAAGGAGGTTATGTCTTCCTTCAGCTAAACAATTGCATGTGGTCATTGAATTAGGGAAATAAAGAGCTGGAATGTTTAAGATGTTTCCTACTCTGATGGCTTATATTATGATAGTTGAATAATTATTATTTTATAATTCTGCATTGATTTCTCTCACCCCAACTGAATGCTCTTGATCTCTCACTTACTCTGTAACAATTTAAGCTGTACTCAGTTTATAAAGATGATTTTCAGTGCTCTCATTCTTCAGGATTGGCTGAACTTCCCATCTCCATAGTTTTTTTTTTTCTCCCTTCTGAGTCATCAGTAAAACCATTGAATAATGTCAGTGTTATGATAATCCTACCAGGATACCACTGGAAGTTTTCTTTTGGTCTGACACTGAATTATCAACTTTTTCTTTTGAGGTGGTGATGTATCCACCAGTTCAGGTGTTTGTGTGTGTCAGAATGAGATGTCAAAATGTCAAAACTCTTACAAACATTCAGATTTAAATCTTACCTGCTTGCCTACTATCTAGGGTGGTTAGTCTGCCTAAGAAAATTCGGTTTGTTGTGGCTTATTCTTCACAAGTTCATATTGTGTGTTTTTTAGCACTTCACTTTTTAATCACCTAAAGTTGAAGGTGGTTGTTAGTCTGCCTGGTTTTTAGGTCCATCAGTACTGCAATTCCATCATGAAATAGAGGGATTGTATTCTTTTCCAGGCTTTTGAAGCCTCTTTAGGGTGTTTAAAGACTGAGCCTTCTACCAAACCCAGTCTTTTTTCTTAAATGCTTTTTAATGCATTTCCTTTGGACTTAAACAAAAAACCAAGCCAAAACAAACAAACAAACAAAAACAAAAAAGGGCAAGCTGGTTGTATTAAATTTGTTGATCTGTTGTCTTTTTATTCCAAATCATTCTTTTAATGGAATACAACCAATTTACCTTCGATCTGGTTGCAGTCATTCTGTATCCAGGAAAGCACTGAATAATTTTGGCCTTTTTTGGTGTGGTATTTTTGTCAGAACTGTGAAGAACCTGCTCTCTGAGGCAGTCATACACATTTCAGATGTTGTTGCTTGTGTCTCTGGTTAGCTGTGTTTCTAACACACTCTCTTCAGTCTTTGATTATTTTTTAAACATGTCTTTTTTTTACCTCTGCCTGTCCAAAAGGCTCCTGGCAATTTTTATTCTCCTTGCAGAGCAGAATATTTTTCTTCTTTCTATATTAGTGCTACAGTCTTCTTAAGCTGATTTTTTTTTCTCCCCCTCTTTGTTATGTAATAAATTAGTTCTCTCAGATGTGAATTGTGAGACAATTAAGAGGTAGCTGGTAGTTGAATGGATCTTTGAAAGATCTGAGTATATAAATTCATGGAAATGAACTTTCCCATTTCTGCTTTGAACTTTTTGCTTTCTTTAACTCATTTCTAAATTCTCAGGCAGTTGGGCCCTTGAGGGAGAAATTCATGCAACTGCACCAAGTGCCAGGCTGAGGTCAGGGAATGATCTGATAGAAAATGTTGTGTTAGAAATAATCTGAACTTCCTGAGTGCTCTCAGACTTCTCACCCTCCCTCAGGCCTGACTTTGCTCCCCCTTTTCCTCCCAGGCTTTAGGGTGGGAATTTATTTCCCTGTTTCACTGATGAGGTGGCTTCCACCTTGATCAGGATACTTTCAGCTGCTTTGCACAACTGGATTGGTCTGGGTGTATTACCCCAGTTAACTTAGGTCACAAGAAGGCAGCGCTGTATAAAAATTCAGCTTGAAGTCCAGGACTTCAATAAACAAAATGAAAATCAGGACTGTGATCCACAACCTTTACCTTTCACTGACTTTCTGTTAAATAAGAATTAAACTGCCCTTTTTTTTTTTTTTTAAGCCAGTTCTAGTGCTTCCCATTCTGCATCTGAGCATTCCCATATCTGTGTGGCTTAGCACTGGGATGCTTTTCCCTCATCTGATCCTGATTAAGCACCTCAAACATTCCTAAGGCTGTTTGTAATATAAAATATATAAACCATCTGCAGAGCTGTGGCTTAAAATAGAAGTCTCCCCTCTTCCTAGAGGATATTGTGTGTGCTGAGCTGAGGAGTCATGCTCTTTAACTTGGCATTAGAGACTGCTGGAGGTGCTTTCTGTGCCTTGAAACAGCTTTGAAGAGTTCCCTGCTTTGAAGTAGTCAAGTGTTTTATGGTTTGACCATTGTTTGGGAAGTTATAGATCAAGAGTATAGGGAAGGACCACAGCTGTGACAGTTATCCCATCTGTTAGATTAAGTTATGTTTTAGGTAGATTCTTTTTTCCCAAAATTGGACAATGTAAGTACTTTCAGGAGAGTTCTGAGCTGTGAATCCCAGCCTAATCACTGTCTTTGCCAGCTGTTGTCAGGAGCCTGAAGGGAGCCACATCTACAGGCTCTGTCTGTGTCTTACAGTTCTTGTCTGGCTCAGATGGTCCCTCAGTTGTCCCTGTCTGTGTTGGATCATTCTCTGAGATGCCCATGGAGAGTTTGGATGCCCAGTTTTAGCCTAAGGGATGAGGCATCTGAGCTTTAAAGACTGCAGTACCCTGTTTCACAGCCTTCTGTGCACATCACCTCAGCTGCTTTGGGTCAGGGCTTATTCAGTTCTGGTGGACATGCTGGGCTGAAGAGCTTCATTCTTATGAATACTGTGTTTTATCCAGGGACTTCTTGCCCAGCTTTACCAGAAAAAAATTGTCATTAATGCTTAATTCATCTATTAATTTACATTGATTGCTTGATTGAAGCTGCATCAGATAGAAGTGTACCTGATGATTATTAGCAGAGATGCATTGACAGATACTGGTTTTTTTTTTGTCCAAGTCCAAATTGCCAAAGTGGCATAGAAAAGGGAAGCAAATATTGAGGGAATACTTTTTCTTCACTTCATGAAATCAAATTCTCTCAGGGATGGGGAAAAAGTAAATAGGAAAAAAGCAATTTTCGAGTTGTTAATTTGTTTTCTTGTAAATCTTTTCCCTCAGGTTTCCTGGTATTGCTCTTAAAGGCAAGAAATATAAACCACTCTTTGAATATTTTATTCAGGTAAGATGAACAAGTTTGGTGTTTGTTACAGGATGCAAAGATAAAAATAAAACCCATTCTCAGTATTCCTTGTTTATATAAAGAAATCCTGTGTCCTAATAACAAACTCCAGGTTTTACTGAAGTACTTTAAATCCTAGTTAAAGGCTGAAAAACAGAATGCTTTTTTCTGTATTTTTTTCCTTTAAGTTTTAAATACACACAGAGTAAGAATTCAGTGATAAATAGAAGTTTGATTTCAGATTGCAGAGAAACTTTCAATACAAATTAATGAATAGGCAGTATTCTCTCAGCTTCTCATCTGTTGAGCTGCTCTTGTCAGCCTATTGAGTCCACAAGTTTTGTCCTCACAAGAAAATGACTTTGGCTGTGAATAAGTCATAGACATGTCATGGTTTCATTGAAGAGTTAAAAGCCTTTGCTGGAAAACCTACTGATAGATCAGATTTATATGGAGCATTTAAACACTGCATTAAGTCTGGTGTGGTTAATGGTGCTACAGATAGTAGAATATGTAGCAACAGGAGAGGGGGTAGAGAATTTTTATATTTTTTTTTTAAACAATCAGATTAAAAATGGATTCAGTTTTTCCAGGAGAAGAAGTGGCTTTACAGCACTGCTGGCCAAGCAGCTGGTAACTCATGTGAGGGATTTGCTCACTTGTCACACCATCTGTCCTGAAGCATGTGCAGGAGTCAGGGTGAGAAAACCTCTGTAGGGAGCAGGGTCTGATACTTCCAGTGAAAAGTCAAACACAGCTGAATCTGAAAAATTGCACTGTGGATGGAAAGGTTTGGAGTGGACACATTTTGTGAGTCCTGCTGGACTTGTAAGGAGCAGATGGGCATCTTACCATTTTTTATTTTTTATTTAGAACAGAGGTCTTAGCTCAAAATATTTCTCCTCAGAACAAGCCAAATCTAATGTTTTGTAGCATATTTGGTTCAGCTGTGACTGCAGTAATGTTTTTTTACTATTTTTGGATTAAGGAATAGAAAATAGCTCTTTATTTTTGATTAGCTATGTCCTGAGCACACTGAAAATTGTCAAATCTCTTCTTGGCAATTTTTTCTGGGTATTCTTTTATTTTTATTTGGTATTTACCACCCTCTTATTCTGTGAGGGAAATAAGGAAAATGTGTAAGAGCAAACTATAAGACTGTAGACTATAAGAGCAAACTTCTTTTTTTTTTTTAAAGTTAAGAGGTATAGTGGGCATAAAAAATGCAAGGAGCATCCTGCACCTTTCCTGGTTGTATCCTCACGTTCAGGAGTGTATTGTTCACAGTCTGTTAAGCACAGAAGTGTGTGAAGATCTGTGGCTTGAAGAGTAATTGACTTTAAGGCCTTCTAGAGAGGTGTTGGATTTGATCACATTTGACACTGTTCAAATGGAGGACACAGCCTGGGTGTCTGGGCTATAGGAAATCGTTAAATGTCAGGAATGGCACATTTTACTGTGTCACTTATTTTCAGTGCAGCTCTTTGGTTCTATGTGTGGCTTGTGGCTCTTTGGGGTTCTTAAGAATTCTGTTTTGCTGTGTGTGTGTGTGTATATATATATATATATATGAAAACCATCTTTTTGTGTTACAGTGCAAAGATCAAGGTGCCTTTTCTGTGGTGGTGGATGGTTATGTGAAGGAGGAGGAAGGCACAGGTGTTGTACATCAGGCTCCCTATTTTGGTGCTGTGAGTATGAACTGCAATGTTAATTTTGTTCCACACACATACCTTGGCTTTCCAGCTCCTGGGGACTGTCTGTCAGGGTGATTGATGTTAAACAGTCTTCCCATTTGCTCCTTACAAATGTAAGAATGCCATGTAGCACTGTATTCTAAGGAGCTCTTCTGGGGAGGCTTTTGTGTCCCTGGATTTTGGTTATTGTTGTGGGGTGTGAGCTCACCCTTGTATCTTCTGAGTGTCACTGATCTCAGCTTTTCTCAAAGTCTAAAGTTAGAGCTTGGAGAAGGACCGAGCTGTGGCACTGATGGTCCAAACTGGCTTTGCTAAGTGATAATTTAGGATGGTAACAGCAGTTCTGCTCAGCACACTGCCCCTCTTCAGTGTTTCAATGTCATTACTCACTGGGCTTTTAGAGAATGAGAAAATGCTTTCACTGCTTTTGTCCTGAGACTTCATCCCTTGGCGTGAAAGGATTTTGTTGCACTCCATTCTTTTTTTTCCTGCCTTTATTGTCCTTTCCCTCAGTCTGTTCTTTTCAAGGTTGAGAGGAATAATTTTTCATGGATTTAATCATTCCAGTTTTTAGACACATGAATTAAATGCACTACTTTAGGCTTATTGTCCTTTTTGTATCATGTCCTGTCTTCAGCCATTATCCAAAGATGCCCTCAAAAAACTTGCAGTAGAGCTGCCAGTGCCTAGCAATTACCAATGCTTGGACCATGAGCTCTCTCATAATTTCCAGAAGCTGTTGGCATTAGGAACAGACCTCTTTGTATTCGTGTGAAATAGCCCATCCTTTTCCATCCTTTTTCCCCTGCATTTTTCTGAAGGGTACATCCATTGTGGTGGTGTTTCCCTTGTCAAGATGAACACTGATATGAAAAGATGTGCCAGCTTAATATAGCTGTGAATAAAGGAAATTAGACTGGGCTATGTTAGCAGTTATAAAGAAATTAATGGTAACTGGGGAAGTGTCTTAGGGAGTGTAAAGCCTATCCCACTGCTGATCCTCAGACTCTGCCCTACAGCTAAACCTTGGATTTGCCAGAGGGTGAGGGAGCAGACATGGTTTTGAGTCAGGAGCTCTTGCTGTAGGAGGTGAAGGAAGGGAAGAAGCTGCCAGTAGAGCAAGAGCTCTGGAAGAACCTTTCCCTTGGCTGCTCTGCTGGTGGTTTGTGTGTTTGCACAATACAGTGAAGTTGTTGCAAAGGGTGACTGTCCAGTCAGAGCAAGGATTATCTGCACTCTTTTATTTGGTTATGTTATAAGCCCACTGAGATTTTTAAACAGAGGGAAAAAAAACCCTTTTCTCTCTCTCTCTCTTCCTCTCTCTCCTTCCCTCTCTCTCTCTTTGAAAGTTAGCAATTACTTTTAAAACCTTTTCATTAAAATAACATGAAAGGCTCACAGAGGGTCCAGGTCTGGGTGCAGTAATTCAGTGTACAGTAGGCTCTGTGTAGAATAGAGTGTTACAGAGTTGGCATTTTATGTTGGCCTTTAGACAAGCTCAGATGAAAGGGACATAGTTCATGATGGCACACAGGACTGTCTTCCTGATTAATTGGCTTCTCTGCACCTTCCTGTGCTGTTGTGCTGAAGGTGAATGGAAAAGGGGTAAGTGGAGCAGGAGGAAAGGGTCAGAGGAGAAGAAATAGAGCACAGTCCTTCACAGGAAACCTCATAGCTTGTCTGTATTCCTTTCCATCATCACTATAAATAAGTCTCTTTGATAAATGGAGATGGAAAGTAAGTTGTTTTTTTTTTTTTCCTTTAATCCTACTTACTGACTCATGTTCTGTATTGCTGATAGCTTAGAAATGTATCCTTCTCCAACAAAACAAAAAGTAAAAATTCACCTTCATTTAGTTCCAGGATATGTAGTTCCATTGCCTTGTGTGATGCATTTGCCAAATACAAGCTGCCACACAATATCAGAACACTCTGTTATTTCAGTTCAAAAGGCATCACAATTAAAGCTCACAGAACAAGACAAACCTGTATTAAAAACTCGGTAAACTCATTGTACCTCCAGATTAACATGACACTAAAATTCAGCTGCTCGGGCATTTCATCATGTGTGGATGTACCTGCAGTCAGCTAAAAAAGCTTCAGTACCATTTTAATTCACACACAGATTTTTAATTTGCAATACTTCTGGTGTGTGTTCAGACTGAGTCACACAATTTTCATAGATCTGCTACTGATGCACTTTTAGTGCACTGCAAAAGTGTGCCTGTTTTTTGTTGAGGTGCTGAAGGTGAACCTTTTGACTTCACATTTTTGTTGTTTTGTTAAAATTTCAGATGGAAAAGATTTTGATTTCTCATCAGTGAGCTGTTTAATAACTTCCACTTCATTCATTTTGTGTATTACAACTTCTGTATGTAATCTTTTGAGAGATTTAATCATGGCAGGGGTACAAAAGTGAACACTATGACTTCTGTCCTGGAAAGAATTGATATTTGTTTTAGCTTTTATTTGAGTTCATCACTTGTGGATTTTTGTCTGTGTTGTGGTTACTGAAGCAGATCTTCATCAAATCAAGTGGCAGGTCAATCTGAAGAACTTTTCCATTCAAGCTCTTCAAAAGAAAGGAACTAACTGTAGAAAGCCAGAATAACAAAGCCCTTTCTCTATCATTGGGTGCACCAGTGATGCAAATGGAACTGAGGCACCTCTTGGCTGGGGTCCTGTGAGGTGGCAGGTTTGTTTTGGTGTCTGGGCAGGGTTGTGAGCGTGCCAGGCTTTGTGGTCTGTGCTGGCTGCTTGCTCAGAGTCTCTAACAATGACGTGTGCTCTGTCATCTGGCCTGTATTTGCAGCCCTGCTTGCAGTACCTCAGCAGTGACAGCTGAGGCTGAAGGGGCTGGGTGATCAAGTGGAGGCTGAATAATTGGGATGGCTGAATAAAGCTGCTGGAGAGGGGGGAGAGGCTGTGCTCTGGTGTAAGGGGGTGCTGCAGCTGAAGGGCTTGGTTGTTTCTGGGTGTAATGCCTTGGTGCATCAATGGACCAACTTCCCTGTCTCTGTGTCTGAGTTTCATCTGTAAGAGCAGCATCTGGCAGATCTGGCTTGAGAGAGCTGGTGGGTAGGGTGGGAGGTACAGGGTGAGGGCCACTGAAGGGATCTGGAAGCCCTGCCCTGGCACTCAAAGCTGGCTCCTCACCTGTGCTGGTTTGATCTGGGCAGTTCAGGGAGCTGTGGAGCACTGGCCTGTTGAATCCTTATTTACACACTTGCTGCTGGTGTGCTTTCCTTGACCAAGGTGCACAGGTTGCTTTAGAGGGCAACTCCTGGGAAAGAGCTGCTGTGTTTAGTGCCAGGTAAATGAGCTCTCAGCACAGAGGAGGGAGCAGTGCAGCTGCTGCTGGTTTTGGCAGATGGGGTCACTGCAGCTTCTGTTTGACACTGCACAGACCTTCAGGTTTTGGCCCTGGAGTCTGTGGTTTCCTTTATTTTGTCAGAAAAATGATAGAGGAACTTCTGAGACTCCAGAAAGCCTGGATGCAGCTTAGGCAGGGCCTTCTCATTTGAGGAAAATGAAGTGATTTGAGGAGTGTGTTGGTCTGCAGCTGTTCCCTACTCCCTTCCCCTCCCACTCCCAATAATGTTCTCTTGCCTTAGGGTGAGAAATTGGGTCATCTGGGTGATAATTGGTTAAGATGTGGATTTACTGTGACTTCAGACTTTAAGTTAAAATCTGAACCTTTCTGTCCCACTGCTAATTTTGTTTTAATCTTTTCTATGATACCATTATTGTTTAATGATGTTCAGGAAAGTCTGGAGTGACCCTCTTTTTTTTTTTTTCTTTCCCTATTTTTTTTTTTTTTTTACTTCTTACTTGTACAGGAAATTAAAAATTTAAATGGAGACTGGCCAGGAAAAAAACCAACGATGTCCATGTGTGGTTCTTGGTCAGTAGCTTTGCCTATGGGCCAACAAAGTTGGAGAAACACAGATTTAAAGGCTTTGGATCTTTAAGACGTTCAGAAAATGGGATTTCTTACGTGAAGTGCCAGAATTAGATTGATTAAAACAACCTGCCTTCTGAAAAATGCTGTGTAGGCTGGTGAGCTGAGCAGGGCTCTGGCTGGGACAGAGGATGATGTAGGGGTTGGCAGGTTCTTTGCTATGCAGTGGGAACCTGAAGCTGTTCACTGCATGTATGTGTGTATTTACACACATAAAATACATGTGTGTGTATATATGCATTTATGTACCTAAAAACCCATGCACATATCCCCTCTACTAGGTGAGAGACCCTATAGTCTGAAGAAATCATAGTTTTTCTGATGAATAAAACCACAATCCTGCAGAGTCTTCTCCTTGCACATTTGGGATTAGTGAAGGCTGAGTGTTTTGCTGTTCTTGCCCAGTCATCACGTTTTCTATTCAATATTTAAATTCTTGTTTTGGGAAGGGATATTTTAACCAGTGCTTTGTGTTCCTACAACTTGCTGCTCGTCTCTTGTAGGATGATTACAGAGTCTGCATGGATTTTAATATCATTCAGAAAGATTCTGTGCCCGTGTGCCCTGTTGATGCATCTGGCTGCTTCACAGCAGAAGTGGCTGACTTTGCTGGGCAGTATGTGAAGGTCAGTGGTCTTGGAGAAAGTAAATTGCCACTTTATTCAAGATAAATTTTATGTATAGTAGAAATGTTCTTGTCTTTCTCTGAGTAGGTTTGTCTGCAGTGTGTGCCTGGTATGTGGATAAATTAAAATGTGTTTTAACGTTTGCAGCAAGGTTGGATTTGTTTATTACAGTAGCTGAGAAATAAAGAATTTGGAGTGTAAGTAATATCTGTGGTGAGAGGGGAAAGGTGTATCTCCTGTTTGCATCCACTGCAGAAAGAGCCTCACACTTGCCTTCTTCCTTTTGGAAATGTCATGCACACAGTCTGTAGGCACATGTGCCTCCCTCACCTCTGGATGACTCTGAATTCACAGGTGTCATCACTCAGTTTCTACAAGCCAGTTAATGTTACATGACCTGTTAGAAGAGAGAAATCCAGTCATTTTCCCCTCTTGTGGGATGTGTTGCAATGTGAATTTACTTGCCAATATCTGCCAGAGAATCCACGTAAAAGCAACCCACGTGAACTCCAGATTGCTGCAACTACAAATCCCTAGCAGGGAGTGCCTCTTAAATTCCATGTCCTAAGAAAATAATTTGGTTTCAGCCCTGCTGTTACAGTTTGATAGCAAAAGCATGTTCCTGTAAACACAATTTACTTGAAAAAGACTTAAAATATTTTGTGTTGCATTTGAACTTAATCAGCTCTCGGTGCTTCCTGCTATATATTAAGGCAAGTGGAACACTGGAGGCTCCACGTTTGGTTTCTTGCTGGGAGAGATCTGAACATGAGGCTCTTGGAAAATATTCCTATGATGCTGAATTTTTACCTTATGGATATTGCTGTATCATAAATCTGTGTGTATTTCCCCCCCTTAATGTCATATTGTTTGTTCAGTAGATGATCTTAAACTATTAATATAAACCTTTCACTTCCAGCTTAACATGTAAACCCTGGTTAGTTAGTGAGGTATTTATTATAAATAAATATACATTATCAACCTCTGAAATTCAGTCACATTAGAGGAATGTGGTGTAGGGAAGTTTAAGTATTATGTAAGAAGCACTATGTGACTTCCACAAAAATCAAAAGAGTCAATAAATAAGATTTAAGATATTAAATAATGTGAGTGCTGGCTTGTATTGGTGCTACAGAAAATTTGATTTTTGTACATAGTTGTGTGTATATGGAAACAGAGTTAAGGGTAAAAAAAGGCCTATATACCAGTATTTGGAGAACAAATAACTTTGG
The DNA here is from genome assembly GCF_001715985.3 of Manacus vitellinus. NCBI lineage: Eukaryota > Metazoa > Chordata > Aves > Passeriformes > Pipridae > Manacus > Manacus vitellinus. Next base: position 64,289 of record NW_021940802.1, read on the forward strand.
AAATTTAGTGTTTTATGGTGCCTCTCTAGTAAATGTATAAATTGTATAGAAGTGCTTTAGATTTTTTTGTGTGTGTCTGTGTGTGAATGCTGGATTACTTACAGTGTTTTTTTCATTAATTTGGGTGTTGGAGACAAATCCTGTAGGAGCTCACTGAAAGAACGAAATTTGTGTTCCAAGGAAAATCCTCTGTTCTCTTTTCAGGATGCAGATAAGAACATCATTAAAGTACTGAAGGAGAAGGGCCGACTGATCCACAGCAGTAGTTTTAAGCACAGCTACCCCTTCTGCTGGAGGTAAGGACAGAGGCACACATGGCTTTGAGACTGAGGGTTCTGACAGAGAACTTTGTCAGGTTTGTCTCATTTTTACCCCTCCCTTCACCTGCCAAATTTTTTAACAAGACTAAAAGTAACATGAGTTGAGATTATTGATTTAGGAGAGCTCCAATTTTGGTTCAGTAATCAAGTAAATTAATTTTTTTTTTGCCATAAATCTGATGAATTTAAATGTAGCACTGAGAATTTTTTCTATTATTTTTTCTATTTTTTTCTATTATTATTTTTCTATTATTATTATGATTTTACAGGTGCGTTTTTGTAGCTTGTGTGTCTCGTTCTTTAGTGTTCCATGTGCTACCTTTTGGAGATGGCTATAAAAAGTCTAAAAAATCTGATTATTTTTTTTTTCTAAGCAGCTGAGTGGTGGGAAGGGATTTTTTGGTACACTTTGTATTGTATCCAAATAAGTTTATCACAGAATGTTTTCAGATGTTTGCATTAAAACTTTCCATGTTTTGGATAAAATGGCTAAATTATAGTTGTTATAGTTACTTGTTTTTAACCTTGTAAAATGATTTCTTTCTTTGGAGTCTGGTGGAGCCCAGTTGCTTATAGAGTGGAAACATCTGTATTTTTATTAAAATGGAAGTTAGCATTTACCACTGGAGGGGACAGTGAGTGTAACACATAAATAGGCTTTTCTGCTCTGTCATTCCTGAACAGAATTTCCCTGGTCAGGAATAGCAGTTGATTTGTTCATAGTACCTTTGGAGACTTCTTGGAAATGTTTGATTTTGCCAACTGGAAGTTCCAGATTAGCTCTGGAATATCAGGGAAGTGGTTCAGCACAGAGGCCTGTCAGGAATCTTCCCTGTCAGACTGGGAATCCTGGATGTGGAAGTCTCCATGGGCCTTCAGTATCAGTGAGCAAATGTAGGTTTTGGGTGTGAGGAACACAGGCTAGACAGATTTAATCTGGAAATGAAGCATGTTTTTATTAGCATCCTCTCTGGTTTGAGCTGTATGTACAGCTGCTATTGCAAAACCCAGGGGGGGAGAAAAAATCACTGAACAATGTCAAATTGAAAAAAAGAATCTTCAGTAATCTGTTAGCAGGGGAGTTGTATTAAACTTATATTACAAGTGAAGACACATTTAAAATACCTAATTATCTGAAATGACTTGAAGATTTTAAGTCATATCTGATGCACACAGCATCTGTAGTGAAATAACTGTGATAAAAGCTCTTCTGGCTTTAACACTGCCAGATGAAGTGTTTTATCTTTTATCTGCAGCAAAAATAACCTTTGCTTGCTGTTGAATAACAGGCTTGGTTTGTTTCTAAGAGCTGCTTGGAGGAAGAAAGGGAGTTGCTCTTTGAGTGTTATGTCCTTGAGGATTTGGGACAGTTTTTGAGGAATGGAAGCCCCAAATCAAGCAACACTTGTGTTGTTCTTGTGTAGCAATTCAAATATCCAGTCATGGCCTTCTGAGACAAACCAGGAATGGAGAAGTGCTGATTCTGAAGAACATCCTTATTCCTGCCACTCTGTTGACATTTTTGTTGATTGATGATAAGTTGCAGGCAGCACCTAGCAGCAAATTATCTGGTGGGAAGAACAGAACAATGGATTCTACTTGAAAAGCTCATTTCACTGCCATCACAAATCAAACCATAATTGGAATATGCTAAAAGTAGAAGAGTAGTTCTTAACTTTGAACATAGTTATAAGTTATTTTGATTAATGTAAGAAAACTTTGAAATCAGACTCTTCTTCTTAATGTACATGCTTTTTGCTGAAATCAGGCAGCTGTTGAACACTTGGTATGTTGAGAAATTTGCCTTATTTTTACATATGATGGAATTAAAGTCCTTCTCTACATTTTCTGTCAGTTAAACTTTAGAATATAGAAACAATAACTTGGTAAGGACACAGTAGACAGTTTTCAGTTAGAATTTATCTTTATTGGAATTGCTGAAGATGGGGAACGTTGCTCAGATCCACTCTGTGCACATGTGAGATCTTGAGTCTGAATGGTCTGGGCAGCAGTTTAGCAACTGGAATAGCAGAGCTAATGAGCACGAGAGCTGCAGTGTCCCTCACAGCTACCATTCCATGCCTGCCATTCCATTGGGAAGCAGTTTTGGGGAGCTCTACCAGTGACAGATACAGAGCTTTGTCTCTTGCAAGCCAGTGAAGGCAAGGCCAGGAAGCATCTCTCATAGCATGTGCTCAATTACTAATCATTTGGTTCCTAAATTACAAGAAAATGGAGTAGGAGTAGGATCACAAGTTATTATAATGTGATTACTCTGAGATATTTCTAAAGGATCTGTTTGTAAGGAGAACAGAACTTTGTTCAGTTGAGACAGGGAGGAAGGTTTAGGCAGGAATTTTATAATCATCAGCCTCTGATTTAAGGTCTGTCTGGGTGATTTTGCCCTTTGTGTTGATGGAAAACACAACCCAGCAGTGGATGTTTGTTGTTTGATTGTACATCAGAGAATTGAATCCGGATTCAATTCAACTTTCTCACCAGCCACGAGGGGCAGAAATGTGGAAGGCTGAGCAAATTTTAGTGTTTTGTTCTCTCCTGCCTCCTACTGAGGCACTGCTTGGCAGCACAGATGGAATAAAAAAAGTCTTCAGAGAAACTGTGCCATCTCCTCTTTCTTGCTGCCATCAGGCAGGTGGAGCAGTACTCTGTGGGTGCCCTGGAATGGTTCCCAGGTGTTACAAACTTAGTGTCAGGTTGAAAGCCCAGGAAATGGGTCCTGCTTGTCCCTTTGTCCCAGATCCCTCTGGGCTGAAGCTGCTCAGTGCTCTGAGGCCTGTGTGCAGCCTGTCAGCTGCTCTCTCCTCACAGAGGTTGGGTGCCAGTTTGTTGTACCAGCCTTCTCTCTGCAATATGTTAAGACCACGTGAGAAGATGTTGTTACCAGGTTTTATTCTCCTTGTTTCCAGTTACTCAAGATCTTGTGATGGCAACTCATCATTCCTTAGCACTTCTGAAACGAGACACTCAGTGAAACTCAAATACTTCTGGAGGACCTTGTAGCTTGGGGAATACTTTCTTTCTTACTGTGGTCTTGCTGCTGTGTGAGGAGTGAACTGAACTGTTCCTCTTTTTAGGTGTTAGGCCATAAATTTGAGAAGCCAACCATCCTACCTAGTACGTTTGCATTTAATAGCTTGGATATGACTACATTAATATTACTTTGAGCTCTTGCCATTTCCTGTGAGGTTATAGATACTTTAACACCTGAACAGATTGAAACATATAGGCTGTAGTTAAAAGGAAATCTCTTTTGAAATACAGTGTTAAGAGAAGCAGTGTGGGTTTTATTATTGGGCTTTGTGCACCGAGTCCAGGTTTTAAGGTTTGAAAAATCTTTGCTGTAGGTTTTCTTCTGTTGGTCAGGCAGGTGCACCTTTAACAAGTGCTTGGGCAGCAGCAATTTTAATTTGCATTATAATCTCCAGTGGTTTCTGCATTCCAAACGAGTCCTTCCTATGGATATAAGTAAAATTAATTCAGCTTCTAAGATGGGTTATTTGTAGTGGTGACTGCACACAGGAGATAACAGTAGTTTCTCAGGGTCTTTGTGAGTTATTGCTGAGCAAGTCTATTGCTGAGTTCTGTAGCAAAGTGACTTAAGTAATATTTTTAAGCAACATTTTGTGGGGTGGATTGATGGTAAGGGAGAATGAGCTTCTTGTCCCAGTGTTGTTGGAGCTGCTCTGTACCTACAGACAGATTCCATCCCCTAGGGTTCAATCTCCCTCTTAGAGCTGGAATAATGGGATGGATGTGAAGGACTAGAAATGTCTGAGATCTCCTATAGTGACTTGTGCCCACTGTTTGATCCCAGGATCCTTTAGAAGGATGTTATGCTACTTGAACAGCTAATCAAGACCTTAAGCAGTTGTGTTCTGGAGCAGATAAATCAAACTGGGTTGAGACAGTGCAGTCAGATGCTTAGAGATATTAATTTTAGTAAGTAATTTAATGATTTTATCAGTCTTGTGCTCTGGCCTGTAGTGTCTCTATTTCTAAGCAATTCCAAGTTGTGAAACTGTTCTCCTCCCATATGGATTTTAGTTTATTGCTTTTTGAAGTAAGGAATGTGTTAAGACATCTTTAAAACTTCTTTTGTATGCTTATTTGGATCTCTTTGTTCCTTTCTCCTTCTGGATGGGACTTTTTTCTAGTTAACCCTGGGTTCTGTTACTTCTTCTTGATTTATGATGGTTATTTTAAATGCAAATAGTAAAATACATCATAATATTTCCTGGCTTTTCAGATCTGTATACACATAAAACAAGATGCAGAATGAGCTCACGTGGAAGACTCAAATATGACTCATTAGTTACTGAAGTTCATGTTGTTATGTAGGAGCACGAATTTCAACTTCAAGTATTGTTTGAGCATTCTCATGATTACTGCTGCTATACAATTTCCTTGATTTACTGCATTTGGAGGCTATTACATTTTTTTTTTCAGGATTTGATTTTAAAATGGTAGCTCACAGAAGTGTAACAGTTTTTGTAACTTAGAAAACAAAACAAACCCCAACCTTTGTAACTGTGATTAATATATCAGGAACAGTGAATTCAGTCAGTGGAAAGGGGGTTATTGTGTATAAAACCACATATTACAGAGCACTTGATAAATAATTCAGCACTTAAAAGGGTTTTGTTTGTTTTGCTCCCTTCCCCTCACCTTTTTACAGGTCAGATACTCCACTGATATACAAAGCTGTGCCAAGCTGGTTTGTCAGAGTGGAACACATGGTGGAGAAGCTACTGGAGAATAATGCCCAGTGCTACTGGTAATGTCTCCTGCATGTATCTTTTCCCTTTGCCTGGAGCTGGGTGTGTGTGCTGAAATTCTGCAAAGCTCTTTCACTGTTAGTCTGCTAACTTTGTATTTCCATTCTGTCCTTTTGAGCCATTGCTACTGGAATGGGGCTGGGACCAGCTTTAAACAATGTTTTATCTCAGTTTTATCAAGTAAGGTTGAGTAATTACTTGTAGTTTATAGTGAAAATACACTACAGGATCATTAAAATTGTCCTCAGGTCATGTTATATAACCCTAAACAATTCAACATGGAAGAAACTGCAGAAGCAGGGAAGTGCACAGTCAAGTTTCCCAAAAAGCTCCACCTGAGAGAAGAATATAAGCAGCTTAACTCTGGGTATATATTGTTCCTAAATAAACTAAGTTTTAGATAAGTTTTTCCTTTACATCTAGTTATTGCAGATGAGGTTGATTACTTTGTCATAGGTGCATTTGAAGAAGAAAAAAAAAACCACCCCCTCCTTCTCTCAAAACATCCACAAAAAATCCAACCCCTGCTTGTGGAACTGTTGTAAGTAAACTCGGTTTCAGAGGGTTAAATAGTAATTTTGGCCATCAGTGGAAAATTCTGTCTTTTTATGTATATAGGGAATGTGAAAAATGCATGAGAAATTTGTGTAGGAAACAACAGGTAAGTTTTAAGTCAAATGCAGTATTAAATTAGCAGTCAGAGGGAACTCTTGGTGCTGGGGACCATTTTGAGAGTCAGCCATGGTTTTGTGGTGTGTCAGCAACAAAAGGGTCTTATCCTTTTGCACCTTCATAACCTTTATTTTTATTTCCCTTCCTCTCATCAATAACTTGTGCCTGGAAGGCTGAAACCAAGCAGAGAAAACTTGGAAATTAAAACCTCATTCAGTCTTTCCTTTTGAGGGCTGTGGGGAGAGTTGGGATCCCACCACTCTTCCACCACAGGTACCTCTGACAGTGTTAAAGAAGGTGTTTCAAATTCCAGTGAGCAATTACAGCTTAGGCTGTGTTGTTTTTTTTTTTTCCTGGACAGTACTTAGCAATTAAATTCTCCATGAGCAGCTTTTGCATAAGTGCTTACGTGGTACAAGCACTGTAATTACTGAAATATGTGGGGAGAGTCAGTGATCCATAATAGACTGTCCAAAAATGCTGCAGCGTTGGTTTGCTGATCAGCACATGCCCAGTCTGGATATGGAAGAAGAGTTTATAGATTAGTAAATGTTGCTTTCTGTTTTCCACAGCAGAACATACTGTGATCCTTCTTTGGGGGAAAAATAAGCTGGAGAGGCGGTGAAAGTGTTTGTTCTTGGCTTTAATTAGCTTCCTCAAGATGCTTTTACTGTTGGGATGACAGTAGACCTGCATGCTTAATTCTCACATGAACATCAGAAGAGTGGAATGATCCTATTAAGGAAATGTTTGAATGGGTGGTTTTGCTTTTCCAGGAGAAGCTGCTGAGTGACCTCCATTCACCCAGGAGGCATAAGTAAGGGTTAGCAATCAGTTTGAACCCTGCCTCTCATACATATTTGGGGGTTCAGTGGTGGTTTTTTTAAGTGCTGAGTAGTGGGGGCACAGGTGGAAGCAAATGTAGGAGCTGCTGTTCCAAAGGCTGGGTGAGGAGAGCAGGCAATTAAGCTGTTTGGCAATTTTCAGTGTACTTGGAATTAAAGGAACCCTTTGTCCTTTAGGCAATTCTGGACTTTCAGCATGATTCCATAATTGAACATAAAACTGATTCCTCAGGCCTTCTCTCAAAACAGTGTGGTCTTAGGGATTCTGAGAAGCTTTTTGTTGGAAATAGTCTACAAATACAGATGTGTTCTCTCAGAATAATTAGTAATATTTATACCTATTTCCAGTATGTGATTTCACAGCAGTTTGAATACTGTGTGGCCTTTGTTCCATGAAGTTGGCTTTCAAAAACCAGCTTTTTAAAAGAATAAGGCAGTGGTTTTAAGGTTTTCTTGCTGTGTTCTCCACACAGTTTTGTTTGGGCTGTAACTTCTGAAGTTGGCACTGAGACTGCAAGCTGCCTTCACTATACATTTATTTAAATTTTGGGAACTCCATCCTTCCTAAAACCTACTTTTTTTGCTTTTGAAGAGACTGGATCTCAGAAAGTGTCACAGGAATAATATGTAGCTTTTTCAAAATTTATTTTTGGACTCTCTGGGGCTTCAGCATGTCCTGAAAATGAGAAAATTTGGGATAATGCTTTTCAGACTATATTAACCTTTACAAAATGAGTTTGACTGCATTGCTTTTTTTATTCCTATAAATGACTGATAGGTATATTGTCCCTTAAGAATAGCTGCCCTCTTGATAGATATTCTTTCTGATGAAATAGATTAAACATAGTTGGACAAACTTTGCAACCTGATTACATTTCTAATTGGTTTTTTAGTGAATTACCCAACTGATAAAGCCACAGTCATTCAAATTTATTAAAGCCAGCAACAGTATCTTCATTTTTTGAGATTAACTACAGCTTTCAGGAATGGGTACATGAGCAATGTGCCAGCATTTTTGTGAAATCAGAAGCCAAAAAAACCCCTTTTCTCTGTCCCAACCTTGTTCTGACCAGAGTGGAAAGTAACTTGTGCTGGGTGTTGATGAAAATGCAGAATTGGAACAGCAAGAGGCTGTGTTTGGGTCTTGAATTCAAGTTCCTTTACTGAATGTTCTCTACCATACAACTGGCAAAAGAGACTATTTAAAAGAAATTGTAAATGATACAAAAAGAGTATCTTGTATTTGGTATTTGGACACCTGTAACTGTGACACTCCAGATGAAGAGGGGCACATCTGGCTGCAGTCCAGTCCAGTCCTGTCAGACCTTGGCTTCCTGGATATTGATAAAGGAGATAAAGAAGAGTTAAATGCAGCACCAAGGTGCTCTCTGGGTTTCAGCCCTAATTGTCACTACCATTTTGTAGAATGGTTTGTTGAAAGAGCATTTTCAGTGGAACCATGAGTGACTTAAACCATGGCATCTTAGATTCTGTTGTAGAATACAGGACTAATTCCTGTCATCAACATTCAGAGTTGGTCTAAACTGCAGATTTATTGTGAAGAGTAAGTTAGTACAATTTATAATTGTTTCTAAACTATTGTAGCTCATACTTCTGACAGGGTATGTAATATTTCTGTACTTGCAGGCCAGTAGAAAAGATTCTGTAGACTCTGTAGTTTGTATATAAAGATGAGGGTTTTTTTCCCTTTTAAACCTCCCTCAGTTAAAGTTCTACTTCAGTAACTCCTGAAACATTTACCTCTGACTGCTGCCAAGTTTCTAAGGTTGGAGATGTTGTGCAGTTCTGACATTGTTTGCATAAGATGGGCAGCACTTGGTGCAGTGGAAAAATGAGCATCAGTGGAAGGAAAGCAGTGATGGGAGACAGAGAGGAACTTCAAAGAAACCAAACCTTTTGTTCTGGCATCTTCTCACCACAGAAAAATTCAGGCATTGTAATAAAGAGCTTGATGTATAGGTCCTTAGTTGAAAGTGTTATTTATTTTTTGCCTTTCATCACTGAAGCTGTTAGTTCTTGCTGAAAATACCACCCAGAGCACTTTAGTCAGAGTGAATTTCCTGGTTTACTCACCTCAGTTTTGCACACCCTTCCTGCAGCTCCTGGGAGAGCCCAGGGTCTCCTCATGTGTCAGTCCAACACCTTAATCCTTTGAGGAACTTTTGATCTTGATCATTCAGATCTTCCACCACCAAACTGTCTCTCAGCTGTTGAAAGGTGTGATGTGATCAGGAATGATGCCTGTTGGTATCCTAAACCCTAGGGCTGGTCAGGAGTGTAGGGATAGGCTGTAGAGCTCATCTGCAGTAGAAGGCAAATGTTCTACTAAAGTTATCATTTTTGCACAGATGAAGAATCTGAGTCTGTAGCAGGGCAACAGAATTTTAAGCCATAACAGAATTATAGCACAATGGAAGAAAATTAGTTAGTGAGTCCTTTGTTTTCCTCCTTTTGCTTTTTTTTTTTTCTTTTATTATTTTCTTTCTTTGTTAACATTAACCAATACATTTTATCTGAAAAGTTTTAAACACATTGTGTGTGTAGACTTTTAAATTTTTTTTCTTTGGTATCACCATGCAGTTGTAACTCTCCTTTTTGAGTCATCAGTCACACTTTTCTTACTCAGGAATCATGAATTCAAATCAGATCTCATCTCTAGTAGTGACTGTGATGTGTACGGTGAGGTGCAGTCACTAGATGGCAACATTTCCCGAGGAAAAATCCAAATTATTGGCATTGGCTGCAGCAGGAGGTGAAAAAAAATTGCTGCAGGGTTGGCCTTGTGTTTGTCTCATTTAGAGCAGTGAAAGGCAGAAGGTTTTATTACTCTCTGTTGTCAGAATTGTTTGAGGATTAGGAGTGAATTTTGAGTCTTCTTCTGGTTGATTTTGATGGCTTTTGTTCTGCTGTGCCCTAATTTTGCTGTTTCCTCTCTGAGCCTCTTGAGCAGAGATTGCTGATTATGCCATGAATAGAGCAGGTATCATTCCAGCCCCAGGGAAGGGTCACCAGCAGCTTTATGTGTGGTTCCAGTAAAACCGAGTGAATAAAGCCCCCAAAGTGCCAGCTCACCAACCCTTAGAGCACGATGGGCACCTGGGAAATCTGTGCCATGTGGAATATCTGCCACTGTTACAGGAATGCAAACATGTTTCTTGGATTGAAATGGACCCCGAGTGGTGGTACCCTAGAAAAGTACTTTGTAACTCTGAACGTTGGAATATTCCAAAGGAAACTGTGGAGAAGGAGAGTGAAAGCTTCATCTCTCACTGGCTTGGGGCTGCAGGGATTGGTGATAAGATAAAGGATTGAACAGCAATTAGCAGGGTGCCTGGGTCATGCAAGGGGAATAGATGGGGGTTTTTTTAAGTGGCTGTCTGACACAACTGGAGGTCAGGGCTGCCCTCAATCTGTCCGGGAGGAGCAGCTGCTGACGGGGGATGATGCAGTTGCAGCAGCATTGCAGTCTCATGCCAAAGTGTTTGTTGCCATGGGAACCAGGAGAAAAGAGTGAAGGAAAACAGTGCCAGATCCAAATGATTGAAAGCACTATTCATTTAGCTGCAGATAAGCAGAAAAGGCTCTTGCAGTGGTGGAGGCAGCCCGGGCTCGTGTGGGGTGTGTGGGTTTGCACCGTGCAGTGGGGAGGAGAGGCTGCTGCAGTGGAAATTCGGTGTGCTTTGCAAACATCTGACCTTTCCTCTCTTCCCTTTCCCTCCCTCCCACCTCCCCCCATGTTTAATTAGGTCCATGATATAGATTGGCGCTAATTAAAGTGTCAAAAGGGCATGAATAGTTGCTTATTTTATCTCCTTGAATTAAAAACCATTAAAAATCAATTTGAGGGCATGTTGAAGGAGGCTTGTTATTAGAGTAAATTAACATAATGGAATTTAAGGCTTTGTCTTCTAAGGGTTGGTTAATGTTTAAAAAGAAAGCCAAATTCTACACCTAAAATAACCAACCCCCCCAACTGTTATGCTGTGAATTTAAAGAAATCTGTACATATTTAGTTAGATGGCATAGGATAACTACTTAATCACCTTTGGTGGTGCTGTTACAACTCAGCTGTCTTCTGGAAGAATGATTTTCTCTTTTACAGGCTTAGAAGTGATTCCTGATTTCAGATATCACTTAAAAAGTTCCCAGCTTGCCAAATGAAGGGAGAGATCTGGGGCCACCTTCTCAGAACCAAAGCTGTATCAGATTTCTTAGTCTGGTTTTAGATTCCCTAAATTGCACCACTTAAGGCAGTGTTTAGTTTATCAACTTTATAGTCTAACTCTTCTGGGACTGTTTTTGAAATAACTGATAAGCCAAGAGCTTCCTTCAATTAGCAGTTATGAAGTAAATCTTATCCAATACATAAAGTTGCTGTGATTTTGCAAAGAGTGTCATGAATAGAATTATCTGGCGAGAGGATGGAGAGCAAGAAAGGATCAGTATATCTTTATGTAACATCTTCAACAGCTTTTAATGGTTAATTGATGACAAAACATGAGGCTTGTGCTGTGGCAGCATTTGACAGCTCTGTATTTTGGCAGTGCTCTTTGTGTTTACTGAGCAGAGGGACAGAGCTGCTCTGAGACAGATCCTGCATCCCGTGGCTGGGACACGATGAGCCAGCTCAGAGTCATGCTGAGCACATCTGAGCTGTGAAATGGAATAATAAGTTGAATTCAGTATTTGCAATTGTGTCATGAGCACAAGGGAGATGCTTCAAAATAAATACACAGAAAAGGAACAGATGTCTTAATCCTTTCAGAAAGTTTCTTCCTGGATAATGTAATAATTTATAATATTTCTCGTTGGCATCCTGTACATTCATCTTCTGGAAATAATAGTCAGAAGGCAAATGTATTAATTTTAGTTGATGCTGTTCCTTGAGTATTTATTGCTGATGAGAACCCATGGGGTCAGCCTATTCTTGCTCTGGGATTGAAGGTGAGCACTAATTTGCTTGTGTGACTTGAATGCTGAGTGGTACAGAGACTTTGAAGGCAAAGAAAAATGGTTTCTGTTATAATAAGCTAATAAATGTTGTTAATGGACTGAGTTTTGTTTTGCTCTTCATGGGTTTTTTTGGGGTTTTTTTGCCTTTCAAATGGAATTTTAGACACTAAGAAAATGAGTAGCTCCCAAGAAAGGATATGGAAGTTGACTGTGCAGAGGACTTAACAGTGCATGAGTTTAGCAAAACCCCAAATCTGCTTTAAAAAAAAGAACAGTCAATGGACATGGGAACTTGCAGCAAATGAATAATTCTCACCATCTCTAACTTGTATGATGGAGTTTTGATGTTGGGAAAGTAAGATAGAAACAAGCATTCAAACAAGTTGGAACTGATGTACTTTGATTCAAAATCTTTCCAATTTATGATTTGACAAAATAATACTTATTTCTTGTGTTGTCAAGTTCAGTTCCCTGAACTTTCCAACTGCAAACTCTGGTCACCAGCAGAAACTTGAAATATGTGCTTTCAAGCCAAAGGGGGTTTGTGATGGATGCCTGATTAACCATGGAAAAAAACATGTGTGTTGGCATATGGGAGGGGCTTTTCATTTACCTTCGAGTTGCTTTGTGTAGATGGAGGAGTAAAAAATGCTTCCCCAGCTAATATATACCTGTGGCAGGATGGTATCTTCATTAGAATTTAACAGGAGAAGTATACCAAGAAAATATCGAAGAGGAAAGGGTTAAAAAGAAACTAAAAAAACCCTATAGGAACACTAACCTGGAGCTGGTGTAAATAATGATCAGGTGCTAGTAACAACATAATTGAGAATACTCTGTCTTGTTTTCCCAACCTAATGAGATATTTCAATAAAAGGTGCCTCTGATGGAATTTTTTTTCCATATGTAGGTAAATGTCAGACTGAGATATCTGTAGCTAAATCTAGTGAGACTAAGTAAAAGAAATAGGCTCCAGTCCTGAAGAGCTGTGCCTGGCAAGGCTGTTCCCTGCTGCTTTTCCCTTGTTCCCAGCTGGAGGCTGTGTCTGCCCTTGGGCAGCACCCAGGGGCAGCATCTCTGTGGTGGCAAGAACTAGCTGTTTTAAGTAACACTTTCTTTGAGTGATGGGCCCAAAATGTTTGTGAGATACAGGCTCTTTTTATTTTATTTGATGGCTGTGTCAGTGTTATTTCTGTGTTGTACCTCCAAAGAGCCATAAATCATTGTTGCAAATGTGGTTCGTAGTAGATGAAGTGGTTTGTGTTTTATGTTCCACTGAAAACTGGCAGCAGGGTCAGACAATTTTACCAGAAGAAGTAAATTATATGCTTTCATAGCTCAGAGAGAGAGAGAGATCACACCACATACATTTTTGTGGTTAATGTCCACTTTGGGGATAAAATTAATTTTTCATGCGTGTTTTGAGGAGGCAGAGTTGAAACTCTCAGCATTTTAATGTCATTGGGGGATTGTCTCAGCCTCTAGCTATGTTAAATGGGACTAATAATTTCAGCTAATCAGTGTCTAACAACTTCTGAAAAATGGAAACTAGTTTAGGAGTGATGTAAAGAGAAGTTTTCCACATTAGTGGAGTGTTGGGCAAATGCTAATGATCTTTGTACAGTTTCCACTTGTGTTTGGAGAGGGGGTCTCTTAAGGTCACCACAAAAAGTTAATAGTAATGAGTCCCACACTAAAGCAAATTAGGAAAGCCTGTATACATTTCTAAATTTCAAAGCAGGGATACAGATGCCATGTGAAACATGAGTCACTGAGTTAGTTTCAAATTTTTTTATATTAAATTTTTGTTCAAGAAGTGTCACAGAATACACCCTTGCAGCTGAAAGCAAGTCCAGAAATAGGGAAGCTTTGGAACTTCTGGCTGATATTGAGTGAGGCTTTTAAGGGTAGTTTTTATCCACTTGGGACCACATTGGCATCAAGAAGCCTTCAGATCTCCACGTGGCATCATCATGGGTAAAACTTTTAAAAGAGAGCAGGTTTTATTTTCATCAATAGAATTTTTATTTTTTTTTGTTCACACTTATTTCATCTCATGCTGCTGGGCCAAGTTGTACCTCAGACCATGTGAATCCATTCTTTTAATTTTTCCTCTAAAGGATCCTTTCATCTTTGTTACTCTTGGGACTGAGCTGTGATTAAAAATCTTCTTCAAAAAGAAATATTTGATAGAGGACCAAGAGTTTCAAAAAGAAAAGGTAGAACAGACCATGAGTGTTCTGTAGTTTGGCTGCTCCTCCTTTAGGAACCGTGGGTTACCTAATCCAGCTCAGACTCTGGGAAGGGCCCTTCTAGATACACTAGAAAAACAAACCCAGTAAAACTTGCTGTGGTTTGCTCCATAACAGTTCTAGAGTTACTTTATTGTTGTGAGCTGCTTGTTCACAACTTCTGTGTGTCTCAGACACTGTCCTAAGGTTATTCTTCCTGTGAGCTTGATGCTCTTTAGGCACCAAGTATATTGTTGACCTTAAAACCCATTGCTGTTCTTTACCTCCCTGTAATCATTATACAAATAGTTAATTCTTTATTCACATCATAAGAGAAAACATAGTTTTAATCAAACCACCAGGCCATTTGGCATATCCAGGAACCTTGCTGGGCATCAGGTTCTGGTGTTAACCTTTGAGCTCCAAGACACTTCCATATGATGAAAATTTATCTTTAACATCCTCAGTGCCCATTACTACTCAAAATGAGGTTTAGGGGTTGGTAGGGTTTTGTGGTTGGGGGTGTTTTGTTTTTTGATGGAGTAATTCAAAGTGGAGATGATAAATGGCTCAGAAAGGATTTTTTTGTATGATCCATCAGCCTGAGTAATGTGCAGATACCTGGATGCCCACACATAATCCAAGGTGTCTTTTAATGCTATTACTCCTGGCTTTTGAATATTTGGAATGTCATTCAGCACCAAAATCAGTGGTGGTCTCTGTTTCTGTATGTAAAATAAAGCAGTTGTGTTGTTACACACCCTTAGTTATAATCCTCCAACGTTGGACTGTCCAGAGGCTTTTGACTATCATTTCATCCCTGATGAATCTATTTTATGTTGCACATGTTTTTCTTTTACTTTATAGTAAAAGTAACATTATATTTCTCACTTCTGTAGCTTAGGTGGATATCCAGGGAAGGCAGAAGAAATTGTGTTTAAATTTTTGGCAGCACCTCCGTAGGCCTTGCAGTAGCGTGATATAAATATGCTCCAAGTCATGCAAATGATGAATTGAACTTGTTTTGCAGATGAAATCACATAAAATCATTCTCACCAGCTTTCTTTTGTTTGGAACATAGTGATAAATTAATACTTTTCTTATTTTTGGTACAGGGTTCCAGATTTTGTGAGGGAGAAGCGTTTTGGGAACTGGCTTAAAGACGCCCGAGACTGGGCCATATCCAGGAACCGGTACTGGGGCACCCCCATCCCTTTGTGGGTCAGTGATGACTTGGAAGAGGTGAGTAAGGAAATGAAAGGTTCCAGTTGACAGAAAAGCCTGTCTGTGCATGTTGTTTGCTTTTTTTGATGGACACTCTTCTCTTTGTCTGCTGCTGTCTGAAGTTCTGTTAATATGTCTTAACAGTATATCTGTCTAATCTGTCTATGTATATTTATATGTATATAGTAGGTGATAGATACATGCATATTTATGGGTGCATTTATGTGCCTGTACAGGTTTTCTTTTGCTCTTGCTTGAAAACTGCAAGCAATTTTTCTTGGGTTTTATATTAAAATTAATCTTGTCTTTCCTGGAAGAATTTGCGGTGATGGCAAATGTAATGGAAATAACAAATGCAGTGAGAAAATGGCAAGGAAGGGTTTTTTTGGTTTTGTTTTTTGTTTTTTTATTTTTTTATTTTTCACTCAGTCCTTTCAGTCTGCTCTTGAAATTCTGGTGCTTGGTTACTTCGAGCCAAATGAGTCGCTCAAGGCGTAAAAAGCAAGTCCACCACAGCAGAGCAGTGAAGATGTATGTCTTTGTAGTGCTGCAAATGGGAATGTAACAGACTGTAAAAATGTGAATCGAGTGGAACAATGAATATGGATAATGGGAGTGCTGGAAATGAGTTTTTCCAAGGTGTGAGGTACCCTGCAGTTGGGAGCGTAACACAAACTGCACCAGAGAGTGCTTTGCACAGTTGTGAGGCTGCTGCTCTCTAAGTGTCAAAACACCAGGCTTTAAAACTGTTTCTGAAGATAAAATGGGTGAAGTTTGGGAGGTGGTGGTTGTGTGGTGTTTCTCTCTCTTTTTTATTCTTTCTTGCTGTATTGAGTTGGTTCCATTAGACATGTGATGGTCCTTTCTCATGCTGGAAGGAGGAAATGGTGACCAGTGTCAGGATGTCCACAGGAGGTGAATACTGATGGCAGCATCCCAAGCCTTTGTTTTTCTCTCTCTTGGTCTGAAAAAGTTTTACTCTTCATTTTAGACCTGGAAGACCTCCAGTAGGAAAACACATGCTAGAGGAGTATTTTATGGTGCTAAATTTGCTATTGCTTAGATGTGCACCATAAAGTATTTTTTATTTCCTTTTCACTGGCAATCTTGCTGGTAGGCAGGGAGATATTGGGGGAGGGAGGGAGATCCTCCTTGCAATTACAATTTAAGTATCTAAGAAAGCCTTGGCAGTTGGATTCTATTTATTTATGCTGTGTGTTTGTAAATTACTGACAAACCAAGTGCCTCTGTCTCTTCTGTAACACTTAAAGTTGAGTTTGAAGACTGGCAATTTATACATAACTTTCACATTTATCCAACATTTTTAAATCCCTTGATATAACTTTTCTTTAGGTAATAAAAAGGCTTTCAGTTTTGTGCCAGAGTATGTCAAGACTTCATCCTACAGCTGAAAAAGATTGTGTAAATGTTTCATTATTTCCACTCCTTGCCTCTAATAATATTTCATTTTCTTTCCAGTCTCCCCATGTCTGTATTCCTGTGTGTACAGGTTTTTTTTGTTTTCTAGGTTTGATTTGTTTGTTTTTAATAATAATATGATGTCTAACTTGGGAGATTGACCTTTCCTTTGAAATTAGCTGCAAATATTGCTCAGGGCTTGGTGTTCTGAATAAAGATGGAAATACCAACAGGTCTGTTATTTTTATCCATCGATGTTTCACATTTCTGTTTGCTCTAGAGTCTGAATGTCGTGCTTTAAAAGCTGAGTATGGCTTCTGGACCCAGCTAAATTTCATGTTAGGGTTTTTTTTTAATAATCACTTTCCTTTTATGCACGTGGGATGTGGCTTGAAAAACAAATACCCTTGTGACTGATGTGGAACTTAAAGCATAGGTGACATCTGCTTTCATATAGAAATAATTTTCACTCCAGATTCCCTGACTTCAGTTTTACTGCAGCCTGGTGCTGTGTGAGGTTGCAGAACATCATCTTCATGTCTTGCTCTCAAAAGAACACTTTGTTGCACACAATTATGCTGTGCATATTAAATCCTGGAAAAGTAAAAACAATTCCTTATTTAATATACAATAAGGTGAATTAATTGGTATTAAAGTGAATTTTATTACGAATCAATAACTGGCTTCCCACAGTTTTATTTTAGCTTTTATTTTAGTTTTCTTTTAGCATAATTATCAGGTAGAGACGCATAATGGAAGTTAAATTTTGAAGCTTGTGTTTATTACCACATTTTTGCAAGTAGTTTATCATTTTAAGCTCTCAAATCTCAATGATTTCCTCAGTGGAGGAACACATTTGGGTTAGATAATAAAATCTTTTAATACAACACTCAAGCTGGTAAAGCAGACATGGGCTAATTTTATAGGAGTTGCATACAAATTATGGTATTTAATATTTAGTGACTTTAGGGAAGTTCTCTGATTGTTTCATTGCTTATCCCTCATGTTAGGCCTCCAGTAGTTTGGGTGCACTTGGTCTTGCATAAAAGAACAAGAGGACTCTGACTCTACTCTCCTGAAGGGCAAAGGAATTTCTTCAGGTCTGATTCTGGGCTGCTCTGGGGCTGCATTAAGGCCACTCCTGGCTGACTGTAGCACTCATTTGTTCTACTATTAAATACTCAAGAAATGTTTTTCTAAAGATTCCAGGATGTCTTGCTGACACACTGATAGAGCTGTGAACTTTTCTGTCTGTGAGCACTCCTCCCTCTGTGATGGTGGCACTGAGCAGAGCTGAAATGGCAAACCAAAAAAAGCAAATGTTTTCATTTACTGGGTCCTGCAAAACTGTGCCACAGGAACATTGAGATCATGAATGCTGCTCTGTGGCTTTATTCTTCCTATTTACATGGATATTCCCAGATAAAATGCTAATGTTCATTTTGTTAAAGGGTTTAACCTTGACCTCTGGTTTCACATGAGGTCTCAGAGATGCTGGAATGGGGTTGAGCAGCCCCCAGTCCCAGCCTGTTTAGTTCAGTCTCTGCTGCCTGCTATGGAGGGTTGATGTAGCTGGTTTTGTAGTTGATGTGGCTCCAAAATAAGATAGAGGAGGAGAACATGACTGGGAGGGAGAGGGGCCAGGCTACTAAAGCAGGCATTGCTCTTGAAGGAATGTACCCAAAGCAGCAGTTTAATTTGAGAGCATAAAGCCAGTTTGTTGTTGCAGAAGCGAGTGGGTGCGGCCTAATGAGGGATTGAATTTGATTAACATCTACTTGTATTCTTCTCTTGCCTTCAAGGATCTAATGAGCTCCCCTTGGGACAGAGTAGCTCCATCCTTCTGCCCTGGACAGAGGCATCTATTCAGTGTGGGGATGATATCTGCATTCCTCTGGTGGTTGTTGGATTTTTCATGTGAAATTGGGGTTATTTCTTCCTTGAGTAATTTCTGGGGGCAGTTTTCTGCATCCAGCGTTCAGAGTTTTACTTAAATATTGAAATGCTTGGTCTAAAAGCAACAAACAATGGGCAGCTTTTCACCCAGAGCATATGTGAAAGTATGTTCAAATATGAAGGTTAGGGAAGATGAATAAATCTCTGTATTTTTTACCCAAGCTGTTAATAAAACCTTTTGTTCTGCCAGCAGTGCTGAACTAAGCACCTGCTGCTGCTCACTTGAGCCTGTGTGATGCTTGTGGGGCCACACAGAGAAGGAAGAGCAGATCTGGGTTAAAAATAGTTTGTTGATAAAGATATATTTTTACCTGGGATCAATCCCCTGGTGTGGTTTGCTGTGCACTCTGCTGTGCTTGGCCATCAGAACCACTGTCATGCCTCACTTCCTACAGAAGAAAAAGACAGATAAGTAATGAAGAAATTACATTTCAAAAATACTTTAACAATAGAAGATGGTGATTTGTAATGCAGATGAGCAGTTGAATCAGACTAGGAAAATCATGTCTTAAAAACTAAATCAAACCGAGTTTCTGTCATCTCTGTAATTCATGACAGTTTTTTGGAATTAAATACACCAAATCCTTTTTGTTACTTACAATTGCTGTGTGTATACATCTGCATATATTTAAGACTACTCAGACTCTACTCTGATTTATTGTATCCTAAGAGTAACTTAGAAAATGATGTGAAAAATGTGTGGTATCCGTGCAGCTTCATTATGGTGATAAATTTAACTCCTTCCCTGTGTCAGATCTGTCAAACTCTGTTTTTTTCCGTGGCAATTCCAAATGGGACTGCTAGCATATGAGACAGGATCTCCAAAATCCAGACCTGTACTGCAGTTTGAGGCTCATGAATCCTGCCAGATGAGAGAGGCCCACAGGGCTCTGGGAGGGTTCAGCTTGATTAAACCTAAAGCAAATAAAGGTTTGCTTTTCTCCTTCTCTCTTTTCATACAGTTTTTTCAGAATCATTTGTTCATCAGCATTTCCTGACATCAGTGCAAGTCTGTTGTGGAAATCTGCTTTTTTCTTAATAGTGTGTTGATGCCACAAAACTGAGAAAAGTCTTTCTTAGCCATCCCTTTCTGAGCTGTGAAACTTTGTTCACTTTGAATAAGATACCTTTAATATGTACAGTTCAAGGTATCTGGAATGGAAAACTTACATGGATTATGATCAATGTAGCTGCTTTCCTTAGCTCAGGAGAGGAACCTGGGATCTGAAACTCTGATTTGTATATAAGTCAGGATCATTGAATTTTCAGGGGTTGTTGTGTTGTGGGTTGCTTGGGAAAAAACCCAAACAACATCCTACCTTTTTTGGTAGCTGACAACATGCTGCTGCTTCCAGGTCTCCAGTTATTGTAACATGAATTGTATTAGATCAGAGCAATGGTCTCTAACATCATTTGCTGCTGTGTTAGGTTGAAGAAGGGGACCTTGTACAAAATTTGTGTTGGTTTTTCAGCTCCATCATCTACTTTGGCAGATACTGACCTACAAGTCTCCTGTCTGATGTTAAAAAAAACCCCAACTTGCTACTTTGTACAAATAACTGGCTAAATTTCTTGAAAATAACTGGCTAAATCTCTGGAGTGTCTCTTGCAGGTAGTTTGTGTTGGTTCAGTGGCAGAATTGGAAGAGCTGTGTGGAGTGAAAGTCACGGATCTCCATCGAGAAAGGTTGGTCACAGAGACTGTTAATTGGTTACTAGAAATTGTAACTAGAGACAGACATGAAAAACCCTTGGTATTCTTTGCCCAAACCCTGGGAAACAAGTTTAGGGAAAACAGATAAGCAGGAAGAGGATTTGTGATAAGCACATATAAATTTTGCTTTCTTCTGTCTTGAATGTTGTTACTACAAAAACTTACCTGTGAAATAGCTTTAAGTGACAAAGATTGTCAAAGGAAATGCTGACCTCTTCGAAGAATCATTAAAATGATGCCTAGAAACCTGTCATTCTAATGTGAAAGCACGATGTGAACTTGTCCTAATGCCTGGTTTTGTTGGGAATTTGTCCCCACAGCATTGACCACCTGACCATCCCTTCCCGCTGCGGGAAGGGCTCCCTGCGCCGGGTGCCGGAGGTGTTTGACTGCTGGTTTGAGAGTGGCAGCATGCCCTATGCCCAGGTGCACTACCCCTTTGAGAACAGGAGGGAGCTGGAGGATGCTTTCCCTGCTGACTTCATTGCTGAAGGCATCGACCAGACCCGAGGATGGTAACTCCCTTTAAGGCACTTTATTGTGGGATGTCATTGCCCTGTAACACGGCTACACTGAAAGAGGCTCTGTCATGATGGTCCCACTTAGAACCTAAGAATCTTAACAATTTTGTAGTTTGCCCTTACTATGCTCAAATTTTGTAACTTTGAAACCCTTACCTAAACGCTGCTAAAAATAGAGTAAAAATTAGGAAGGCCAGCAACCCATGCAGCTGTAGTTTTTAAATTAGTTTCAGAGACCATTACACTCTAAAGAGGTAAATCAATATAAAATTGAAAGTAGTCTAAGTCTAATCTTTAACCAAAGATGGATGGTGAATTCTGTAACAATCAGATATGAAAATACCCTCTAGGAAGCCAAAGATTGTTTAAGTTGTCTGTAACTAAAGATCGATGTTGATGTAACAGTAAAATATGAAACTAGTTCAAAGATTGTTTAAGTAAAAGAAGTCTAGGTTATCTTTAACTAAAGGTTCATGTTAATGTCTTGTATGATTAAAATGAAATGTGAAGGAGGGACTTGAGATGTTAGTGTATAAAAGCTCAGGAAATCCTTGTTTCAGTGGAGTGTTTGTGGAGGAATCATCCCCAACACTACCCCAGTGTCAGATTAAAGGAATTCTGGCTTAACAGTATCAAGCTGTTGAGTTTGATTTCTTTGAATCAACATCTGGATGATTCTTTAGTGTTGGATGGATTCCTTTTTTTTTTTCAGTAAAATGTGACATAGTCTTAAACTCAGTGACAAAAAAGTTGCAGAAATAGAATCTTGGCAAGGAATTTTGCCAGCTTTTATGGAAACATCTTTAGGTAATAGGGCACATCTTTGGCCTGGTAAGGAAAAATCTCATCAGCTGAATTATCACAGAACTCCACTTATCTATTAAAAACAGAACTGCAGTTGAAATAGAAGTTGATGTTTTAAGGATTTTAAACCAATTTGTAGGGAAGTAATTTTTGCCTAGGAATTTTTGCCCCTAGATTAAATTTGAATTTTGAGTTCATGTGAATGTAGAAAGAAACAAAATTAGATCAAACCTTATGTTGTTAAGGTCTTACAGTTTACAAAAAAAAATAAAAAAAAATTCTAACTGTAAACTTCATCTGCTTACTTGATTCCCCTCTGGATAAATACTTTTACGTAATTAAAAATTTTTCTCTAATCTCAGATTTTCTGTGGGCAGTGTTCTCATACTTGCTTGTATGGATACATACGGTTTGTTTTGGCATTTTAAAGTGTTTATTCTATGTTTGAAGTTTGAGGTTGACTCTGAAAACTGGCAGATTAAGATGAATTTTTGTGTTTTCTGGATCAGTACCTTTGACTATGTCCAAGTAGAACTTTTCCATCCAGTAACTTGAGGTACTAGAGTTAAATAAATTCCAATGGAATAGAGTTGACATCTCTTTTTGTCCACTCGTCTACTCCCCCAACAAACAAACCAACCAACCAAAGCAATACATCAACACATGATACATAAATACAACTAAATTTCGTGATTATAGTGAAAGGTATCTTTGCTTTTCAACCCCTTACTTGTGATGCAAAAAAAATATGTAAGTCCTTAGTATACAACCAAGTACTGCTGGATTGCAAAAGGACAATTAAAAGCTTGGTTTTTCCTCTTTATTCTTTCTGTCTGAGAAATAATTAGAAAAGAAAAGAGACAAAAGAGCATGAAAAGACATAAAATGTGTGCAAAAGGCATGGGCAGAAACTGATTTTCTCCCTGCTACATTTGATAAGATCAAAGGGCATTTGTTGTAATTTAGATAACAAGAAATGAAATCAAAATTTAAAAAAATTGACCACATCTGATTGTTCTTACATTGTGCAATGGAACTACTGGATTGTAAAAGTTCAGCAGAATTAAAAATGGTTTTGGGATTTTTATGTGTACAAGGTGTGTTCCTGGTAGTTACAATTCCAGTAAAAATACTGGAGGAATGCTAAATGTTTTGTTTTGGGGTTCAGCTGTTTGAGGTGGGGATGTCACAGTGGGTTGGTGTGTGTCACACAGTCACTGCAGTGTTTTAGTGTTCTCCTTTGAAGGATGTGTGAGAGACAGGACAGATGAAAGGATCAGGCTGATCTCATGTATCCAGTGAAGCTCTGGTGCCCTTAAAGAGAATCCATTTGTAACTTTGGCACCAGTTGGCCTGTTTCTGGTGTGATATAATCTAACCTTGAGTGCAGTAGCAGCATCTGGATACACTGATTACCATGTTTTCAGTCTGCAGAATTCTGTTTTATGTAGTTAGTGTAAGTAAATGCATAAGCAGCTTCTTTCCCTTTCCATAGGAGGCTGAACTGAACCATCTGGTGACCATGGTGGTAGTGGGTCAAGGGTTGGACTTGATGATCTCAGAGGTCCCTTCCAACCTGGCTGATTCTATGATTCTGTCTCACTGATTCAACTGCAGTTTGGCTCTGGAATAACAGAAGTCCTGGCTGCTGCTGATGCCAGAGGTGACTGTGGTTGTGGACACACCTTGGTGTGAGCCCTCAGACTTGTGTGCTGTATAGTCACTGTGCAAGTGGAGGCTTGTTTCAGTCTGGGGTAGATTGTTTTTTGTTTTTAACACTGGCATAAGAGTTCCTCTAAGTCTTCACCAGACCCAGCTCTGTTTAATCTCTTTGTATCAACCCCCCTGCCTCCATCCCTGATGCTCCTACCTTTCATAGAATCATAGAATCAACTGGGTTGGAAAAGACCTCCAAGATCATGAAGTCCAAGCTTTGATCCAACCCTGCCACGGCTCCCAGACCACAGCACTGATGCCACATCCAGTCTCATCTTAAACACCTCCAGGGATGGAAAGTCCACCACTTCCCTGGGCAGCCCATTCCAGTGTCTGATTGCTCTCTCTGGAAAAAGTTTCTTCCTTTACCATGGAGCTCCTGGCAGTCAATAACCTGGTGCTTTGATAACAGCAAATGTTGGGTGGTTTGCAGTCAAACGCTTCTGTTTTGTGAAAGAAAGAAGGAATTAAGATGTGAGGTCTAAGTGAACAACAAGCTGGTGACTTCTGAAGTGTTAAGAGCATAGTATGTGATTTTTATTTGGCACATTGTGTATAAAGTGTGAAGATTCAGAATGGAGATTGGTTTTGTGTCAGGTCAGAGGCTGCAGCTGCCGTGAAGTGAGGACTGGGAGGTGGTGAAAGGCTCAGGAGATGGAGGTCTGGTGGCTTCTGCTTGACTCCACAGAGGAGGGAAGAAAGTCAAGGGAGACAAGGGGATAATTGATGTGACCAAGGTGATGAACCAGGAGAGTGATCTTTTTGATAACTTTTTACATGGAGAGAGAAACAGTTGAATTATATTTGTTAAAGCCACAGGAAAGAATCTTACAGTAGCTGGGTTGCAAGGCTGGCTAGTCCAGGCAGATTGGTAGGAAAGGCTCTGTCTCTGACTATGTAGGGAGATACAACAAGATTTATAGTCACAGTCAGAATGTGGTGACCTGCAGGGCATTCACAGCTGGAGGTTTTGGCATGAACCCCACAAGATCATGAATTTACCCACAGTTGTTTGAAAAAGGGGTTTTCTCCCTTTTAAGGGGAGTGGAAGAGGACTGAAGTAGAGTAAAGAAGTGGACTTGTCTGTCAAGGTTGTTTTTACTGACAGCTTGTTGTTTGACTGACAGCTCTTTATCTGCAAGGACATCTTTAGGAACAGGCAGATTTGGTGGATGGAAGATGAAGCACTAGAGATAAGTTGAGGAAGTTTTCAGGAAACAAATGTGTCTGTGGACAAGGTATTTAAAAAATAAGATGCAGAGAGACACTCTTGTAAAATATTCAGAGTGAATGAGGTGAATTTTCCGAAAAACACCATCTGAGGAAGACTGAGAAGAGTTCCATCAGAATGTGTGTAAACAGGTTCTCAAAGACAGTCTTGTAGCTGTCATCAACCTGGGTACCTCTTGCTGAGGCTCCTTGGGTCTGGCAAGGCAAAGAACATAAAATCTGTGAAATGTTCTCAGATGCCCACAACCTGTCTGTCCAGTTTTCCCAATGCAAACAGTATTGAAATATCTCCTAGGTGGTCCTGCTTTCTTCTTTTTAACTGCAAATGCAGGTGCTCTAGTATGAGAAATTTTGCAGAAAGTGCTGGGAATTTTCCATGAGGAACCTCTGTAGTAAGTCCTAAGGAAGTACTGCTGTGTTTGTAATGAACTGTAGCCTTATAGATGTTGATCATCTGAGTAAATGCTCAGATATTTGTGTTCAGAGGTTTTCTTAAGAAGGTTAAAAATGAAGACAGGGATTTTGAGTGCATGTGTTTGTGTGCAGATGGAGGAGTGTTGGTTAAAATTCATTAAATTAAAATGCAATTTAATAAAGAGATTTTGTATCCTGCAGTGTGAGCTGAGGTGATTTTGAAAGGTAGAGGCCTGTCTGAGGTAAGATCAGAGTTGTCATGTAAGTCACTTAATAAATGCAGTAATACACACAGCAACCTTTACAGAGGACCTTTAAGTGTCAGAATAAAGCTTTTGCAATTATAGGCAGCTTTTTAATAAAAACAGCTTTGGAATATACAAATGGATTTATTTTTTTTCCCCCCACTGAAGTGTTTCTCCACTAAATCTTCATGTAAATACAGAGTTCTGAGACATAACCTCCTGTGCCTTATTACAGCTTTTTTAATCACCTTCTCTTTGAAGGTTGCTAAGCAGTTGTCAGTGTGATGCTCGTTTTGAACCAGGAAAGCTGTGGCCCACAATCCAGTTATTTTCTTAAAAGTAATTACCAACAGTGCAGTTACAGCAGCTCACAGATGCCTGCTTTGGTGAAGGCTTTGACTCCTGAGTGTGAGATTATCACATTATCTTGCACCTCCACTTAATTTCTCAGTTATATATCAGCCTATTGAACAATAGGTGCCTGTGCTTGCTCCAGCACTGATTTCCTAAGTGTCCCAGACAGTTTATAGAGTGATTGTAAGCACAAAACATGAAATGGGGAGGAACCTCTACTGCCCTTTATTGTGGGCACACCTACATTCTCTTGTTTTCTAGTGATGGCTAATTTAACCAGGTAACCATAACCTTCCAGTCAAAGTGTTGGCTTGATTGGAAGGAGGCTCTTCTCATTTTTAATAACTTGCTTTTGTACTACCAACAGTAATTGTTTCATTATCTGCTAGTCTGAAAAATACACAATTAACACACACACACACACACACAAAAGTGTGCTGGTCCTGTCTGCCCTGTTTGTTCCTGGCAGATCCCATGTTCAGAGGTTTACAGTGAATAAACAGGAAGCTTGTTCAGGGACTGAATTCCCTTTTCAGTATTAAAGGGAAAAATACTACAGTTTTCTTCTTCATGCCTTCCTAATGCTTACTATTACAATTTTTCAGCCTTCTTGAACTAGTAGATCCCAGCTGAGAAAACAGCTACAAAGAAGATCTACTTTAAGTGAGCTCTTCTTCTGAGTCTTTGCCACATAAATGTTCCACAGACTTAAATTTTAACTTTGCTACAGGAAAGCAGCATAATGAAACATTTCATTTGTAAGAAGGACATGCAGACTTCAGCTTGATATATTTATAAAGTCAGGTTTATGTTATCTCTTGTTTCAGGTTCTACACTTTGCTGGTGCTCTCCACTGCTCTTTTTGGAAGGCCTCCTTTCAAGAATGTCATTGTGAATGGCCTCGTTCTTGCCAGGTTGGTGTGTCTCAGTCAGCTCTTTCCTGAGCAGATTTGTAGTCAAAGAATGTTTCAGATAAGTCCTGCAAATTGTAAATGGAATCTGAAATGGACTTTGGAGCTGTTAAGACTTGTCAGGGTGATATCAGTGTTGTAGGAGATAAGAGGCACCTGAGAGTGAGAGGTTCCCACATCCCAGCTCTCTGTTGCACTTGGTTCTTCCCAGCAGGGTTAGTCCTTCTTAGAGAGAGAGAAAATGAATAACAAGTCAGAACAGGAAAGAAATTATACCTGTTATGCAGACTAAAGGGGATGATAAATGTAGTTTTAGATGCAATTTTAAGTTAATTATACTTGTTTCCCTTTATTTCCAAGTAAAGCTTTACCAGTGGGCTGGAGGGATTGATTCAGAACAAGTGCATCTTCCGTGATCTTTGGTAGCAAAGACAGATTCCTGCTTAGTTTTGTAACTTGGAAGCCTCTTGGGTTGGGTTGTGGGATTTTTTTGGTTGCTGGGTGGGTTGAACATTCATAGTGAAGAGATGTGTTAATATATAATTATGTCTGTGCTACCAGGAACATAATAGGACAGAAAAATTAAGCTGGATTTGAAGGGCTTTTTTGCTTTATCCGTGTATTACAAGAATTCTGGGAATTGATGCCTCCATTCTGATATCTTCTAGTGATGGCCAAAAAATGAGCAAAAGGAAGAAGAATTATCCCGATCCAATGAGTATTGTAAATAGTTATGGAGCTGATGCACTAAGGTAGGATTTCTTGGATCCATGTACAGTGGGATTTGTTGGCTTTCTGTTCATGGCACACACATACCAGGGGGGCTGTTATGGGCTTTGACAGTTAGCTGCAGGAAGAAACTTAATTTTAGAAACTTCCAGCCCACTCTGACAGCCAATTAGCTGGAATAGTGGGTGACTGCAAAGCACTGGCAGTGGTTCCAGTACCTGGACTTTCTGTGCCCTGGTCCTGTCTCCCTCAGGGCTGGTACCAGCCTGAGCTGACTGGAGGCTCTTTGTACAGGATGCTCCAACTCCAGCCAGCACTCCTATTGCACTGATAATCTGAGTGGACCCAGTGACAATTGGAATAAAATACAACTAGTTTACTGTTAAAGCATTATTTTAGGGAAGGGTTACTGCATGATGCACAAAATGTTTCCTAGAGAGAAAGCCCTTTGGTTTTGTTGATGTAAGTGTAGAACATGCAGCAATAATAGTACAACCAGAAGAGCAGAAGTGGAGCAGCCTAATGTGTGTATGTAAATTGCCCTGGTCAAACAGAGATTAAACACAGTTCAAGTGTTTCATTAAAATTACACTGACATACAAAGTAATTATGCAGCAGCCTGGTATGTTGGCTTGGTGCACTAACCATACATGCATGAAGTGGTACCTTGAGGTAAAGGTACAATAAAGACATTTTAATAACTGCAGGAGGACACTAGTTAGGCCTTTCTCAAGAGCCCTGTAATTCTTGGTATATATAAGAAAACCTTAAACTATCACACACATTGAATTGTGTGTTAGAGCTGTACACAGTGGGGCTGAATGAAAGCTTAGTGTAGGATTTTGTTTATTTGAGGAAGATGGTTGTTGCTTCTTCTAGATAATTTTAAAAAATCATTATGAAGTTCCTTATTGTTTCAAACTCTAGCATTTACAAGTGCTAGTACATGATCTTCTTGTGTGTGTTTACAATGGAAGAGTTGGGTGGAGTTCTTAAATTTGATCAAGATTGTTCTTTACAAATAAGATATGTTAGCAAGATACCAGAGAATTGGTAGCTGGAATAATATGAGTGAAAAGGGTTGGAGTTACTCATATTGGAGATTTTTAATTTGCAGGTGATACTTCTGTTAAAAAAAAAATCTGCCTTTTTTTATAAACAAACAAAAAAATCTCAAACACCAGAAGTTACACTTCCAGTATTTATGGGGCTTTTTTTTTTTTAACTTCTAAAAAGCTAATTCATTTTTCTGCCTGTGTACTCATTCTTTAATGTCACATTTATTTATACCTACACCCACACAGAGTAAAAAGCGTTGCAGCCTGGGCTCATTTCTGGAAGGAGCTCTGCAATTCAGTTCTCTGCTTATTCACTCAAGTGCTTGATGTGCTCTGTTTATAGCAAAAGCTACAACTGAGGCTTTTTCCTTGGCACTGTTTCCCTGCAGAGTTACTTTAGCTTTTGCAGTACCATGTATATTTTAACTGCAGCTTTGAAGTATTCTCAACAGTAGCCTGATAAATAGATCAGCAGAAAATATAGATATAAGTTGTTGAAATGAATATGGAGTTGAGTAGAAAGGGCAAACAGCAGAAATAACAGCACAGTAAATTTAACAGCCAAACTTCAGACTTCATGGAACTTGGTTACTGAGTGAAATGTGTAAGAATGGCCAAAACAATTCTATTTCAATATTGCTGAGACCTCTGACTTGGGCTGGATACCTGTCAAAGTTGAACTATGTCAGAAAGAATTTGCTGGTCATAGTCTTTAAAAACCCTTTGCTTTCCTGCATCCTGAGGTAAGTATTGCTGTTAGAGGGGATGAGTTGCATTTTCCTCTCAATCTGTTCTTAAAATGCAGGAGAAATAATGCCACAGGCTGCTGGGTTAGAGAGGTGAAGAGGAGGTTACTTATTGCTTCTCATACTTTGCTAGAAAACTTGCTAATTCTGGCTTGATTTGAGGAACGTTTTGTTTTCTGCCCAGTGGGTGATATCACCTGGAGTAACCAAATTGATGGAACTCTTCCTTTAATGTGTCCCTTATTTCTCTTTCCATAGAATAGATATTTTAGCATTGGAATAATTCAGGAAATTACTCTTCTTTTAACATGTACATATTGTTAGGCAAGATAGGATGCTATATTAAAACAAACAAACCCCACAAAAAACACCACCAAAACAGAGGCACATATATTATTGTGATGGAAGGTTTGGTTTAAGTATAGATTTATAACTTCTGTTTTGCTTAAAGGACTTACTAGTTCATTACCACACTTGATTATTCTGTACTTCTGTAAGTTTATAATTTGAATTTAGATATTAATTCAATTGGATGATCCTTGGGGTCCCTTCCAAGCCAAGCCATTCTATGAATCAATGTTTAAAAAATTTTTTTTTTCAATACAGTACTGAAAAGACTCATTTCTGTGCTGTATTACTGTCTATTTATTCTGATAGCTCTATTTTTATCTATTCATTTTTATGCAAGAAGCCCTCTCTCCTGAAGAATTTATGGTCTGGTGTCCCTGAATGTGCTGTGTCAAACCCCATTAAGGTTTTAAAGCCTTCTAAAGGAAATGCCTCTAAAATAATATTAGTTTGGAATCATGATTTAAAAAGCTGATAAAATGTCAAAAAATGGATTAATAAGTTTCTCTTTAGAAATGCTACAGTCTTGAAAGAAAATAAATGTTTGGTTTGTTTTTCATATTTGGAAAATTAAATGAAGTGTATCTCAGGGGAGTTTTTGATACCTGAGTAAGACCTTAGCAGTTTCTCTTTGAGTTAACTTGATAGATACCAATTTATTTCTGTAGGCAGAATGTTTATTTGGGGAAGAAATGTTAATTTCTGCTCCCTGACTTAATTTGCCTGTTTTGCCTTGCTCTTAGTTCTGTCTTTGCAGTAGGCTCAAAGCTTTTCCTGATTGAGGAAATGAACTGGATTGAGTACAAAGATACTGGGTCATTGTTAAAGAACTCAAAAATTACCAAAACAACAGGTGCTGTTCTAAAAATGAATACTTAATTCCATGTAACCTCTGCTTGTTTTATCCTGTGGTAGCATCTGAGCTTGTGTTAGCACTTCAATTAACTCTTAGAGTAAGAAAGAAAATTTAAATTCAAATTCTCTATGCAGTATCTTAAAAAAGATCCTATAACACTAAGAAGTAAATTGTTGTTGTTCAATATATTGTATATATACATTCTTCTTTAGAGTTCTTAGTGTGAAATTCTATCAGAAGATGCAGTTTTAAGCTTTGAAGTAATGTGTTGTTATTTTGCAGGTTATACCTGATCAATTCTCCTGTGGTAAGAGCAGAAAATCTGAGGTTTAAGGAGGAAGGAGTGAGGGATATCCTGAAGGATGTGTTCCTGCCCTGGTACAATGCCTATCGCTTCCTAGTCCAGAATGTTCAGATCCTGCAGCACAAGGTACAGAGCTCTGGAGCACTGGGAGGCAGTGGAAACTCTGTGCTTCTTCCACTGTTAGTGAGTTAGCACTGTAGGAAAATTCAGATTGGAAGGGAGGTCTGGGCTCTGACAGTCATCTGATCTTTACCTCCTTGTTCTAAGCAAGACTTGACTTCACAGTTAGCTCAGGTTGTATATCCTTGCTGCTAATTTGGTATTTGCTGTTTGCACCATGTTTTATAAAGCTGTAATCACCTGCATCTTTCTCTTCTTGACCAAGCTTATGATATAGAAAGGAGGAGTGGAAGGTAGGGAACTGTCAGGACATAACAGCTGCCATTTCCCAGGTCAGAGTGCTCTTGATTCCCTCTTGTTTCAGGTCAGGGGGATGACACTGCATTCATACCCTTAAGAACAAGGCAGGGGACTTGGTGTCTGTGGGATCAGGACATTCTGAGCAATTACCTGCTGCTCCTCACCTTGCTGGGGACACCACTTCAAAGCCAAGTACCATGTGTGCTTGAGGGAACCCTTCTGAAATGTCCATGCTAAACATGGGGTTTTTTTTATATCAGTGTTTTTGTAGCAGCTTGGAGGCAGCAGGTACCACCAAAACTGTCCTAGTGCTGCTGTTTCTTTGCTGTTACCCTGTGTCCTGTAGCCAGGACACATCCAGCACAGGGAGGATCTGTCAGAGGAGGCACCTGGACTGCAGGTTCCTGTGCACTGGGAGCAGTGCTTGGCACCACACAGATTTAACACCAGCAGAACTGCAAATAAGTCAGGAAAGTTATTTTCAGCAGTGGCTGCTGTGACAGTTCCTTGAGCAAACTCATTTACTGGAACTTTAATTATGAATCTGCATTAAAATGCTTAACTTGGGAATACTGGATCCTGAATACATTAGCCACAGCATGAAGATTGCCTTCTGTGACATGATGGTTATTTTTTCAAAAGTTAAATTTAAATACATCTTAGAAAAAAAATGATTCAGAAATGGAATGGAAAGAAAGACAAATCACAAAAGCAATAATGCTTTAGACTTGCAGATTACATTTGAAGTCTGCTAAAAATGCTGGATGACTGACATGAGTTTCTACACTTCCAACAAGATTAAAATTTTTCTTATAGTAATTTTTCATTAAAATCGGAGATTTGATGTATATATTGTATAGTTTCTTTTGAAACCAATTTTAATCTTTCAGCTGAGATTAATGATAGAAGGTTACCTCGTGTTCATGCAGACTTTTAGGGGAGAGTGGAAACTAAACAAAAAGTCTTAAACCTTGTACTTACACATGCTGTTGCAGTAGCAGCCTGGTCACTGTGGAGAGCTGCCATTTGAGGCAGTAAAGGCAGCTGACTTCAGTAATTAGTACTGTAAATAGCTTAAACAAATGGTTTTATCTTTTTTAACAACCTCTTTTGGGAAGAAAGTCTGCTAATTCCAGATCCTAATATTTAACAAGTATTTTTTTAGGATCCCTAGACAGCATTCATCAGACAAACTTATACATTGCCCCCCAAATACACTTGTTTTTCCTGTTTGACCTTTGAATTGTCTGAATTGTGCTTTGCAGCTTTTTGCTGTGATCCCATTAAATCTTGCAAGATCAGCTCAATTGGGGTTGGAAGACCCCAGTGGAAAATCCAGGTGCTTAAGTGGATAGTTGCAGTGTTTCAGCAGATGTAATTTGTCTTTCTAGATAGTGAATCCATTCCTGTGTACCAAATTAGGCAAAAGAATGTGCCATTGGAGGTGATAGTGCTTAAATTAGATTTCCTGCCCAGGCTTAAACAACTTTTTCATCGTATTCTGCTTCCTACAAGAGAGAAACCAAAATCCCAGTGTCCTGGATGAAGTCTAATAATAATTTTATGCTTCCTGTAATTCCCACAGTAATTGTAGTTAAATGATAGCTGACCTCATGTTGGGATTGCTGCTCTTCTGCATTTCTTTCCTAAGAATCTTCTCTTTTATACTCTGTGAGTGGATCCATAATCCTGGGTCAAATAGTCAAAACATCTTTTCATGTGAACTCTGAAGGAAGGGAAAGGCTAAAGACTCTTAAAACCAGATATTAAATACTATTTGTAAATCTGAGGAGAAAAAATAAAGAAACTCCCTGTTTTCAACCAGTTGTAAGAATATTAAATGGAAAAGAGTCACACTGTGGGCACAGACAAATGTGCTTGTGTGTGGTCCTGCTTGCAATGCCCTGCAAAGTCAGCCAAGTGATGACATTTCTCAGATGGGTGCAGACCTCAGTGTTCTGGAAAGCAGCAAAATGCACTATGTTCATGTTGGATGCCTAAAAATTCCACCTGTTTTCTCAGATTGTTACATTCTTCTGTGTTTTAACTTGTCGAAATTGTCACATGCTCTTAAAAAATAAGATCTTGTTCCTGTGCCCGTTCCCCAAATTGATTCCAGCTTCTCAGTACACGTCTTGGAAGTGCCTCAGATCCTCCTGGATGAAAGGAGTTAGTTAAATTTAAGGTTCCTACCCTATGTCTGGAAGCTGGGGCTTACACTGCACACAGGGAAAAGAGGACCACATACTGCTGTCCTGCTTTTGATCTGCTTTAACAGACCCAAATCACTGCAGTTAAAAGTTGTGGTGAGGCAGCAGTGGGAGGCAGGTTTTCCTTTGCTCTTTCTCTTACATACCTGTGTCTGGAATTTCATGTTCTCTCGTAGGAAACCAGTGTAACACAGTGAAGATGCCAAAATACCAGTGGCTGGCAGGTAATTGAATGTAGAGGTTTGAATATATCCCCTTATGACTTGAAAATGTGCTTTGTGTTTTTATGTTGATGATAGGATGAGGGAAGAGAATTCCTTTACAATGAGAACACAGTTAAGGAGAGCAATAACATCATGGATAAATGGATTCTTTCTTTCACCCAGTCACTCATTCAGTTCTTCAAAGCTGAAATGGCAGGTATGCACGTTTGCTGGGGGGGAGAATTGTGTGGGTGTTTCATGAGGTTCAACAAGGCCAAGGGCCAGGTCCTGCACTTTGGCCACAACAACCCCCTGCAGCCCCACAGGCTGGGGACAGAGTGGCTGGAGAGCAGCCAGGCAGGAAGGGAGCTGGGAGTTTGGATTGACAGGAAGCTGAACATGAGCCAGAGTGTGCCCAGGTGCCCAAGAAGGCCAATGGATCCTGGCCTGTGTCAGGAACAGGGTGGCCAGCAGGGCCAGGGAAGTGATTCTTCCCCTGGACTCAGCACTGGTGAGGCCACCCCTGGAGTGCTGTGTCCAGTTCTGGGCCCTCAGCTCAGGAAGGACATGGAGGGGCTGGAGCAGGTCCAGAGGAGAGCAACGAGGCTGGGGAAGGGACTGGAGCACAAGTGCTGTGAGGAGAGGCTGAGGGAGCTGGGGGGGCTCAGCCTGGAGAAGAGGAGGCTCAGGGGAGACCTCCTCACTCTCTGCAACTCCCTGACAGGAGGGGGGAGCCAGGGGGGGGTTGGTCTCTTTTCCCAGGCAACCATCAGCAAGACAAGAGGGCTGGGTCTCAAGTTGTGCCAGGGGAGGTTTAGGTTGGATATCAGAAAGAATTTCTTTACAGAGAGGGTGATCAGACATTGGAATGGGCTGCCCAGGGAAGGGGTGGATTCTCCATCCCTGGAGGTTTTTAAAAAGAGCCTGGATGTGGCATCAGTGCCATGGGCTGGGAACCACAGCGGGGTTGGATCAAGGGTTGGACTCGGTGATCTCAGAGGTCCCTTCCAACCCAGTTGATTCTATGATTCTGTGTTTGATTAGAGAACTCACCATTCCATCCAGAGATTTCCAGATTCCATGGGAGACTTGGTAAAAGGAAGGAAATCTTTAACCAGCTACCATAATACATGGAATGCTGCTTTCATGGGTGTTAAGTCAGATTTTGCTATGCTTGTTCATGAGATTTCAAAAAGTGATGAGGCTTTTTTTGTCACAGCTGATCGTGTGAGCTCAGTGATGTAGCTTGTTGCTGTAACAACGTCTTCTGCAGTGCTTGCAGCAATTAATATTATTATAATAGTTACTGAAAGACAGCAGTGAAAAGGAAGCTAAATAGAATTTGGAGAAGCTGTAAAAAAAAAGATAAAATGGGCAGTGCTTTTAAATTGTATAAAATAGTTTTTGGAGGTATATGAGCACTGGCAATACGTTTTTCCTGGTGTAGTTCCATGGAGAGGGTTTCTTTGTAATCATATTGGGAGTGTGTGCAGCAGGATGGATAGCACTAGGGTATTGTACAGCTGTAGGAAGGTACTCCCCTGCTTTTTCTTCCTGCCTGTTGTCTTTTTCATCATCCCACACCTCTCAATGCTCACATTACATTAAGACACTATTAATTGCAAAGAGGAGGAGCTGCAAGAGCCCCCTGAAGTAGCTGTTCTGATGCTGTAAGTTTATAAACTTGCAGATAAAGTCACAGTGGGATTTGAAGAGGTTGTGATCCTTTAAGGGCACTGGAACCCCACATATTGGAAAGAGGGTGGCTTTGGCTGTTGTCATTCCTGTTTCTGAATAAACAATTAACACCCCCCACAATGCCTGTGATCTTAAGTTGCCCTCTGAAGAATTTTAGAAGCCTTGGGCTTGGGGAGAAGGAAGGTATTAGTGGGATAATAGATAATAAGAAAACAACTAAATGCCAGATCTGAGTTCAGGACTCAGAACAGTCACTGTGCTTCTCTCATCTCTTGCATTCCCCCCTCTCAGACTGATCACTCTCACCAAGATGAGTAAGATGAGTTTATCTTGCTACAGTAGATAAAGCAGGTCATTTTGGTAATATCAAACTTTCATTATCAAAATTTCATTAAAAGAAGAAAGAATCCTCAAGCTACGCAGCAATATGATGTAGGTGGCCTCTTACTGATGAAAATGTGGCTTCTTCCTATGAGTTGTATCCTTGAAATTTGATGGTGCTGTGTGTTTAGTTTCATGTGTTGCCAAGCAGAAATATGCAGGACTACACAAGTTCATGTGCTTCAGATAAAGAGGAAAATACTTGAGGGACAGTGGAAAATCAGTTTGTGAATTTGTGAACCTGAGATCTTGGATCAGTGCACGGCTTAGACAGAATTATTTTCAGGAAGGTGAATATGGGGGGAGAAACTTGAATTCTCTGCTCTGGGTTTCTCAGAGGAAGATGAAGATAACAAAAAGGGATGTGTCAACAGCCATCTTTACAGAACAAGAAGGTCTTCCAAGCAGGAGAGAAGAATGTCTGCTGGAAAATGACAATCTAAAGATTTCCAAGACAGTGGTGTTGGTATTAAATGCTGTTGTCTTGTGTTAGATGAAGATAACGTCATGTGCTCATGAAATGAGTGACAGTCTCATTTGGAAGGGATTAATAAACAGGATTTTTCAATTTATTTTTCTGCATAAACTCTGACTCCAGTCAGGCAGATATTAATGAGATGCAGTGAATTTGTGTACTGTGACATGATAGTCTTGTGCTAGTCTCTTTTACAAAGTTATTTGGGGTTGTTTTTTTTTTAAAAGACTTCTACTTCATATCACTTCAAGTAGGAAAAATGTCAGGAAGAGACAAGGGAAGATTATAATGGTGACTGATACCCTCAAATGCAAGGTAAAGGAGATAAATATACTATAAATATAAATTCCTGCAGCTGGGTGTGTGATGGGGTGTAAGAACACACAGGCTTGAAGGTGGCAGTGGGGAGGAGACACCAGGAACCAGAGAAATACTGCAACTGAGCTTTGCTTCTTCCCTTTCATCGAGTGCATTTTAGAGTGGAGCTAAATTTTACACTGACTGCCTCTGGAAAAAAATGTTTTCATGAAGTAAAACTCATGTTAATTCTGCCCCAGTTTCTGCTGGCAGCTTGAAGAGCCAGCAGTGTGTCAGCCTGAGTGGAGCCCCTGTCAGAGTAGGATTAACCTCACTGGAGGAGGCTGAGGGAGGAAGGGGAACATACCTGTGCACACTCCAACTTTGGGATGCTGGGAGAGCCTGGAAAAACTTGAGAGGTGTAACAACCCCCTGTCAGTCCTGGATGGGGAGAGCTTTGCCTTCTGAGAACGTGTGCAGTTGGAGAAGAGGAGCCTCACTTCCATTATCCATGGAAAACATCAAAAGTGGTGTGTGTTGGAAGCCCACACGTGTGTTTGTAAGAGGGTTTGCTGTTGTGTGGTACCTCTGGTGCCCAGAACTGGAGCAGTAGCTCCAAAACCCTCCTCAGGTTGGGGAAGTGTGTGTGTGTAACCTCTTGTAGCTTCACTTTCGTGAGGACACCCTTATCCAGAGGAGTTATTAGCTTTGGAACAGTAGCACAATTTCTCCACTAAGCCTCATCCCTTATAATGGAAAATCCTGGGATTTTTGGACTCTTTGATAAACAGGGCAAGTAGCAAGATCTTGGGAAGATATTATGGAAAGCAATAGGACAAACAATCCTTTGAGTTTCAAGGGGGGTTAAAAGTCTGTATTAAAAATCAGCAAGCCTTACTACCCTGTTTTTTCTTCCAAAGTGCCCAATGCAAGCACTTATTTTAGTAATGCAGCTTTTCTCCTGATGACAGAGTGAAAAAGTGTGTGTGTGTATATGTGCACATGTTTCCATGCACAGGCATGTCTTTCTTGAATGATGAAAAATTAAGATTTCATGTTTTGGTTCATGAACTGAGGTTACAGCTATTGAGAAGAGAAATGCATGTTTCCAGGCTAACTTGAATCTCTTGTTAAAGATATACTTTCCTTGAAGGGTGGGTTTTTTGAGTTTTTTTTTTTTAATTTACTTTTAACCAGTCTCCTGGCTCGATAATACCTAGCTAGAGGAGAGCTTGGAATTCTTTAGGAGTACAAATTCCCACATAAATAATGTCTTCCCCACCATGGCATGAATCTTCTGAGCATTTCCTTTTTAGGTTTAAATACCACTGCTCTGCCTTTAAAAACACTTTTGGTTTAGAAAACTCAGTGAAAAGTGTGGTGGAGCTTTTAAAGCCAAGATCCATTTTATTCAGTGGCTGCTTGATTAATGACACTGATTCAGAATAAAGATCGAGAAGCTCTTTGCTTTTAGAGAAATTAAATACAAGTTTTTCCTTAAAAAAAACCTGAGTCCTGTTTAAGGTCCATCCCCACCCCCCTAATTTCTCATGAACAACTGAAATTTGTTTCCCTGTTGCACAGTGATGCTGGTGGTGACCTCTTTGGTGCTGGCAGTCCTCCATGCTTTCAAGTTACACAGAACTTGAAAATACAGCTCTGTTTATGTCTTAACTCCTCAGCCTTGCTGCTGCTTTATGTTCTTGTAGCTTACTGTGTTCCTTAGAAAAATAATAAAAGTCTGTAATTAATTCAGGGAGAATTGATTGAAGGAGGTGCCTCATTTAAATCTGGTGAGCAAAAAAGGAAGCGTTGGCAGTAATTAAGGAAATTTTATTTTATGGATCTACAGTAATTTCTGTTCAACTTCCAGTGACTTGGCTGTATTTGCAGCATGTGCAAATCTAGGATTTGCCAAATCCTCTGCGATTAATAGTCTCTTATCCACTATCCTCTTTATGAGTCAGATAAAAGCATAAGGCTTCCATAATGCCTGTTTGTGTGGGATTAGGGAAACAGTTTGCTGGTGGATGTTTGTCTTGAAGCAGGAGAAAACTGATGACATGCAATTTCAAAATACAGTTGCAACACCACAGCGTGTCCGGTCCCTCCTTTGAGCTGCTGCTCATGTTTCGTGTTCAGCACCAGGGCTGCAAATGATAATGTGTTTTTACAAGTGAGGAGCTTGACACAGAGGGCAAATATTAACTCCAGGAAACGTTCTTTTCCCTCCAGCTTACAGGCTGTACACGGTGGTCCCTCGGTTGGTGAAGTTTGTTGATATTCTGACCAACTGGTACGTCAGAATGAACCGCAGGAGGCTGAAGGTAGGGCTGTGCTGCCCCAGCCTTGCACTGGGAGCTGAACCCTGGGGTCTGTGTCAGTGGAATGCATTGCAGCTCCACGGGGTTACACCAAATCATTTGGTGATTTGAAGTGCTGTCAGTTCGTGCCTGGTAGTGGGAATGAGAAGTCAACTTTTGTTTGGTTTTTTTTTTCCCTCCTGTACTTCGTGAGGAAACCAGTCCAATAAAATGCCCAGTATTTCTGCTGCACTTGATGGAATTGAGCAAAATGTACACAGTTTAGAAAACCAATGTATTGCATTAACATAGAGCATTTTTGAAGTTTGCTGAAGTGAACTTACGGATCCTAAAATTGCAATTGCTTGTCTTTTTGGTGAATTCTTCATATAGGGTGAGAATGGGACTGAAGACTGCATTATGGCCTTGGAAACCTTGTTTAGTGTTTTGTTCTCCATGTGCAGACTTATGGTAAGGGAGTTACAGCCCACTATCAGTAACACTTCAATGTAGTTAATATAAAAACATCTTCATGTATCTCCCCCCTTGTTTTTCCACCTCCTCTTTTTATGGGGCCTCTCTGCCCCATGGTATTAAAAACAAGGCAAATATCACTAGATAAAGAGACATTATGATTTCTTATGTGATGCCCAAAAGTAACATGTAAATGTCAGGAAGGAGGTAAATTCCATCACTTATTTCATTCTGCATTTTGAATAACATCACAGTTGCAGACACTGTAAGCACTGTTTTTGCTGAACTGTCCCTATGCAATTCATGGTATTATTGATTCATAATGTACAAACAATAAAGATGATGATTGAATTTAACATTACAGGCACCATATACTCCATTTATCACTGAGCTGATGTACCAAAATCTGAAAACACTTATTGATCCAGCCTCGGTTCAGGAAAAGAACACTGAAAGCATCCACTACCTCATGCTCCCCCAAGTCAGGTAAGAGGCAGTTGTTACATGGCAAAATGGGGTTTTGGTCATTTTTTGAGAGGGATTTTTATTAATTTTGAGGGGTTTTTTGTTGTGTGTTTTTTTTTTTAATTTCATGGAGCAGTGCTCCTTCATTTGTGTTTAAAACTGCATAACAAGAAAACAAACTGCTTTAATAATGTGAATATTCCTTTGCCCCTGAAAAAAAATGTTAGGATGCTAGTCAACGTGCTCTTTTTTACAAGCAAAAAATGTTTAAATTTTGATTAAGGTCTGATTAATGTTAGTCTCTTTGCTGTAGGAGAGAATTTCATTATCAGTGAACTTCACACTCCACTGCCAGTTTTAGCTGGGAATTTTCTTTTCCCTCCACATGGAGGCAGTACACTTGTGTTAGGTTAAGGATTATAGATAGGAAAGAAAAAAATTAAGAGGAATACCTGTTCTCCACTCATATTTTCTTATGGTGGGCAAGGAATATGGTTTTTACTCCTCAAACTGTGCACTGACTAGAAGCTGTAGCACCTACAGAAGGGCCCTGAGGGATCAGAGACCTTCCTTGCAGGCCCTACATTGGCAAGGACATGTGCATCTCCCATCTCTAGGCCTTTCTTGGTGAGTGCTAGTTCCAGATCCCACGAGGTTTGGAGTTATTGTTGTTTGTGTGGAGCCAGCAGAGTGAGTTCTTTTGGCTCCAGGTCAGGAATTTAGCCCATTGTCCAGGGATTGCCTGTAAGAGGATCCCTCATCTGCAGGAGAGATCCTTCTGTGGGTGCTGATGGGTGAGGTTTGTTGGAAGTGCCAATATGTCCCAAAGATTTGGGACATGGCTGTACTGCATGTGTGCTCTGAGTCATCCTTAGTATCAACTCAGCCCAGGTAAAACTTTGCAACTGAAGTATTTTTGGATTAGTTTTGATGTTTTGAGGGGTTTTTTTTTATCCAGCTGAGGGGCACACTGGTATTGCAGTGGATTAAGTTAGTCCCTGCATTTAGTTCCTTCATCTCAGTGTTCTCTTGGTCACTGAATATAAGAGAAGGAGCTTTCCTTTAGTGTTGCAGCTCGGTTTGAAAACCCTCAAGGGCAGGGGATCTGACCTTGATACTTTACCTGCCAGTTTAAAAATTTAAGCCTTCCATAATGGTGTTTCTTTTATGGATGCTGTATCCTTTGAGGAGAGTGTATGGTCTTCCTGAGAGCTTTAATAGTGAGAGTTATTGCAACAGGCAGTTGGAGATTGACATAATGACAGTGCTGATTTTCTGTTCCCTGGGAAAGTGCTGGGGAGAATATGTAATCAAGGACTGCAGCCCTCCTCAGTGAGCTGGCAGGAATGGGTTTGAGCTCCTGGAGAATGGAGTCCTGGAAGGGGGGTGAGCTATTCACAGAGACTCAGTTCAGGCATGGCCTTAACATGAGCATTTAAAAGTGGATTAATCACTTTTTACTCCACTTAGTGCTGACTGACTTGCTGCTGTGTCATGCCAACATGAGATATTTGAGTGGCTTGCACAGCTTTCCTCTGTGTTGCATTTTGTTTGTATTTTTGTCTGTTACTAGTCTGTGTAATTTATTGGCTCCCTTCTGTATCAGTTGTTCCCTTATCAGATAAAAAGGTGTGTTTTCAAGACCAGATTAACGTTGGAGTTTGAGTTTCACCTTGAGTTGTGAAGCACATAATTGCATTGACTCTGAATGTTTTTCTGATGACAGCATAAGGACAATATTGTCAGTTAATAATAAGGGATATT
This sequence comes from Manacus vitellinus, assembly GCF_001715985.3. Lineage (NCBI taxonomy): Eukaryota > Metazoa > Chordata > Aves > Passeriformes > Pipridae > Manacus > Manacus vitellinus. The sequence goes on from NW_021940802.1 coordinate 105,365, forward strand.
TTTGGATGCAATTACAGAAAACACTATTATAACAACAGGATGGGTAAGTGCAGATAAAGCTGAGGGACTTGGCCACTTTCACAGCTGAACTTGACTCAATATCTGTGTTACAAACCCCACTGGGGTAGTACTGGGTTGCTTAGTGTCTGAACAGATGGGTCACATTAAAATTTGGTGGATGTGCATTCAGTCTGTGAAAAATATTGTCATTTTGTGGCTCTGCAATGTTGTTAAGTAATGGCAAATAGTATTGAAATACTGCCACATAATCCTATATGAATCCTTCTGGGAGCAAAATCTTCTCTCTTGCAACTTACACATTTCCAAGTTTTGGGAGGACCATCCTGAAGGTCTGGCTTTTGGAAGAACAAAAGCTTCAAAATAGGTAGTGACATCTTAAAGCCCAAATGCAGAACATGAGAATATTCCAGTTGTAAGTTTTGCTTTACCAGCTCTGTTTTCCTGGCCACTCCTTATGGGATACGTGGTTTTCATCCCAGTACTTTTGCTAAATAATGTTACAGCAACTATCTCTGTTCACCTCATTTTATTCACATCTGTCTTTTAAACTGGTACCTCTGGTCTTGATGTGATACTTGTGCAATCTTAGAGTAGCAGCTGAAGTAATGCATCTACTTGAGAAATCAAGAAAGCCTCGCTTACAGAACTCTTGGCTGCTTGTACATTTGAAACAAGATGTGAACATCAGCTCACTCAGGAAAAAAAAGGCCAAAATTTCAAGCCCAATCCTCTCCCCCCCCCAAAAAAAAACCCAAAGGGCAAAAAAACCCCCCACCCAACCCTACCCTGCCTCCAGATGGAAAGGTATTAAAATGATGAAGCCAGGAAAGATGACAAAGCTGTCTAAAACCTCAGACTCAAATATCTGTAACTCCTGGAAAAGATGAAAAATTGAGATCCAGTGAATTGTTGCATTATTGGTAATTCATTTTCTTTATAAGTACCCTATTTATAATATCTTTTTGCATCTTCTTGTGATATTATTAATGTAAATTGTACTTTTTATTGGATGTTAATAGGATAGGTACTATGACTCAATCCATCTTCAACACCTTGTGAGAGGTGCTAAGAAAAGATTTAAAAATAGCTCCTCTATTTGTTTTCAGCAAGTTATTTCCTCCTCATCTTCTCCCCAACAAAAAGAGAGGAAAAACCTGTTTGTTCATTTTTCAAATTGCCCCAACCAAGGCATAACTGTGTCTATTGTAGGAGATTTCAGAGAAGGGGGTAAAATGCTTTCAATCTGCTCAAAGAGGTGCAATGAAAATGAAGCAATATAACGTTTCCTTTCCAATCCAGGGAGGATCTCATCGACAGGAAAATCGAAAGTGCCGTTTCTTGTTTGCAGTCTGTGATTGAGCTTGGGCGAGTAATCAGAGACAGGAAAACCATCCCAGTCAAGGTTAGAACTCCTAAGGTCTCTTATCATACCTTGGGAATGTGTAACAGCTTTGTAACTTTGGGATAAACCTGGGAAAATTCAATAGTTAAGTTTCTGGTTTGTTTTGTGTTTTTTTTTCCTTCTCCCCAGTATCCTTTGAAAGAAGTGGTTGTTATCCATCAGGATCCAGAGGCTCTGGAAAACATCAGATCTTTAGAGAAATATGTACTTGAGGTAAGAATATGATGCTTAACTGGATTGTCTGTGTCAGCTACCTGAACAACCAAACCCCCAGCCTTCCCTGTTGGTGATACTAATAACTCACCAGGTAAAATGAAGTTAAAAGAGATTATCATGAAAGGGGTTTTCAGTGGGTACTGTGTGCAGCACTGCAGGGAAGTGGGTGAGGAGCTGAAGTCAGTTAGTGCTGAGAAATACTTAGTAGCTCAAACTGGCCACAGCAGACCAAGAGGCTTTAGAAATGTTCTTTCCCTTGGTCAGTGGAAAGAAAAAACATTTCCTGACTGAAAAGACAGTAGTCAACTACACTGTCCAAGAGTTGGATTAGAGAATTTGTGATCTCCTTCAGTTAAAGGGCATCAAAACCACTTTGGCAGTAAGTGGAAGGGGTTGATGGAGAGGGGAAGGGAGAATAGGGGACCAGTGAGGATTTTTGCAGGATGTCATTTAGGAACTATACCATCAAATAAGTAAGATGTGGGTCTATACAATGTCTTCACTCATCTGTTCCTTTATGTCACTGCAGTCCTCTGGAGTGTGTGTCCATTAGAGAAGTGCAGCCTGCCCTGCTGCCAAATCTTTGCCTTTGGATGACAGGGCTTTTATCCAAACAAAGCAACTCTTCATGGGTTTTGGAGCTTAACTTCCTGAAATGGGTTGCACTTTCTTCTTTTGGTCATGTTGAGGTGTCCTGTGCAGGACCAGGAGTTGGACTTTGGTGATCCTTGTGGGTCCCTTCCAAGTCTGGATAGTCCATGATTTCTCTTAAACTTGTAATTATCCATTACTCCAGCAATACCCTCTTTCCCCAAGCCTAATATACATCTGTGGAGGGCCTCTAAAAATCCTACTGAGGGAATTGAATTAGTGCTGGCTGTGGGAGTCATGGCTCAGTGCACAGGACCTCTGGATCAGCATGTGTGCTTCTTGCTTTTAGTTACTGTGGGACTTAAATTCTTAAAAATTGTGCACTAGAGGAATTTTAATTAAAGAAGTCTTGATTAATTTGCAATTTTCTGTCATGTTAGCTTGTTGACTTGGCAGTTATGATACTCTGCCTTTAGAATTGCTACTACTACTACTGCTATTATTATTATTATTATTATTATTATTATTATTATTATTATTATTATTTCAATACCTGGATCTTTTCAATAGCAGATTTTGTGGAATTTAGGTTAGTACCTCTCTTTTTTTTTTTTTATCTGAATGCTGGATTTGTGGATTCTGGAGAATCCAATTTTAAGGGAGGTAAGGTTTGCTTCCTGAAATGACTTCCAAAAAGGTAGCTGACAAAATTTGTTGTCAACTTCTGCAACTAGTAAAAGATAACAGAGGCACCTGACAATTTGTAAATGATTACATAATTGGAATGTACATAAGTGTGTTTTGATTTATTTTGATTTGCTACTGCAGACACTGTTAAGGTGTGTCTTACACAGAGGTGATTTACAACATGCTCAGATGCCTTCATGGAAGCACAAAGTGCTGTCTGTTGTCCTGTCTTTATTCTGTATCTTAAAATTCAACAAGCTGATGCTGAAGCTGAGTGTGTGTTTTATTGTACTACATGGCAATCAATCCAGTTGTTTACTGGGATGGTGCAGAGCTAAAGAGGTCAGTGATTACAGGCAGGCTGGGATAGCTTTGCCTGAGCTGTGTTTGCAGCTTTGTTCATCGACCTCCTACGTATTCAGAGCTTTAGAACCTTCAGTGATTGCCAGAAGTGTGTTTCTAGAAAATTTGCAGATGCCAGAGGTAATCGGTAAGAGGAATTACACCATTTAATTTCATGCAGCTGCTGACAAAAGAATTGGAAAAATACACTTGTCAATTCTTCAAAAATTCCATTCATTACTTTTGCAGAGGGAGCTGCAGTCTTTGATCTGCAGTCCTGCTCTCTCATCTTCAGAACATAGCAAGTCATTTAAATAAATGGATTTTAATATTAGAACTGTCCAGATTATAGAGTTGTCATGCAAAAATAGCCATGCTCACAAAATGAAATACATCCAGCAGGCTTTTAGCAACTGGACACAGTTGCATTTTATTCATTAGTATTTGAGGCCATTTAGAAGCCTGGGTCAGGACTTCTCTTCCCAACTGCTTCCAGGGAAAGGCTTTGTCTGAGTAGATTTGACTCTCTGCACAGTCAGAATCTTATTTTAATCCAGCCTTTGTATTCCTTCCAACCTCCAGCCCTTTGTAGGGCTGTTATAAAACAGAGAAAATGGGCTTCTCCAGCAAACCCAAGGTCTGTCAGTGTTTCATGTGGCACTGGTGTTATGGTGATGTGGTGTGACTGGGTCTGGCACTGGGCTGAATGAACTGACACAGGAGCTGTGGCAGTGTGGGGGCCTTCAGTCTTTCATTTATTACAGAATTACATAACCAGTGTTTATTTTCCTTCTTAGGCTGCTTGCTTAGAGAGCCCAGCCCAGAGAATGCCCAGCACTGGCATTTCTCTGTCTCAGCTCTGAGGACTGGGCATAGCTGGGGCACATGGCACCAAGGAAGGGCCCCTGTGTGTTCAGGCATTCCATGTACAGGTCTTCCCACTGGTGATGGGAAGGGCTGGTTGCCTTGGTTTATCTGCATGAGGCTTCAAAGATGTGTTAAGGACCAAATTTTGAGTAATTAGGAAGATAAAACTAAAAACTGTTTTAAGTCAAAACACTGAGGCTGATACAAACAGACCCAAGATACAGACTTGCCTGTTTCTGGAAGTCATTCCTGTTTTTTTAAATGGATAATGTGTACAGAAGAATGGTTTCCTAATCTAATTAGTATAGAAAACTTGTCCTGATGGAGTTGCCTTCTCTGTGATTTATCTAATCAGACTCAGTCATCTCTCAGTTTGTGCTCTTTTTTGGATTATTATTTCTTTTCCCCCACGAGTTTCTCATTTACCACTCGTGGGCTCGTTTCCAGCAGCACCCCATTGAAACTGAATTTCTGAAGTGCGTAATTTTCATTAGATTTCCTGAAATTATTAAATAAATATGTATTAAATAAAATTAGATTCAGTTGTGTTCTTGGCTCCTCATGTCAGTAGGACTTCCTAGGGAATTAGGCTGCAGCTCAGAGGTTGTATTTAAGCTTTATTTCTCAATCTAAGTGTTTGGCTACTTGCTAGTCCTGTCGTGCTGATGCTCCCATTTACTTGTGCTTCCTGAGTGCCTTGGAGTAGTTTGCTTGCCAGGTGCACCTGGGGATTCTGTAGCACGTTGATGTGAGTTCTAACAACCTTCCAGTGGGCATTAAACAGTAAGTGCTTCAAGCACTGGGCAGCCTGACAGAGCAAACCTGACAGAGTGAAATGTGCTGCAGATCCGTGCAGGTTTGTGCCTGGAGAAGAGTTCGTGTCGGCAATTTAAACTTTCCAAGGCCTGTCCTTGGTCTGTTACACCAGGAACAGAGTGAGACTGTGTGAAACTAGAGATGTCTGTGCCAAGTCCTGCCTTGTGTGTGCAGTGTCCTGCAGTGCAGAGGCTGTGCAGGGACAGCACCAGCACCTGCCACCCCTTGCAGTGGGCTCCTGTTGTAGGCACCACCTGCATTACAGACCCTGCAGGCACGTGCCTGCCTGTTCCCTTTGACATCTTTCCACGTGCCTGCTGTTAGGGGCTTAATTCCTCTTTGAACTTGGTGTCACAGTCCTGCTTTGCTCCTCTGGTAGCATTAGTTCTAAGGATTGACTACTTGTATCTCTTTCTTAACCCCTCTCCCACTCTTTCCTAGTGCATGTTCCCTCACTTGAGGGGTTTGGTGAATAGCAGTTTTACCTTCTCACATTTTACGACTTCAGTCATATCCCCCTTCAGCTTTCCTCTCTCCAAAGGGTTCTAGCCCTGGTCTGTCCTCATGTAGCACCAATGCCATCCTCTCAGTCAGTCGTTCTGTAAAACTTCCCACAGCACCACCGTGTTCCCTTCAGACACGGGGGCAAAAACTGCACGTGTAACTTCGAAACATGGGCATTCATAAGTTTGTGTAGTGGAAAAATACCATCTTTGGTCTGGGGCCCCTCCTGAGTTTCATGTAAGTTTTATCAGCTGTTTTGGCTGCTCCAACACACTGATCTTGTGCTGCAGGGCACACATGGCAGCTTTTCTGAGCCAGGGTGGTTTTCTGTGCAGTGAGGACCTGGAATGAACAGGTGAGGAAGGAGACAAAATGGGGCAGTTTTGTACAACTTAAACCATGAAATTGCTGGTTATAGTTTCCTGGCTCAATGCATACTGAAAGGACTGTTTCAGCAGAATTTTCCTTCCTGAGTTCTGCCAGGCCATTCCCAGAGCCACTGCACACCAAGGTTATGGGTTTAGCTCTCCAGGCAATTGTGAGGGTGAAATAAAAAGGGCTGTTGAATAGGGGCCTGATTTGAGTTGAGAGCTGGCTGGTGTCTGTTAATAACAGAGAAATGGTACCTAGAGGCTGAGGACAGGGCTGCTGAAGGGGTAGGTTCCATGTTGGTTGGCTTTATTTGCTCTTTCAGTCTTGGCCAGTGACTTAGACCACAGAGACAGCCACGGACAGAGCTTGCAGCTTGAGGCTTCCACCTTCCCTGGGGCCATGGCCTCTGGTCTGTGCCCTTTCTTTCCATGGCTATCAGAGATGTTCTTTAGCTTCACTTCTCTCTGGTGTCTTTGTCCAGGAGCTCAACGTTCGCCGGGTGACGCTGTCTGCGGACAAGGAGAAGTACGGGGTGCGGCTGAGGGCAGAGCCAGACCACATGGTGCTGGGCAAGCGCCTCAAGGGGGCATTCAAACCTCTCGTGGCTGCCATCAAAGAGCTGAAGAGTGAGCAGCTGGAAAAGTTCCAGGAGACAGGTCTGTAGTGGTGCAAACCCCTGAACAATGGCAATAGATCCTACTGTGGGCTTAGGGGAGCGTGAGGGCTACTTCGCTCTTATCATCCCTGTGAAATTTTTTGGGATGAGAGTAGGAGAAAATTTGGGTTTGTTAGTTTTACTATTATTTTGCTGACAGTAGGTTAGAAATGGCTGTGTACACTAATATTAAACTATCCTCCTGTTAAACTGTTTCTTCCCATCCTGGGAGGTGGAGGTTGGATCTCAGGAAAAGGTTCTTCCCCCAGAGGGTGGTTGGGCACTGAACAGGCTCCCCAGGGCAGTGGGCACAGCCCCAAGGCTGACAGAGCTCGAGGAACTTTGGACAACACTCTCAGGCCTGGGGTGGGATTGTTGGGGTGTCCTGGGCAGGGCCAGGAGTTGAATTTAATCCTTGTGGGTCCCTTCCAACTCAGAATATTCTACAGTTTTAAGTGCTACTGTAAGGCCAAGATGAAGCAGGGAATAAGCTTTCTTTGAGACTGGATCAATTTGAAACTGAGTATTTGTGCAATAGTTCTTATTCTAAAAGCATTCCTTCAGTTCCAGAGTTACAAGTGGGTGTGAATTTTGCAGCTATATCTGTTTAGTGAACTGCTTAAATGGAAATTAGGATTTGGTGGAGTACACAGGTTATTTTTAAGTTTTATTCCATTCAGATGGTTCCCCACCAACAGTTGCTGAAGTGCCTGTGTTTGAGTGAGTTCTGCTGCCTGGAGAAGTGCCTGTGTGAAAAGTGGGAATGTGGGTAGTTCATTGCTGCTCACTAGTGCTTAACTGCTGTTTCACTGTATTGCAGATGTACTGCAGTGCATGTGTCTGAAGTCTGATACTTGTTTAAAGCCTTTTGAGTTTAGCACTGTGGTTTTTTACTCTGGTAAGAGATGCTCTTCCTCTGCCAATTGTGCAGGCACCATTGTTGTAGAAGGACACGAACTCCATGGGGAAGATCTCCGGCTCATGTATCAGATTGCAGAAGGATCCTCCCAGTTTGAGGCACACTCTGATGCTCAGGTATTTTATTGGTGTTTGTTTGTTTGTTTGTTTGTTTTTGTTCTGTTTTGGTTTTTGTTTGTTTTGTTTTGATTAAGGGAAGAGTTCCTCTAAAAGTAATAGGAAAATGGTGGGGTGGGATTGTTAATTCAGGTAGTTCAACAGATTTTGGGAACCTGTCTCTTGAATTCTGGAGCTGTTGAATACTCTCTTCACCATCGTTTTTTGTTAAGTGAGGAGCTCTAGAAAAGCAGCCTGAATGCCTGAGTAGAGCTTGTTTCAAGTTTGTCACCTGTTCCTCCTTCTTCTTTCTGTGCATTTGCTCAGGTGTTAGTTCTGCTGGATGTTACCCCAGACCAGTCCATGGTGGATGAAGGAGTTGCCCGGGAGGTCATTAATCGCATCCAGAAGCTTCGCAAAAAGGTGAGGAAGGAGTGGTTGGGGCCAAGGCATTTGAATTTCCTTTGCAGCAATCTTTGGGCAGTATGGAACAGAAAATAACCCTTTTAATTAAACATGAAGCCATGTGTCATTTACTCCTCATGTATAATGTTCTGATTAGAGCTCTTGCAAGAGAACCCAAAGGATGTAAAAAGAAAATTTTCTTGGGACGTGTTTTTTGGAAAAGATATCTGTGCAGTTAAGGCTGCATAAATCATAGATTCATGGAATAATCTGAGTTGGAAGGGACCTTTCTTCAGCATAAGACTGAAAAATTACAAATTTATACCAAAATAGCTATTTTTCTATATTAATTTTTAAAAATATATATAAGTGTGTAGATTTCCATATCCATATGTAGATTTTTATATATACACTTGTGTAGATTTTATATATATACACCTACCTATGTAGATTTATATATATAAACATTTTAATATATAAACACACATATATATAAAAAATAAAACTTATATGGATTTTTTTTTGGTGCAAAATAAAGCTGGGAAGGAATGTGGCCATGAAAACTCTTATGTTGTTGGATGATTTAAATTTAGTTCTTTAGTGACATGAGGCCATAGTTTATTTTCCCTTAAATGAATCTCAAAATACTTAATCTTGCATACACTCCCATGTTTCAAGGCTCTTGCCTTTGTGACACAAGGATTGTTTTATTCTAAATCTTTAGTGGAAACTTTTGACAAATCCCTGGTAAATATCTTAAAAGATTTTTTTTTTCTTTCACATAACAAGTATTCTTCTTTAAATTTGTAATTTTGCTGTCAGTAACAGTGTATTTGTGTGTCCTACAGCGGAATCTGGTTCCTACAGATGAGATCTCAGTGTACTACAGGTCCCAGCCAGAGGGGGAATACCTGGACACCGTTATCAAGGAACATGCAGAGTTCATTTTGGCCACAATAAAGGCTGAGCTGAAGCCTTACCCGGTGCCTACCCCAAAGGAAGTTCTCATCCAGGAAACAACCCAAGTAAGAAGAAAAAGCTCTGACTGCATAGCTCACTTTATCTGCTTTTGACCCAACAAACTGCTCCAATTACAGAAAAATGTCAATGTTTATTTATGGGATGTAGTGGTTATTGTTTTGTGTTTGTAAATTTCTATATTAGTGGTTTTGGTTTAGAAAAGAAAAATATTTAGTTTCTGTCTGTGTAGTGTTTTTGAAAATGAAACTGCTCGGGTACCAAAATAAATGAATAATTAGTTGTTTGTGTAAGCTTAATGCACAGGTATTTGTACTTGGATTAGTGCATTGTTTAGGCAGCCAGAACATTGTTGCTCTGATTTCTTTAGGTTAATATGCTTTTGTATTGGAACTTGCTTCAGAGCTAAATTTTTCTTAAGACCAACTTCGTTTATTAATATTTAAGACTGCTTTTTTCCCTGCCCCCTGTTGCTGAAGTTGTCCTTGGTGCCAGTGCAGTTTCACAGATAGTTCAAATGTGCTGTTGAAAAGGAACAGCAGTTTCCTTCGTTTTCTTTGATTGCTTCTTCTGCCATATCTGACCACACTCTTGCCCTGGTTTTATTCAAACTTACTCCACCCAAAAGACATCCCCAGCAGAATCGTGGGTGAAGTATTTTTCAGCATAAATGTCATGCTGGACCAGAAAGACCAGAGCGTGGGATATATCCAACTTAAAATTTGATTTACAGAGTGACCGGAGGGACCAATTTGTTTATTTAAGGAAAATATTGTGTTGTGTTGGTTTAATAAAACAATATTCAAACCATGATCATATTTCTCTTTCTTCAGCTGAAGGGATCAGAGCTAGAAATTACCCTTGTGCGAGGGGGGGTGTGTCAGCCTGTTGGCCCAGCCTGTGCCTACGTCAACCTCAAAGTTTGTGTCAATGGGACAGAGCAAGGTAGGAATGTTCCTCAGAGGGGTCTGTGTGTGAGTGTCTGTCTGGGGGTGTGCACACTCTGTGTCTGTGTTTGTGCTCAGAGCATGGACCCTGAGAATCTCTAATTCTCCAGGTTGTGCTGTCAGTGCAGGTGATGCCTTGATGTGGAGGAGATGCTTTGAAAACCTTAGATATGAAGTATAGAGCTGAAAAGAATACTAGAGAATAATATGTGTATTATATTAATTATAGATTATATTGTGATCATATGATTATAAAATAAAAGTAGATGATAGAGTGATTGTGGTTTTGATAATAAAAAGATGAGAGCAGTGATATTGGTAAAGGTATTACAAGGTTGAATTGTATATTAAAAGAAGGAAAATTAAATACACTCAGGGAATTTTTCCTACATGTATTGACAGTTTATGTATCAAGTAAGTGTTAACATGGTCACAGAGCTGCTCCCTGAATGATAATGAATCCAGCTGTAAAAGTTTGGTGACCATCTCGGAGGGCTCTGAGTCTGCCAGTTCTTAATCAGTATAATACCAGGTTATACTTCAGTGGCATACAACTTTGACTGCTTTATTAGTAAAAACAAGTAAAACTTCTATACTCTAAATCTGAAGTACACTTCAGATTTTTCCCTGTTTTCTTTCCTCTTTCCCTTTCTTACTAAAATAATTTTAGGAAGATGTAGCATTGCCAGTTTAGAAACTCACGGAAAGTGATGTTTAGTGATGAGAAAGCATCACTGGAAAATCACTGGAACTTGGATGTTGCTCACAAACTGCATTTTAATTTCTTAATTTTGGTTTTAGATGGTGTGCTGCTGCTGGAAAATCCAAAAGGAGATAACACCTTGAACTTCACTGGACTTGTAGATGCTGTCTCCTGCATTTTTGGTCTTAAAAATTCAAAACTGACAGTTTTTAATGGAAACACAGGTAAATGGAGTATGACAAGGAAAATTGGAAGTCTTTCTAGCAGCATCTAGGAGTTGTTTACTGTAGAATTATTTACTGTATAATTTATATCTATCTATATAAAATTGACAGGAAAATGGGTAAGGAAATATTGCATTTTATAGCACTTAGCTTATGAGACTGTGTTTATAGTCACATCAGAATGTTTCCAAAAGGTGCTGCTAAATGGTGCTCATCTCCTCTGTTATCTTCCTTCCACTGCAGTTCTCTTCAGGGCAAAATCTGATTTATTTCAGGGTTTCCATCAGGCCCAGACTGTGCCATGAACTGATGGTGAGCTGCCATCAGCTCTTCCATGCTTTCCTTTTCCTACTGCCTCAGTGGGCAGGATGAGAACTTCACTGCTGTCTGTAGGAAAAAAAAATACTGCCTTGTCACCCTGGAAAAACTTGAGGATTCTCTGCATTTCTTCTTTTTAGAAAAACTGATTGAATATTAAAAATACTGCAAAAATGGTAATTGGATGGCTACAAAAACTTTCCTTAGTATTTTTTCATAGAGACATTTCTGAAGTACATCTGAGGGGGAGGTTCTTGAGTTGTCTGTTTTTGGGTGCCCATGGCACTGCTCAAGATCACCAATTTGTCCACCAATGACATCTGTAGGGGAACAGTCTTACTTGTGTCCATAATGTCACTGTTACCATCTTTATCTTTAGTTTCTTGACTTCTGCAAGTGTTTCTAGAAGGATATTTTGGGGGTTTCCACATCTGATGTCACCTGTTCCCTTACTGTGATGAACCTCTTTCAGCTAAACAGAATAGTCCTGTCATACAAAAGGATTATTCTTTGCTCTCAGTTAGAGGTGATTTAGAGGAGATCCCTTGGTATCTTCCTCGAGTTTCAGTTGTGTTTAAAGGAGGAAATAGTTTTCCTTGAAGTCCTTTTCCAAGTAGTGGGGATATCCTTCCTAGCAGTGTGGTCTGTGCCTGCAGAGGTGGCTATGGACTGGTATTGTTCATTGCTATCACAAATATTAAGAGATGACCTGCAAAAGGCCAAGAAAAGTTGGGAAACTCCCATTCCATTAAGATTATGAGCAGTTTAACTCCTTATCTGGTCACTAATAGAACAAAAAGGAAACAGCATAAATCCACTAATGTGGAATTCCTGAAGGAATTGGTAAAGAAAATGAAAACCTTCCCTCTTCCTAAGAGGTTCTTTTCTGCTGTAGGAACAAAAGCTTCATTCCTTTCCTTTCCATGTCACTTTTGCTCTGTAGGGATCATTTGGGGACTTCCCATCTTGGTGTGCTGATTTTAAACTTTCACTCTTTGCAAGTGGTCTGGGCAGAGCAGGTTTTTTTTTTCCTCTGCCCACTTAGTAACAATGTGGAAATTCCCTTGGAAAGTTTAGATTATCAAATTCACTTTTGTTGCAGTTTGTCAAACAAGTATTCATCAGCAGAAGGTACAGCTCCCTGAGGAGTCAGGGTGGAAAGCATGTGCAAGGAAAATACCTCTTAGAGAGGTCAGAGAATAGGCCTGGAATTCCTGGTGTTTGCTTTGGATACAATCCATTTGATTTTTCTGCCCCACCTTGGTGTGGGTTATGCCAGGTGAGGCCTCGTGGTGGTTCCAGGGCCTCCTTAGGTGAGGCAGGGCTTGGAATCAGCTGCTGTGTCTGAGAGGAATTGTAGAGGAAAGTTGTGCACTCTGGACAAGTTGTTGCTGAATTGTTCCCATATGTGTTAATAAAATTGTGACCCAGTAAAACCATATTTCTGGCTCCATATTTCCCTTCCTGTGGTTTTTAGGGCTGTCCACTTTACTTGCAGTAATTTATTATCTTGTTTTCTAATTGTAATGAAGATTTACTTAGGGTTTGTGTAATGGCACAGGACCAGGCAGTTCTTGTTTTAAGGGAGGCTCAAATATGTCATGTCCCTGGTTTTCAGTGCAGCATTGAAATAATAGGATAAACATTTCCTTCCCAGCAGTATATTAAGGTATTTTGAGGAACTGCACAATCACTGAGCAAGGCTCTGGGATGTGTACTGACCTTCAGAAACTGAGAATAGAATTTGTCTCTTAACATTAAAAAAAAAAATAATCATTCAGAGGGAAGAGCCTGGGCTTAAGTCAAATAGTAAAACAGTTGTCTGTGACTTTCTTTTTGCTCCAAATTGCTGAAAACTTTCTAAACTCATTGTTGGGAATGCTTTTAGACTTGCACTCGTCTTTCATGGAAGTAGCCCATACTGAAAAGGTCCTATTAAAAAAAAAAATCATTTTTTCAATGTTTGTAGGAAGAAATGAATCTGTAAATCATGTAGGGCTTCAAGGGGAGGGGAACAGGAAGTGGAACAAAAATCCCTCTACAAACTTCTCAGTCCGTGTCTTGTTTCATCTTCAGATGGCTAATTTTTTTGTAAATCTATTCTTAGCATTGTTTTCTGAACAATAGAGCACAAAGATTTATTTTCTTAGTCTTTAATTTTTAAAAGGCCATGGGGCTGCAAGGCACCTTAGCAGAACATTACCACTTAAATCTCAGCTGCAGGGAGAGATGACTTTAAAAGTGATTTTAATATTGATGAGCACTTGTAATAGCTGCTTGCTTTCAAGTCTGTTGTTATATATGAAGAAATGACTCACATTTTTTCTTTTTCTTGCTCTTATTAGAGGGTTCTAAGAACAGGCTCCGTTGACAGCACTCTGCATAAGCTCTTCCCTGGGAAAATGTCAGCAGTCCTGTAATGCCAAATGCTAATTTGTTAAATAGGCAAACCCCCCTGTTACTGCAGCTCATTCCTCCTTTTCCTGCATGGATCCCAGCAGCTGGGCAATGGGAAACTGGAAGTTGCTGGAGCTGGGTGTTTGTAGCTCTGTCAGCACCCTGCTCACTGTGCTCTCTCCTACCATGCCCCATAAATTGTGCTGCTTTAGGGCTGTGCTGGGAAAAACCTGCCCCTGGCTCCTCTTGGTGATTCCTCTCCACTTGTTGATTTAGTTGTTTTCTTGCTTTCCCAGAAGTAAAACCAAAAGCAGCTCCCCTTCCTGTGGGCTGGGGCATGTGCCTGGCACCTCAGCCATGCCAGGGCAGTGTTTGGGCACTGCTGGGTGGGCACTGGCATTGGGACATCTGCACTCCTGGAAGTTGAGTTGGAGTAGCAACAATGAAGTTTTGCCTTTTTCTTTAAAGCTTTATAAAGATTATATATATATAGGAATATATAGAGTTTAATGTATTCAATATTAATAAATATCCTGATGTTGCATAGTAGCACATTCCCAGTGCTGCTGCAGCTTGGGGGAGTTCAGGTGCAGGCAAAGATCACAGGTCTGCACTTAATGAGATAGAAATGAGTAAGTGAATAATTTCTTGCTTGTTTGAAGTTATTTTACTGGTTTTATTGCATAAGCAGTTGTGTGTTATGTGCATAAGGAGCATCATGTAGGAGCTGATTTCTACAGCAAACTAAGTACTCTGTGCGAAAACAAAATATTTCAGCACAAATCCTGCTTTTCAAACCAGAGAAAAGCTCTCTCTTGAGGAGGGAATTGTGAAAAGGGAGTGAGGGGTGAGAAAACCTCGTTGTCAGCTCCCCATGATGGCCTGACTGCTCTCACTTTCTGTTCCAGAACTGGTGAACAAGACAGACCTGCTGGGCCTGAGTGGAAAGACTCTGCACGTGACAGCAGGGTCAGCCCCTGCCCAGATCAGCTCTCCTGCTGCCCTGCTCTGCCAGTATATCAACTTACAGCTCATGAATGCAGCACCACAAGGTGTGTGGGATACTGATCTCCTCAGTTACAGGCTGAGCTTTCTGGGATGGAAGCTTTGGCCGCCATCACTTGCTGGTGAAGAGAAGTACATAAGTTTCAATTGGCAGACAGTGATTTTCTTAATTTTTTTCTAGTGTTTGTTTTCTGATAAACACAATGTTTATATTTAGCTTTTCTCCTTCTTCTCCTAAGAGAAAAAGGACAGCCAGTTTGAGATAAGGAACAGCAGTTAAACATGAGCCCTTGGGCATTGTTTTTCTGTTCCTGACCATCAGCTCCCCTGTGCAGCTTATTTGAAAAGGCTGAGTCTAAAATGGACCAAAACTGAATGAAGAGCCAACTCTATCAAGACATTGGAGACAGCCTGTGAAACATTTCTTAGTGCTATTTAAAAACCAAATGAATTGTATTATTAACCTGATCTGGAGTATAGATATGTATGTGTGTAATTCTGTTTCCTGGCTGCAAATCTTGTAGCTCTTTTTCTGAAACCTTGTGTTGGAGCAGCTCTGTTGTTAGTAACTTGCTTAATCTCTGCCCTGGTATGAGCCCTTTCTGCACTGTCCATGTGGAATCTTATTGACACTACAGGGAACCTGCTGGGGCCAAAAATGTGTTTTTTACAAGGGATTTGGTCTTGTAAAGCTTCTGCACTTAGTGGTTTCTGTGTCCTGTTGAAATATTTCATGTTTCCCAGGCTCTGTGTTATCCTGTGGGCCCAGGTAAAGAATTCTGCAAAGTTTTCTGCTCTTCCTCAAGCTGTCAATAATCACTTCACACTTCTGATTCTATAATCCATGAACTTACTTAGTGAATATCTGTAGGCTGGTATTGCTCTCAGTACTATGAAGAAATAGAGATGAAATGAAAGAAGAAATCCTAAATTTTAATTTACCAAGATAAGTGAAATAATCTCATTGCTCACCAGTAGTGACTCAGCTGTTTGTCTTGTCCAGAATGTCAGAAAGGAACAGTGGGAACTCTCCTAATGGAAAATCCTGTTGGTCAGAATGGATTAACATACAAAGGTCTTCTACATGAAACAGCAAAAGTTTTTGGGCTCAGAAGCAGGAGGCTAAAACTGTTCCTGGATGAAGCACTAACTCATGGTAAGCACAAACCTTTGGTTTGCTTTTCCAAGGACACTTGGAAGTTTTTCTTGAGAAGCAGCTCATGTAACCTTAGCTCCAGTTGAATTACTAAATGCACACTATTTACACATTGGTTTCTGATTTTGTCCAGTAATCCAATATTTATTAAATAAAATCCTTTAAGCACACATATACAGTTAGAAATTCAAAGCTCCTATGCATTGCCTTTATCAAGTGGCCAAGACAAGTTCTGTCAAAGCCTCTTCCTTGAACAGTAAAGGTCAGTCAGAGTGGGGATGGCAGTGCCAGGCTGCAGTGACTAAGCAGAATGAACCTCCTCCTAGAAGAGAGTGAGGCTAAAGTATGAATATTTTAAGAACCTGTTCAAATTGTTCTTGTAACACTCATATTGTTGCCTTGTCTTCCTCTTGGAGAACTGGAATGGGTGGAAAAGAGTATTGGATCTGTGTTGGAGTCAGGTGAGTAGGGTACAGCTGCTCCTGTTCATTCCAAATACCTGGGAAGCAGGAAGCTTTGGCACACAGTCACAGATCTGGAATGCTAAAGAACCTTCCAAACCCACAGACAGATGGTGAGGCTGAGAAACAAAATCTAGGATTCACGAGAAAGGTGTGACTAAAGCTGTAGCCACCTGTGGCTAAAAAGTTGGACCTGAGAGATTTGGGACTTAACATTTGACAGGAAGAATGGATTGGAAACCACATGGTGAAAAAACCAAACAACTCAAACCAGGTATTTCTGTATTGAGGAAAATTCAGCTCTTGGAATGAAATGATGCAAAGGGTTCTGTCTGCAGAGTATCAGTGACGTGGTTTAGGAGCTGTCTGGGAGGGCTCCATGACCCCCTTGGCTTTCACACACTGGGTTACCTGTCCAGAGGTTGGACATCCTGCTTAAACTGGCCATCATGGGACAGGCTGGGTTTCCTCAGGGGGTGCTCTCAGCTGGTGAGGGGAGGGGGAGAAGGGCAACTCTAGTGCAGCTGCTGAGAACTGGGGTCTCTCAGGTGTCCACCAACGCTGGGGGATTCAAGTAGGATGGGTTAGAATGGGAGCAAGGAGATGTGGGGGGGTTTGTTGTGGAGTTTTGGTTGCTTGTTTTTATTTCTTATTTCATGTGACCTGAACTCTGTTTATTCAAAAGCCATTTCTGTGGTGAGAATGGGTCTCAAATGTTGATAAGACTTTCTAGTGGTAGTTTGAGCTAATGCCAAAAATGATGTGCTGGATGGTGTTAACAGACAGAACTGGAGTGTTTAAAAACAGCACGAGGTGCAAGAACCAAGTAAATCAACCACACTTCATTTGCATAAACAAGAAAAGTCAGCAGGCACAACCTTGCTGACTGGGCATTCAGGGACTCAGCCAGTCAGGAGCAATTTGATGTTATACACAGTTTCTTTGGGGTTCCTGTCACTGTTACAGCACTGTATGATTTAGTTCAGATACTAAAATAGCTATTGTAGAAAATTTTAGAGCTTTGAAAGAGGACAGTAACTGTCAGGACAGGAAAATGCATTGCTCATTTTAAATAGGGATTTTAAAAATGCCTTTACCTGAAAGGGAAATGGATTGAATTGCTGTAACATTTGTAGTATGGATTCTTCAGAACTATTTCAACTTTAATTAAACTGTATAAAGTGACAATTCACAGTGATGGGAAATAACAGATTTGATAACTCTTCCAAGGCCAAAGCATTTGGTCTTTTTTGGGTTATAGAGAACTTGGTCCCAGAGATTTATTTGTGCAGCTAACATGTGCTTGTGCCAGGTAGCTTCACTTCTGCTATCTCAGATTTAATTCTCACCATGCAGCTCCCTTAATAGCTTTTTTTAATTGTTTAAACACTGAAATTGCTGTACTTTATCTTCACATCTCTTTATATGATGAATAAGTGCTTCATAAAACACTTTGATGCCTCTAAAAAACATCAGGTCAGTTAATGTTCCTCTGTATTGTTGCAGCTTTGTAGTCCCCTATTCATCTTCTAATCCATCTATTCAAGGTCCTACCTTAAAAACAAAAAAATTCAGTCTCTTGAGGAAGTTTCTTATGGTTTATTCTAAAAATAAAAAAAGTATTTGCTGTTAACCATTTGAAATGTTTGATGAAAGTAACCCATGAATTGGAAAACTGATGCCTGTTTTATAAAAAGCAAACCAGTCACTTGGTGGAAAATGAGTTATTGGTTTTGAAAAGGTTATTTTTATAAACCTTTTTGGTCCAGGCAGTTGGGCATCTGCTGTCCATTGCACAAAAACTCGCCAGTTTTTCAGAAACAAATGTGTTTTTCACTCCCCCTTTGTAATATTGGAAAAACATCCCATAAATAAATGTCAGAGTGGTGAATGTTGCTTATTCACGAGCTTGAGACACAAGTTCCAGGTACCTGATTCAGAGTCATTTTGGGGATAATGGTGACACTTCCATGTGCTCCCTGCAAAGCCTTTCCCTGGAGGAATTGGCATGGGAAAGAGGATGTCCTTATAAAAAGAGGATGTCCTTATACTTTGTTGATAAATCAAGTTTCCAGTTTCTAAAAGTAATTATTGAGTTAAATACTGTTGAAAATAGGTTCCTGATTTTTCAGGATCTTAAAGAGAAATACTTAATAAGGGACTTGGAGACCAAGTTCATAGTTTGTTTGGCTGCTTCTGCAGACCAGACTAACATTTTTACATCCTGATGGAACATGGTCATGGGGAGAGAAGGAAGTTTAGTGAGGGAATAAAGCCCTAATTGCTGAATTGGATTATAGCTCCATTCCTTTAGCTCTGTGGATGGATATTCAGCTGCTTAAAACAGAGTATTACACTGTGGAAGAGGATTCCTTAAAAACAGTACCATTGTGATCCATGAGGACTTCTCAGTTCTTACCACTCCGAAGTTTCTCAGTAAAGAGGCCTCTGGTTATTGAGGTGACTTTTGTTCCAAGGCTGTGCCTCCCAGGATTCCAGACACTCTGCTCTCAGTGGGGTAGTTTGGTAGAGCTGATGGGTGCTGGAAGCATTGAGCCAGCAAGCATCTGACTCCTTGGGAAAAATGGAAAGTGTAATAGAGAAAGAGATTTCCAGCTCCTCCAAACTTTGCAGGTGACTCTCCCTGGCCACAAGTGGGATTACTCAGTGTGTGTGTTGCAGGGGGAATTACAAAACCCTGAATCAGCCTGTTAGAAATATGCTCTATCCTTCAGAGGTTGGTTAGGGAGACTTTATCCTATTACAGTTCCAAACTGTGGGCACGTAGCTGTGAAAAGACTTAGGGAATTGATCCGGTGTGGAATGAAATTCTTCAGACATTCCCGACAAGATTCCAGTGTTAGTTTTCCAGCAGGTACTGCTGCAGTCCTTGTTTTACACATAAACTGCAGCCAATGTCTGCATGTTCCTGTTCTTGTTCTTCTGCACACAGGCCTTGGTTCATGTTCCATCAGAGCTGGGCTGCTGAAGGAGCTGGTTCTCTGTATGGCTGCCCCTCCATGCTGTTTACAAGGGACTCTGGCTTTCAGTGCTTTGTGTTGTACTGTTAATTTTGTTTTAATATCGTGGCATTTTAATTTGCTGTCTGGATGTGAAGCTGGGAGCTGACAAAGACTTTCAAAAAGTTCTACTTTGTGACATAAAGCAGTGTCTTCAGCCCTTGCAGGGACAATCCTGCCTTGTGGTGACCCTTCCTTTCGTGCACTGGCCTTTAACAGGAGGGAGTTTTAAGCTGAGCAGTTTCTGTCCCAGTCCCCCTGTGATGGAACCTGCAGAACTGTCTGAATAAAGCAAAAAAAAAAAGTGTTCATAGTTTTCCCTGTAAGCAAGAGCACTAACTGTGGTGTTTCTCTTGTTTCCTTGGTTCAGAGATCACGAAGGACATCTCCATGAAGAACCTGAACATGAAGACCCTGTATGTTCATGTCATACCCACCACAGCTGAATGTTGAGAATTCCACTTTTATGAAGAAGACCATGTAGACTTTTTTTTCCACAAAAAAAGGAAGTCCAAGAGAATTAATATGCTTTTAGATGAACATCCAAGTTGTGTATGGTACTTTTAACATCTCTAGTGGCACACAGGATGTTTTCTACCAGTGCATGTCTAATATGCTGCTCTTTGATTTCAAATACAATGTATTTTCATTATGTTACCTTATGATGCTGTAAAAGCCCTTTGGAAAGTGTCAGAACTCCTTAACCTTAGATATCTATGCAGAAATTTGCCTGAGAGAAGTGGGACTAGTACCTCAGTGATGCTGTTCTCTGCCTGTCCTTTGAGCAGAGGGCATCTTTTCTAAACCATGGGTTACCTACAAGGCTCTCTGATACTTATACACCATCCTACAATAGCTTTGTATCTTATTTAAGGATTACCTGGATTTGTCCATTCATACTAGCTGGATTTTCATGAAGTGTGTGGCTGTTGGTTTAAAATACTCCCTACATTGAACACTTGGAACAATAAATTCGCTTCATCTCCAAACTCTCTTTTCCCTGTGTTCACAGTCCTTTGCTTCCTTAGGATTTCTGAAGACAACACTTAGGATCAGGAACACCCAGAGACACCTGAGATCTGAAAATGTCTGTGCTGAACACCAGGGGCTGTTCAGATGGTGGTACTGACAGGTATTAATGTGGTAACATTGTGAGAAGAGCAGAGTCTTACTGAGCACATTTTTCCATGACTCTGTTTTTCATCTTTACACTATGAATAAAAACCAGAGCTTGTTTCTGATAGCCCTGTGTTAGTGGGAATAACTATAAATAGATGTTCTGTGTGACTACTGTGCAGTAGTGGACCATACCAAAATTGTAAGTACTCCTTGGAAGTAAACCATGTCCCTGGCATTCAGCTTATATAAAATTATTTATATCAGTATTAAAAATGGCAGTGCCTGGACCTCCTGAATCAGTGACCTGTTCAGTTTAAGGAGTACTGGACATTGCCCTTTACCTGGAAGTCAGCTGGCTGATTTTTTTTTTTTTTTGGCATAGTGACATGGAAATCAAATTTATGGTGTTCTGTGGGGTTTCTTTGTCACGTTTAAAAACATCCAGGTTTCATCTGTGAAACTAAGGTTGCTGTTCTTAAGCTGAGTAATTTTGCATTATTATTGATGGAGAATAAATGAAGATGGCAAATGATTGCAATCTAGCTCATTCTTAATGAGCCAAGCTAAGGGCACAACATCACTTGCATTTTTCAAGACTTATTTTTGATTTAGCATTTTGTGCATGTTTATGTTTTCTATTTCTAGTTCCATGTAAGGACTGGATTAGGTTTTATATGTATAAATATATGTATAAGTGCTTTCCAGTGAATTAGAAGCCAAGCCAAGATTTATGGATTCACTCTGTGTTACAAACAGAAAAAGATAATCATCAACAGAACCTTTTTTTCTTTCTCAAATATATTTATAGCTGTTTACTGTAAAAATAATCTACCCTTAAGAGAAGAAATACTTCTTATGACCTGAGTCAAATAATCCCATGCCTTATGTGAGGTAGAGCTGAGCTGGGTTTCCTGGATTTTCTTTTAAGTAACCAATTTTTTATGCTGAAAATGAAATCTGGCCTTTCCTTGGACTTCCTGTGGGAGCTTTCTCTGGGAAGATGTTCTGCAGAATAGCAAGGCCTGGGATGCACTGTCAAACCAGACAAAGATGTGCTGGTAAAAGTTACAGTCAGAGGCAGAGGGTTTGAATTATTTACTCACATAAAAGGATGAAGAAAAAATATTGCTGATAATTCTGTATGTGCCTTGTAGTTCTTCAGGGCCTACATGAAAGCAGTAGACTAAGAGAAAGTCAGCAAAGGCAGCACTTGATTTTTATGACCCAAAATCAGTGTGGTTTGTGCCCAGGCTGCAGGAAGCTGCTGTGTGAGCATCACCACCCTGTGCCTGCTGCCTGGACAGTGTGTGTGGGATCCTGGAGGTCACAGTGTTCCACAGAGCAACCTAAAACCCAGAGGGAGAGGGAAGCCATGAGTTCCAGAACGGGAGGTGATGAGACACCACAAACTCAACGTGCAGCGTGGTGAGTTTTTTGGTTCTGCAGCACCACAACTCCATGTGCAAGCAGGGGGCTGCAGTAATGCCTTCCTGGGGGGTTGTAGTCTAAGCACAAAAAAAATGACACAAGATATGGCCAGAAAGGGAGTGGAATGTTGAGCTGCTTTTCCAGTCTATGCACAGTGTGGGTACAGAGAGCACCTGTAATGTAACACTTGTACTCCAACAGCCCTGTCACAGAGGGGCACTACCTGTTGGCATGTCCTGTTTGAACTGGTGTGAGGTCTCCTAGATCTTTCTCAGTGTTACCTGTGCTAACACAGAGATTTCTGCTGCTTGAGCTGGAAGTAAATGGTACCACACATTGAACAGCATAAGAAAATACTTCCACTTTCAGGCAGGGAATGGTGAAAGGCTTGTTCCAAGTGGCAGTGGCACAGAGGATTGTCTGTCAGAGAAAGGCAAAACTCTGTTCCTCGTCAAGGAATTTGTTCAGCCAGCACTAAATGTGTTGTTTGAGATGCTGACCCAGGAAATCCTTCAAAAAGGTGTATTTCTCTTTTCTAAGAGAGACTTGAATTTAAAAACTAGAGGAGGAACTTTTCAGGTAGCTGTACTCTGCAGAGCATGTGGTGTGAGCTACTCAGTTCAAGCTGATGTCTCTTCTTGTCACTTGATTGTGCTTTTCTTCTAAAGTATTGATTCTTGAAGTTCACTTTAAGTGGGTGTTGTAAGGGACAAAGTTCCACTCCCCTGTTTCTTTTCAGGGTCACAAATACTACACATGTGGTGTGTGTTGGTGCTTTCCCTGTCCTGCTTCACCTCAGCCTCCTTTCTTCACTGCACACACTTCATTCCTCTTTTTTTCTTCCTTTTCCTTTTGTTTTGTTTTGTTTGTGTGGTTTGGGGTGGTTTTTTTATCTGGTTGCTTTTAGTTTCTCATCTGTGGCTTCCCCTCCACATGAACATAACTCCCTGTGGGTTGTGATGACTGGAAGAGAAACCCAAGTGTGTCCTTATGCTCCAGCCTGATCACATCACAAGGATGGAAATACCCATAAAGGCTATTTCTGTCTTTGGGTAGGATTGGTAGAAGCTGTTAGAGGGGAAAATTCAATATGCTTAGGACAGGTAATGGAAGAATGAGACCAGAGTTTATCAGAGGACACTGCTGGAAATGCTTCTCTGTCAATTAACTTTACATCAACATTTACATAAGTAACATGTAATTTAAAAAATAATTTTGTGGCAGAATTATGGTTTAATTTTCCTTTCAGCTGCCACTCTGTTAGTTGGTTCTGCTCTCTTACCTCCAAAGCATACTGAGAATGAATGTTAGGAACAAGTTGTGACCCATTTGGGTGAACTTGTGCTTTTTCTACCTTTCTTTTCCACGTCCATTTTTAGTATTCCTTTTTGTGATTTGGGATAATATCTAATCATTGCTTGAGAGAATTTCTCTCTAGGGATCTTGAAGTGGGGAACATTTCCTAGTAATTTTTTTATTGAGGTTTCTTGATGCACATCTATAACATTATCTAGGTTGGACTAATAATAGTATCTTGGCTTGATGTGATACTCTTCAGGATTTATGTACTTCAATTAGCTTCCCTCTTAAATAGCTTGTTAC
Source organism: Manacus vitellinus (assembly GCF_001715985.3). NCBI lineage: Eukaryota > Metazoa > Chordata > Aves > Passeriformes > Pipridae > Manacus > Manacus vitellinus. The sequence continues at coordinate 128,615 of NW_021940802.1, forward strand.
ACAAATTAGGTCCCAGACCACTATTGACTCCCTGCACAGAGAAACCACAGAGCTGTGTCACCATTTGCTGTGCCTGGAGGAGTTGGTACCCTTGAATTCTGATGCCACTGTTGTTCCTCACCTGGTGGCAATCCAGCACTCCCCCTCACTGGAATGTGCAGCATCCAGTGGGCTGCAGGAGCTGGAATGTCTCTGTGCTGTCAGGGAGCTGTAGGCACTGGTACAACATAGATCTGTTGTCATATCCAGAAATCACAGTGCTGGGGCTTAAAACAGAAAGATTGAGGCATCTTTTCCCCCCTCCACACACACAGAGCTGTGTCCCTCCCATTTCCTCTCCTTGTCTCTGGCTGGAAACCAGAGTCACCTCACTGCCTCTTCCAGGTCCATGTACAACGGTCACAAACTTGCATTTCTGTCCTGCCTCAATGCAGTAATGAAGCAGTGCCTTGGTGTCCTTGTGCAGGTAACTTCAGAGAGAATGGTTTTAAGGAGGGGAGAAAACAAGGGTTTCTCCTCATTCTGTTATGAGTTGAATCACAACTGATCAACCTTTCAGCCCTTTTGCAGCCCAGAATCTCTCCATTTTCTGCCAGCAAAGGTGGAGTTTGGGTATCCTTGTCATTACTGGTTAAGCACAAAGGAATTATTCAGTCTGTCAAGTAATTTTTTTACTCTTTTATCTGATTTCTTACAGGATGGACTCTTGACACTGATTAAACAGATTGAAAATGTAATGTATGCAGCTGCATTACCAAAGGTGATCTCCAAAATAGTCTCAGATAGTTTCCTTTAACACTTTTCTTTCCAAGAGTGAGCAGCACAGCCCCATCCACACACAGAATTAGCTCTGCAGTGGGAACACTCTTTGCTGAGTTAATTTTACTCCTGCTGTGCTATGAGTGGTGGGGAACTGGGGTTGGAGGGGAGGGGCCGTCTTCAATTATCTAATGTTTCCCCCAGTTAAATTGTTTATGTAACAAATATAATTATAGCTTTTACATAATTGCAGGGGGGAAAGAGATTCCTCTCTCAGTCTGTCTGGGGATTTCACTTAATTTCCAATCTCTGTCTGTGCAAAGTTCTAATTAGGGGTCACAAAGCTCCTCAGAAGACTTCTGAAGTTCCCTGTAGATGGAATTAGAATAAAGTTGCTCCTAAAGATATGTATTTTTTTTAAGACTTTCTTGGATCTTAAGACTATAAGAGAGTTCTGTATAAATTATCCTCATTTTGCAGTTTGTTCCAGTTCTCCTCAGTGTTCAAAACAGTGCAGTTGAAATCTCCCCAACAAGCAAAATGCACCCTGGCACTTAATATTTGTTGTGTTTGATCAGGTGTGACAGCTGGACAGCTGTGCACAAGGTACTTCCATGGAATATCATTTGCCTGAAGGACAAATATCCTTTACTTCTCAGATCAGCAGTTTTGCAGAGGTGAAGACTATCAAAATTTAGAGCTGGGACATGTGTTCTGTGATTAATAGTGCTGGCAACCCCCAAAATCATGGGATCTTTATGGGTGTCATATGCCAGGCACTGCACGTGGGAGGAGGGGAAGATGAAACAGCTTGGAAAAGTTACTTTGGGTGGTTTTATGCTGCAAATCCTGCTGGTTATATAGTCTAAACATGGACGAAGGATCCTGAATATTCCTCAAGACACATGAATGTTTGTAGGATGAAAAAGAAAAGTTGCTTTCTGTGTCAACTGAACGAGCCAAAATCCAGGCTTAGGCTCTTAGAAACCAAAGGCTTTACAGTAGAGGGAGTTGCCACGGATTGGTAATTAAACAAGGACTAATAATTTCATACTCCTGCCAAAGAACACAAGGACCAAAAAAAGCAAGTGCTGGGCTGCATGAGCAGGATTGTCTGTAAGATGATGAAGTGATCTTTCCACTCAGTTACTGATAAGGCTCCTGCTGCAGCCCTGTGTCCAATTTTGGGAACCCTGTGATGAGAAGATGTTGACAATTTGGAGGGAAGCCAGTGAGGAGAAACAGGAATCAGGTCTGGGAAATGTGTCCTGTGAGGAAAGAGTGGGAGAGTTGGTGTGTTTAGTCTGCAGCAGGGAAGAGTGAGGGTGAGATGTGATGAGTCTTCCAATAAAGAAATAGTAATTGCAAGGAGAATAGTAATGAATTGGTTTTCAAGAGATTTGTGGTTAAATTGGGTGGAAATTTAGGCCCCACACGAGGAGAAGCAGCCTAAGAATTAATCTGTCCCTAGAATGGGTGGCCTGGGAAGGGGGCAGGATTTTCATCAAGGGTGGGTTTGAGGAGGGGTTATGAGGAGGTCTCCCAGGAATTGCTTGGATACAGATTGCTCTTCCTGGAGCTGGGGGTAGTTGTACCACCACAGCAGACTGGAAGCCTCACAAAACCTTTTAGGGCCCACTTTCTAAATTTATTTTGTCACCTGAGGAAAAGATGGCTTTGCAAAAAAAATTAGTGACAAATTTCAGCCTGTCATTAGCTCATCTACCAAAATTACTGTGGATACAAGGAAAGGAACTGTTTGTTAGTTATAAGCTGTGTTTTCTTTTTGGGTATCTGTATTAGCATGTTTATCATGCTGATGTCTGAACACCTCTGGTACCTTGGATGCTTTTCCTGCCCTCCCATCTGATTTCATACTGAGCTGTATTCTGATGTCCCCTGGAAGAACCAAGCCAGCACTGTTGCTGCTTGGGTGAGTCAGACCTGGCTTGAATCCCATCCTGGGCTGTTCTGTCTGTGGTTTATCAGCTGCTGCATGGACAAGCCAGGTGCACAGATGGATTTTGCTGGCAATTTTTGGGCACCTTCAAGATTCTGTCATTCACCTGATGTTAAACAGCACCTGACTTAGACCATCAGCTCTGTCAGAGGAATCAAAGTGACTGTGATAAAGACACAGAAAGTGGATTAAAAACAACAAACCAGCACAGGTTATATTTATTTCTGTGTGTGATGACTACTTGCCCCAAAGGACAAGGTAGGGGACAAACCTAAACTGGGACATTCAGCTTACACTGCAAATCACTGGGTGATACTATTAGTCTTGTGGACTTGGGATCTTAATTCTCCAAATTAATTAGTACAGAAAAGTGTCTTGGGTTCTCCTTTGCCCTGTTTTAATGGTCTTAGTAAAAAATGCCTTTCTCAGCTGCTTTGCCCTCCTCTCAGGGGCATAAACTTACAGTTCCCAACTGACAGAGGAGATGAATAAACAACCACAGTGTTTCTATTTTCTTCACCCTAAAATTAAATTAGGGGAAAATTGAGTATCTCTGAAGAAAAAAAAGTCACAAAGCAACCACGTGGTGACTCTTGCACTGGGATTGTGTGGGGATGGAAGCACTCATGCCATGGCACCAGCACTTCTGTACTGTGATGTTCCAAGTGTGTTGATGGTTAACATGGCAGGGTTACTGTTCTTTTCTAACCTCTGTCTGCTGCTAGGCTTCCTGAGATTTATAATACAGAGTTCTCAATCTCAGTTTTACAGAAGGCCTTGATTGTCTTCCCCTCCATGGCTTAGTGAAGCCACTGCTCTGTGAACCTGTGCCTTTGCTTTTAGCACTTCTGTCCATTAGCCAAGAAACACGGGCTACTTCAGGCTATGTGTATTCCAAATAGATGTCTTCCTTCCCTCGAGGAAAACAGCAAAGAACCAGTAACATTTATAACTTTAAAAATTAAAAAATCTACAAAAAGATACTGCAAATGTAGACTTAATGGTCTGTGTCCAAATGACATTTTTTTGTTGGTACAAAACACAAACAGCTCATCCAGAAGGGCAAGAGCAACCTCAGCCAAATGGAGTTTGACAAAACTGTCAAATATTTACCACTGATCTTGATTGTTGTGTAAAATACTGTTTTCAGCTGGTCTCTTGGGGGATGCACAGCCTAAAACCAGGGTAGATTTGTCAGGTGTACCAACCTGAGGCTGCACAGCACAGCCCTGAGGATCCCAAAGCAGTGATTCCCTGTTCCATGTTTCTCTGAGCGGGTTCTGTCTCTGGCACAGCGTTTTTTCATTCCTGCCTTTCCCTTCTTGTTCCCTGTCTATGGACTCAGGAGATCATCAGACTCAAAGCTACATCTCCCAAGCAAGACCTGTCTCTGTGCTGACCCCCAAAGGCACAAACACCGGGACTGCTCCAGGGGGTCCAGCCTTAACACCCTTTTTGTTGTCCCCCACCATCAGTGGAGCTTCTAAAAGGATTGTAATCCTGGTGCTTTGCTGTTTTCCAGAGAGGCATTGTGCAGCCGATGGTTCAATAACGGGTATTTGTATTTTTAAATGGTCTCCTTGAAGACCTGGCTCTTGTCTGGGCCGGGTTAATTGCTGCTTTCAGGTCGCTTTTGGGATGTGCAGAAAAGAAGTTGCTAAACTCATTAGTTACATCATGCACATGTGACATCGACACTGAAGCCATTGAGGGAGAAAGAATCCAAACCCATGATTTATTTTGAGGTGAGAAATATACTGATTGTTTTGTCGGTTGGCATTTTCAGAAGTTCACACGGTAGCTTGGAGCCTGTGAGACTTGTCCTGCTTTTCCTTAGCTCAGTAGCAGTGCAGGCTCTGGCTCTGAACTCCTCCCAAAGCTGCCATTCAGGGCCTGAATCCAAATTAATCTTCATTATATGATGTCAAAACAGAAATAGAGAAGCTGACCCAGGAGTCGGTGCCAGCAGGTTAATTCTTAAGTAATTTCCATCATAATAGGAGGGGGAAGAGAAAAGGAATGAAGTGGTAACAAACTGAAAGATTTTCATGCAACTGTATATAATAAAAAGAAAGGGAAGACAAGGGTGCAGAAACACAGAGTACATGTAGTCTCTTTGTTGCAAGATTGTCTCCTTAAGCTGATGGTTTTAAGGTATTAAAAGTTGCAAGAGGCCAAAGTAATTTACATGGAGCAATAATATCAAACAGGTTTTATACACCTTTGTAATAACTTACCTAAAATATTGCCAGTTTAAAACCTTTTTTTTTTTTTACATGGAAAAATCACTTGGAAAAAATGTATCAGTCCCCAACACTAAAACTATGGAAAAGCTGCAATATCTTATATTGATTCAGAGTGGCAAAAATGGAGAACATGATACATAGAGGTGCATTTGGGAGAATAAATTTTTATGTCTGTTGGTCAGACATACATAACTTAACCAGGAGTTTGTCCTTTGGAAGGCAGGAGCTCCATAATAATGCAATGCAATACAATAATGACTACAGACAAAAAGGCTGTAAAGGAGGAGATTTAATCAGGGAAAAGGAATAATTACATAAAAATAAAAATATTTTTTTAGGCTTAATTAGTGGTTTAAGGTCAATAGCAAGTTATAAGGATTTGAGATGAGTACTCTTGTTGCTGGTACCTGTGCCCCTGTCTGAGTGTCATGTGTGGTTTTCTGTTGGATACTATATTTTTCCCACAGCTCATCTGTATTTACCATTTTGAGAGGCAGCAATGTAACATCCTTCATCCTCTCATTCTTTGGATAAATTAGCAAAGATAACCTGGACCTGATCTGCTTCTGTCAGCTGAAGCTGAAACTTTTTCCAGCAGTTCTCAGCAGAGCTGAATTACTGAAGTAAGTTTTTTGCATCTCAAGTACAGTATTTAAATTACTGAGCTTGAAATAACTTAGAGATGTCAAACTAAACATGGATTTTTTTTTTCAGCTCCTTAAACTGCTGCCTCTATTTCCCAAGTGGATAGAGAGAAGCAACTCTTACCCTCGTGTTCCTTGTGGGGATGGAGGATTGGTATGTGATCCATCAGATCTTGAGCTGTCCTGTTCTCCATTGCTACACAAGAACAGGAAATAAAGCAGAGAATAAAACATTCTAGTCTTGTGTTGCTGGAGTAAGGGAGTTTGTTCTACCTTGGGTATCTCTGTTCACTTTACATGTAATTTGCTTTGCCCTGTGGCAAATAAGAGGTTCACAGCCTAACATTAAAATGAGATTTAACAAATAATGGAGAAGCAAAAGTGAGCTGGAGGATGAAAGTGTCACCATGGGCTTTTGGGGGCTGTCAAACCCTGCAACTGAAAAGGGTGGAAGGGCTGGAGTTTCTTCCCCCTTCTTCATCTCCTTCTCTCCCCTCCTTCCCATTTGCTCAGCTGTAAAACACTGCAATATTTCACAGCCACTGTGACAAAAATGGGCACCTGGGAACATTTGCAGAGTCTTTGTTCACCCCTGTGCAGAGCAGGATTTATTGAAGGCTGGAGCTTCACCAGGAGCATCTGAACATACGAGCACCACAAGGAAGAACCCACTTTAAAGGTGAGTCATTTCCTATAAATACACTGAACATAACAAGGATTTAGGCATGAAACTCTGTACTAGTGTTTTAAGAACCAGTTTTGTATTTTTTGTACACTTGAAATACATGCCAGGCTAATCTTGGAATGCCTTTTCAAGCTTAGCAAGGTCAAATAAGTGCTTTGTGAACTCACACACCTAAGTTGTATTTAACTTTTCATTAACTTTTCAGTGGGCTAAAAAAAATATGCATAATTCATTTCCCTGCTGGTTTTATGTAACCATAGGATAAAGGAATAGGAGAGGGGAAAAAAGATGAGAGATTGGTGAAGTTTTGTCCTGTGTGCCTGCCACTGAGAAACCACTGCCACTGCCAACTCAGAGCACACACTCTATGGCTTCATTTTTATTCAGGTCCCAGTAAGTTATATAATTAAAAGAATATTAATCTGTACTAAGTACATCTACTTGAACACCCCCTTAGAATTGTAGAACTTTGCAATAATTACTGCTTTAGTATAGACTCTGATTAATATCTGGCATTGCAGCCTGTTAAAATAAGTAATGTGTGCATGTAGTCTGTGAGAAGTTTTAAGGAGTGGATGAAGATCTCCTGGTGTCTTTTTGCAGGGCTATGAAAGATGGTTGTTTTCCTTTATGGGTTTACTCTTGTACAGTAAAACAACCTTTTTTCAAATATTGTATCTTCGTACCTGGGTTTGCTTTCTTTGTTTTTAAATAACTGAAAATACACTTAAGACTGTGCAGATGAAAAAAGGATCATAGTATCTAGGCAGATACAACTTTGCACTCTGTGAGTTGATTTGCTGCCTCATCTAAACCTTTAGCATTTCCCTCAGTGCAGAAACTCCTGGGTTTTCCTTCCTGAAGCTCCCCTAACGTTGATCAAATGTGCATTTTCAATTTTGCCAGTGGTTGGAGACTAAATGCAGACACAGCTAATGAGCACTGGTTTAACCAAGAAATAAACCAGAGACAGCAGAGAACTGAAAGAGGAAACAGTGATAACTTAATTTCTAAGCCCAAGCCCTGCGTGGCTCCTCCCGCTGTTCCAGCACAGTCCATCTTTGGGACCTCCACCCCGGGCAAGGAACTCCCTCCTTTCTTCCTCACACAGAAAACATGGAAAAAGTCTGGAGTAACCAGAGGGATTAGGGATAAAGTGATGATGGTTGTCCCAACCTGTTCCTTCCTGGCGAAAACAAGTCGTGGAACTGCAAATGGGGGGATTTCTGAAAGGCTCAGGGACTTTTTAGTCTGACCAGTCATCCCAGAACTGTTCTGGCAAGTCACAGAAGGACTGACAGACCACCCACCACGAGCTTTTCAAACATTGTTCTAGCTTTTGTTTTCCAGCACATCCCAGTTCATTCCTGCTGCTGAGATCCCAGCTTTCTAGGCATAACTAGGACAGCTGGCTGTGTGTAGTAACACTTTTATTTGCCACAATCAGGAAAGATGGGACTTTAGATAGTATTTGTTTTTTTAATTCTACTATCCAATTAGAAAATTGTTTATTTTGGTGAGAGATACAAATTATAATATATAAAATAATTATTTCTCTCGTTAAGAAGTGTTTGTGAATGAGGACAGAGTTTGCATCAGCCTGGGAGCAAGAGCAGACTGGTAGGAACATACTACTTGCAAAGGTGTTGCAGAGGAACCTAAAACATGCAAATGTCATTATAAGAGAATAATACTTCTCCCAAGGACTTGTTTGTGTTAGGATTTCACTCACATATAACAAAAAGTTTAAACCATCTCTAAGAGGTAATTAAATATTAAAGCTTCAGGGGCTGGGGAGGAATATTTTTGTATGATGAATTGCTATTCTGTGACAAACACTATCCCCAAGGTAGCTTTGATTACTGCTGGAAATGCTAAAGATAAGGTAGTATTTTCAGGATCAATAGGTCTGCAAAAATTCAGATCATTCCAGAAAAGCATTTTAAAATGAAATTCATCCCTGTGTCAATCCACGAGTAATTAGAAGTTGTGTAGAAAGTTATACTGAGAGAAAAACTGTGGTTTGGGTGCTCCTTGTCAGGATTTTTTCCCCTCTCTTATCTGAGGCAATCAGCTGACACTATAAATTTATTCTGATGCAATTAAAATCAGAATTTATTGGCTGAGACAAAAAAAAAAAGCAAGTGGTTTTTAACTAGGAGTAATTTTTTGTCTAAGAGGTCCAGATCAATTTAAATCAATCTGTTGCTGAAATACTACAAGGAAACAAAAAAGGCTGAATGAAAAATAAGAAAGGGGTTGTAATTTTTCCATCCATAATGTGATCTGTGTCCACATTTTTTCCTTTGTGCCATTTGCACTCACCACTAGAATATATGCCCAAGATCATTAGACAGATATATGGATTTAATTCTAAAACAATGTGAGAGATTAATTCTTAATTAATCTTTAAGTGTGTAGTCACCTTAAATTCTCCAGATAGTGGAAAGATGGAAATGATGATTCTGAAGAAAGCTGAGGAGATCTGCAATGCCATCTGGATGTCCTTTTCCTTGTGTGTATAGATATATATATACACATATATGTGTGTATATATCTGTGAGGACACACACCTCAGAGTCTGAGAGTACTCCAAACTTCAGCACCACGATCCCCTATGACAAATATAAACCTGTGCAATCGTGATATTATATTAAATGTACAGGTAAGATGCTGGTAAGAACCCTTTCTTTTAAGAATGAAAGTCTGCAGGAGGGACCACATGCAATGTTAGGCCACCAGGCACACGGGGAGCTGTGGGATTAATCTGGGAGCACTTTGCTGCAGGAGCTGTGGGATTAATCTGGGAGCACTTTGCTGCAGGAGCTGTGGGATTAATCTGGGAGCACTTTGCTGCAGGAGCTGTGGGATTAATCTGGGAGCACTTTGCTGCAGGAACTGTGGGATTAATCTGGGAGCACTTTGCTGCAGTTCCCTGGGCCTGTCTGTGTTGGACAGGGATGCCCACGCTCACCTCCCCTCCCGGCTCCTTTGCTGTAATTGCTCCTCAAGGTGACTATTTATAGAGTGCAGGGGAGAGACAAGCACAATATTCATTAGCAGAAGTTTTGGCCAAGAAGCTGGGAGAGTGGAAAAGCAGACATCAGTGGTGATAAATTGCAGAGCAGTGTAACAGCATTGTTCACTTCCTTTCCAGGGACAGGGGTCTCCTGAGTGCATCCAAGGGCTTCCTGATTGTTTTTCCTGGCATCTAGGACTTAAAGCAATCACTTACTTAAAATGCATGTTGGCAGATTCGCCTGGCCCTGGTGCTGGTTTTCATTAGGGCTTGAAGCTTGAAAGGTAAGTGGGCTTCCTAAAAAAACAACACAAATGTCATTTCCAACCTTCAATCCGAAGGAGACGTTGTAAGATGTTATTATTCTCAGAGCACGTGAATTACTCTTACCCAAAGAGCAGCAAGTTAAATCTGGTAGTTATAAAATGACCACTGGGACCACATCTAGATTCTGTTTGCCTTGCTAAATTCACTTTTATTTGTAGCACGAATTCTGTGTTATTGATAAATATTTTCTTTTAGGTATTTTTGTGGAGTATTTTTTGTGGAGATTTCTACTGAAACCTTTGGTGACAACTAGTATTTAAATCAATTATTCTGTTTCCCCTTGGGAAACTTGCTGTAGACAGCAAGGACTGACTTTTAAATTTATAGGAATGTTGAGACAAGTTTGCCAATACTCAGTTGGTTTTCCAGTACTGACCTTTAGCTGGTGCCTTGTTTTCACTGGGTTTTATTTTTTTGGATTTTACTCTTGCTTCTGAAGTGACCCACATCCCATGTCCAAGGATTTAATGCCTTCCACATCCAGGAACTTAGCTACTTGCACTAAGAATTTTGCAAACTGGTGCTTATTTCATTCTATCAGTATTTTTTCTTGGAGAACAAAGTGAAAAACAGTAGTTGAAAAATCAAAAGGAAAGAGATACGTTTGTGATTATTTTTGATTATTATACAGCTAAAAGTTGTCTTCTTTTTTTCAGAACTGTAAAACAACTGTGCAGTGACTTAACATTCAGTAGTTCACCATGTTTTGTTTCTCACAGTGTTTTCAGAGTTTTTAATTCAACAGAGTCCACTTGAGCATTTTCCTTTGTGTTCTTTCTTGTGAATAAATACATTTAAAAATACGTAAATTCTTCTTAAAACAATGTCATTCATTCTAAAACTTTTAAATTTGCCAACTGATTTCCCACAGTAATTTGTGGAAGGGGTGTTATATAGGATTTGGGATTTTTTTTAAAGCAGACACTGCATAACTTAAGAGGATTGTCTCAAAGTGTTGCAAAAGGGCCTGAATATGGCAAAAAGCTTTCTCACAATTACTCTATGCATATAAAAGATCTTTGTGACTGTGAATGAGTTCAGGGGTCAAAAAAGTTATTCTGCCCCCACTTATACGCATATATTCAGTAGATTCTGACAAAACAAGTCAGATTATTCATCTGGTAAACTAACTCCTGGCCCTTTCTGAAAATATATAATCATAATATTATGTCCTCTCCATTTACTGTGGTCTTCTGACTTTTGTTGTGGTGGATTTTGTTGATTGTTGAGGGGGGTTAATTTAATTTTTTTTCTTTTTTCCTGGAATAAAGGTGCTGGGGACACCTCCACCGAGTTCTAAATGTGGCAGAAAATGGCCTTTTATGTTGTCTCTGACTACGTGCTTCTGGCTGCAAGACCGACAACTTTATGTCACGTTCCACCAAATTACAGCTTGAGAATTCTTCTTGCCAGGGAAGAACCAGATTTATTTTATAGAGAAATCAACTGGTAACTTTTAGTCAAGCATATTTCTAGCCAGGGTCACCAGTGCCAACAGCACGGGAAGGTTGTTGAGGCCCTATATCTGTAAAATTGCTTCTAACATCAGATGGAATTTGAATTCCCTCTACTTTTTGCATGGCTGAAGCTGGGCCATGGCAAGGTTGTTTTGTGTAAGTGCAAACATAACGTGTGCTTTGCACTTGACTATTTTTGCTTTCATGTTGAATTAGAACAGTGAAATGGCTTGCAGAATATCCCAATGTACCTAATAATCCTCTGGTCAATATTTTTGTTTGGGTTTTTTTTTGGTTTTGTTTTGCCTTGTTGGGGGTTTTCTGTTTGTTTTTTTTTAAACAAAACAGGGCAGATTTTTGTTATCTTCTCAAACATTAAATTGCAGAAAGCAGCTTGCCCGTGCTGACTGCTATGAGACATCATGGCACAGTCACAGGGCGTGTTACTGACACAGCTTTTGTCTGTCACTGCTTTTTGCTCCTAAAAAAGCAGGGGTTTAGGACTGGTTGGCTTTTCCCTGGGAGACTGGGATGTGAGGGTGTGAAATTACTGCAGGAGATCTCACTGGTGATTCACAGGGATGTGCTTTCTAACTCTATCAGATGCTGGACTCGTGCCATAGCTTGGTGGCATATGATACCATGGGAGTTCTTTCCTGATAGCAGCTGAGGCTGGGTCTGGACATTCAGGTAATTAAATGTCCAAATTTGTTATAAAAGAGTCAAAACTTCACATCTGCAAGTCCAATATGGGCACTCCAAATATCCTTCCTGCTGCTTCTGTTCCACGGGGCTCTGTACCGTTGTATAACAGCTCCTCACACAACATTTCTGCCTGCTTGGTGAGGAATTCTGCCAGGTTTTACTACTGCACTTTGCTCTGTTGAACCATGTCCTGCCACATTTTTGGTAGATCAAATGTTTTTCACTTCTCAGTGTTGCCATTTGGTACCAACAACACTTCAAAGGTAAACTCTGTAAGTGCCAAAGGGTTCCATGGGATGGAAGATGTCACGTTTATATGATACCAGAACATTGCAGTTATGTGCTTTAGTGCACACATCTATTTTTAGAAAGTTCATAAAGGATGCTGAAATAAAAATAGCTATTTTATTCTAACATGATACAGCCAAACTGTAAGTTGCTGAACTGGCCTTTCCCTGAAATTCCTCCTCTGTTTTGTTAGTGTGGAAATCGAGCTCCAGGTTGTGGAAATGATGTGAAGCTCAAACCTGAGAACTGTCTGACAAGGATAATCCACTATTAGCTTATTCAAACTTGAGGCAAACATAGTGCCAAAGTGTTTTGTGATAACATGATCTCTGTTCCTCTACATTCTTCTGACCTCCACTATGCATATATTCCCCCATTAACCAGGAAAATGAGGAAGAATTTAAAGGAATTGCTAAATCTCAACTTAGAGAGATGCAATGAATTAAGGAAAAGACACAAATGGTCCTAATCTCCAAAACATGAGAAGCATTAAATTTTAGTATTTAGTTGATGCTGTTCTTGTTGACATCATGCTTTAAGCAATCTTAAACCTGTACATAAGAGGTTGAGTTCCTAAAAGTGCTGTAGTAAAAGAAAGAGATCTCCAAAGGAGAAAAAGAAGTGGTGAGACCTCTGTCATGTGGTCTATAAAAATATAAGGACAGCTTCTGAAGTTGTCAGAAATGTATGAAATTCTACCTCACTGTTTGCATGGGGAAAGACTTCCATAGGCAGAAGGTATTAAAATGAAGAAAGCTGCCCTGTCATTGCTTATCTCAAGTGATAAACAGCCAGACACCTCTGCTGTTTCACTGGGGTTGACAAAATCAGCCAGAGGGGCTGAAGATGAAGAGGAGGCAAGGGAAGTAATAATTTGTACTGCTCTGGTGTTATTAATTCCAGCTGCAGTAGCTGACCCGCTGAGGATGTTCTGATGTGAGGAATCACATGTTTGGAGACTGTCCTGTGTAATATTTAAATCCTGAGCTCTGTGCTGTGATCCTTGGTATTTAACAGGTGTAGCTGTGTGTGGAATTTAGTATTTCTGTGAAAACAGTCTGCAGGATGTAATGTTTTTATGCAGCACAGAATTACCAGCCAAGTGCCTTTGCAGGCAGCCAGTAGGAATGCACATCTAATGCTTTTCAAATGGTGCTCCAATCATCTGCTTTAAATGATTAATAAGCACAAGCTGAAAATAGCACCACATCTACCTAATGTTTGCATGATTATTTTTGTAAACATTTCATTCAGGCTTTCTCTGCCATCTTTCTAAGCATTGTCAGAACAGAGATGCTGCTACTCTTGATTGGTTTTTCTCAGTTGGTTTGATCTTTGTCATGACCCAGGGAGATGTAGCAGGGGAAAGCACCAGAAATGCTGGTTCTCAGTTGACAGTAAACATGTGGTTTAAGATCAAATGAGAAAACTAATTTAGATATTTGCAGAATAGTTACAGGTTTCTGATTTTCATTCCAAAGCTGATAACTGAGCTTGGTGAGAACTACAAGTCTGGATTTTGTTAACAAGCTTGTCTGAAAGCACTACAAAAATATGGCCACAGCTTCTCCTGGTTTTAAATAAGTCAGAAATAGTTTTTAAAGATGTGGAGGGAGTTGTACTTTTGTTATGTTGGCTGTCCTACTTTTTCCTTAAGTCCTCGATGAGATAAGGTTGAGACTGGAATTTAAATGGTGTTAAGGAAGAAGGGAAGATAGTAATCAGAATATAATTAACAGTGTATCATCTCTCCAACAAGCAGGGCTGGCCAGCACTGCTGGTCACCAATAAAAAGTGGTGGAAGATTTCCAGTATTCCGATTAAAGTACTAGTGTTGTTTGCTGTAGCAGGTTACAGGTGTTGTATGATGTGTGTGTATCTTTTACACCAAAAAACCCCCCATCCTATCTACCAAATATATTTTTCTGCTCTTCAAAAGTTGCTCTGATTCAGTTCAATCTTGGAGACATTTGGTAACTGGTTTTAACTCTCATGGTGAAAAGATTATGTGGCACAAGAGAACTGTTATGAAATCTACTTTAAGCCTATGTGTAAAACCAGGATAGTTTAATTAAACACCCAATATGAAGTACTCTGGCAATGTTTCAGAGGTGTCATCCTCTTTTTAGCAGTGTTGTGAGCAAAAGTAGTATTTTCAAATCTAAGTTGTGAGGTTGAGTTTTATTACTAATTTTCCAAAACTGGAGTGTTAGTTGCTTAGTCTATTTAATGCCCATCACCTGTACATTGTACTTCTCTCAGAAAGTGAAAACACAGATATATTTTTCCTTTTTCCACAGCTTCCGTGTCCCGGCGTTGGGACTCTCCACCTCTCAGAATCAAGGTCGGGCCTTCCCCTTGTGATTTTTGGAGAATTGGGGCTGAAAACCGTGAGTATTAAAAACAAACAAAACAAAACAAAACAAAAAAGC